>NC_087539.1:2019987-2319987 GCF_963921805.1 Phalacrocorax carbo
CCAGTTGGAGAAGCAGAGGGATGCGGGCACAAAATTCTCTTTTTAAAGGAGGTGCTTTACCCTGTGCCCTGTGCGAGCAGCGCCGCTCCTTTATTCCCCTTCAGAATTAAAGAAAAAAGGGATTTTCGCATCTGTTTCTTCATCGGGGATGAGGGTCGAGTATTTTGGTGGTGCCAGAGTCAGCTGAAACGAATATCGACATAAATTCATGTAGCCGGCGTTGTCCTTTAATAAGGCACTGGCTTTGAAATACCTCATGAGTCAGAGCAGATAAATTATGAATTAAAAATCGGTCCAATAATCGGACTCTTAAATCCCTCCTTTTTGTCCCTCCCGAATATTTTCATTTTCTTTCTTTCTTTCTTTCTTTCTTTCTTTCTTTCTTTTCTTTCTTTCTTTCTTTCTTTCTTTCTTTCTTTCTTTCTTTCTTTCTTTCTTTCTTTCTTTCTTTCTTTCTTTCTTTCTTTCTTTCTTTCTTTCTTTCTTTCTTTCTCTTCTTTCTCTTCTCTCTTTCTCTCTTTCTCTCTTTCTCTCTTTCTTCTCTTTCTCTCTTTCTCTCTTTCTCTCTTTCTCTCTTTCTCTCTTTCTTTCTCTTCTTTCTCTCTTTCTCTCTTCTCTCTTTCTTTCTCTCTTTCCTCTCTTTCTCTCTTTCTCTCTTCTCTTTCTCTCTTTCTCTCTTTCTTTCTCTCTTTCTTTCTTTCTTTCTCTCTTTCTTTTCTTTCTCTCTTTCTCTCTTTCTTTCTCTCTTTCTCTCTTTCTCTCTTTCTTTCCTCTCTTTCTCTCTTTCTCTCTCTCTTTCTTTCTCTCTCTCTTTCTTTCTTTCTTTCTCTCTTTCTCTTTCCCTCTTTCTCTCTTTCTCTCTTTTTCTTTTCTCTCTCTGTTTTGCTCTTTCTCCTTCTTTTACTTTCTTTCACTCTTACCTTCCTTCCTCTCTCCCTCTCTCTCACTTACTTTCTCTCTTTCACTCTTTATTAGACCAAAAATATGCTCATTAGAAAATTGTGAGCCTATAGTACGGACGACTGCACGGAAATATTGCAGAAATATTCAGTTATTTGGTCTTACACCATAAATATGCGTAGATCTTTATTCATTGCTCTATTACTCCCATGTATGCATTCTGACGGAATATATCTATGGATTTCTATTCTGTAGAGCATAGATTTGCCTAAATAACTCTATATTTATCTCTTCATATGAAATGAAGGCTAGCCTATGCAACATTGGCTTCTCCATAACACCAGGACTCCTTCCATCCTTCCCAGCGCCGGGTACTCAACAGTCTTTGTAGAGCAGACTCTAAGGCAGAGGCCGAAAGCCAGGGCGAATATTTAATGCTATTTTTCTCGCGGAAGGGAAAAATCAAGCAAAACTGAGCCTTTTCTTTCCTCGTCTCGGTGTTTCTGGGGGCTGCGGGGAGCCGGGCTCTCGGGGAAGCCGGGCTGCAGCACCCGGCGATGCTCGGGCCCCTCGGGGCTTTTCGGACGGTCATTGTCACACCGTGGAGCCCCCTCCGTGACCGGGCGGGGGGATACCCCATCGCCCCCCACCAAGGACCTGCCTGTTGAAGAGAAAGAAAGAGCAGAACCTCCCCAAATCGGGGAATATCCACATTTTGGGGGGGGTGTCGTCCCCACTCCGGGCTCGGCTCGGCACCCGCCACGCGCAGGGGAGGTGGGAGAGGGGCTGGGGGAGTATTGGGGCTCAGGGTGGGGTAAAAGTGGGGTGCAAGGACAGACCCAGACGTGGCGAAAGTCCCCTCCCCGCCAGGCTTTTCCTTCTTTCCACCGTTTTCCCACGGCCCAAGTGCGGCGCGTTTGGGACGTTTCTGCCCTTTCGGGTGCGTTGGGTTCGCTGCTCCCCTCTCTCTATTTTTTTTTAGCCCCCCACCCCCCCCATTTTGGAGTGTTTTTTTATTGATGTTTTGTGAGGTTTTTTTTCCTGGAATGCAAAGGTTCGGGGTGAAATCAGCCCCGGGTGGAGCGAGGAGAGAAGGAGGCAGGGGAAGGACAGCACCACTTACTGCAAGGCAGGAGGTGAAGGGACCCGGGGATTTTATCCACCCCCTCTTGCAGCCGACCCCCCTTTTCACCCCTTTCCCTGCCTTAAAGCTTATTTATTATTAACGCCCCCCCCTCCCCGCCCCGGGCCAACCCATGCTCAGGCCTTTTCCAGGAGTCAAATATAAGCAGAAACCAGCTTTGCCCACACATTAAAATGCAGATTATTTTATTCAAAGCTATCCCCATCTCCAAGCCAGGCAGCAGACTGGCTTAGCTGAACCCCAAATATCTCCTATATCCACCTACCCCCCCCGCCTTTTATTTAAAGTTTACCCCTCTGTGCCCATTTTCCCCCTCTCTGAGACAAAAAATTCTTCCCTTCTCCCTCCCTCCACCCCTTTTTGTCTTTCTTTTTGCCTCTCTCCTTACCGAGCGAACTTCATTGTTTTCTGGAGGAAATGGTAATGTTCAGACATTAAACCTTAATTGGGCTTTTCTTTATGATGTTTAATTTCCTCCACGGCGGCCGGGTTTGCATCTTGCTGGGAAAAGAGGAGGAAAAAAGGAAAAAAAAAAACACGAAACAAACCGAAGAAGAAAAAAGAGAAGGGGGGAAAGACCTTGTTTGAAGTCTGCGGTCCGGCTTGGGGGGGAGAAAGGATGGAAAAAAATCAGGATTAGGAGAAAAAGGCTCAATAAAACCGTCCCCCCCCTTTGTTATTCCAGTACTTGGCTCATCTCTCTGCCCCTCACCGGCTGGAGGGGGGCGGTTAAGAAAAAAAAGGGGGGTTTTAATAAAAAAAAGGGTTGCGGCGTGGAGCGGGCGGGTGGCCGGCAATGGCATTGCCCGCGGGGCTGCGGCGGAGCGGCGCGGACGGGCCGCGGAGGGAGGCTGGAGGCTTAACTTGACCTTCACTTTGCGAGGGCGGCCCCCGCCCACCCAGACGGGCAGCCCCGGCGGCTCCTCCCGCGGGCAGCGCAGGCAGCGCGGGCAGCGCAGCGCGGGCAGCCCTCCGCACCGCCGGCACCGAGGGGAGGAATCATGAAAATAAAATAAAATAAGGGGTGGGGGCGGGAGGGAGGGGGAGGGAGGGGTAGCTCCTGCTCCGGACCCCCACCCCAAAAATAAGAAAAAAATTAAAATTTGCAAAATTTAGTTGCAATCCTGGGGGGGGGGGAGGCGGGCTGAAGGCAAATTTAGCCCCTGCCTAAAAGAAAATCTCGATTATAATCGAGCAGACCCTTCCATCTCCCCGAAAAATCCCCTTTCACCCCGCCGCATCCCCCCGCCCCCCCGCCCCCATCCTCTAAAGAGGCACCGAAAAATCCCGCAGCACATTTTTTCCCCGACCAACCTCGGTTTTTTTTTTTTTTTTCCTTTCTCCCCTCCCGAAATCCACCCCAAAATCCCTTTTCCCCTATAAAAAAAGGACAACGCGGAACCGCGGCAGCCAGCGCGGCTCCTCTCTGCAAATAGGTATTTTCTTTAGCCCCATTCAGGAAAGAAAGAAAAAAAAAAAAGAAAAAGAAAAAAAAAAAGAATATCCATGGCAGAGCCATTTTATTGGGTTAGAAGGATTTTTTTAAAAGTTTGAGGAGAGGTTCCTCGGACTTTGATGAATACATTTTGGGTCGAAAAAAAAGGAAAAAAAGCAGTGCTTGTGCAGATGTGTAACTTTGTGGGTGTTCATCCGCCTTTGTGTGTGTCTGGGGGGGGAGACAGATGCTTTATTTCACAGTCTCTCTATAAAGAGATAATTATATATCTAGTTATCCACCGGAGCAATAAATACTCTTCATCCACAATTACAGATGAAGATGGTTGGTTTAAATACCCATAAAGTCAGTGTTTGGGCTCTGGCTGGAAGTTGGAAATGGGGGATTTGGAGGGGGGGGGTGAGGTGTAAAGACCCACAGTGGGGGGGAAATCCCCAGGAGAAGCCGCGTGGTCCCGGCAGCGCCCCAAAAAAGAGCACGACTGGCTAAAAAAACCCCTCAGTTTTGCTCGGGCTGGGCCCCCGGCGGGTGCGATGAGTTGGCCGGTCCTTAGCTGGGCTGGGCTGAGCGGGGTGAGCGGTGCCGTTACTCCTACCTCGCTCCGCGGTTACACACCGGAGCTCTGCACGGGTATTTCCACGGGACGGGGTGTTCACATACACCCACCCCCACGCTTTTACTCCCGCAGATCCCCTCAAAACCCCGCGGGATTTATTTTTTTCAGCGAAGAAAAAAAAAAAATCCCTGGCCCACGCCACCTCTTAAAACACACCATTTTATATTATTTCTACCTTAAGATATTTGGATTTGAGGTATGTATGGCTTTTCTTCCCCCCTCTTTTCCTTTTTTTCTTTCATTTTACTGGTCCCGAAGCCCTCCCGACATTCCTCATTGCCACCTTGGGTCTCGCACTGTACTTTTCCATACCTAATTTTTTAAATGCTTTCTCCTTTAGCAGCGTCTCGCCTCACCTCATAATAGTTTACTGGTTAATCATAAAAATAAAATGAATTTCCACACTCTCGGTAATTATCGACACTTCACCCGACGGGTAGGTTTGGGAGGCACAGGAGTCTGCCGGCTGCAAAAATGAATATTAATACGCTTTTCCTTTGAAATAAATTAATTTTGGCAAACGCTTTTATAATGAGATATCCTGATGGTTTATGTGTTCTCTGTGGCGGTGTTTGGTTAACCCAAGCCTAAAATTAAAGCACAAACCCTCTTAAAAAATTACAGGTAGATTTTTGACGCGGATTTGAAGCACATGCTCTCATATTCCAACTAGACCAAAACACGGGCTAACCGTGATTTGTTCTGGCTGGGCGGGAAGAGATAAGATTTCTGCATTTTTTTTTGGTACCAGAAAAGCGTAAGAAAAAAAAAAATCAAATTTCCGCTCTGACAAAAGCAGGGAAAAGACTTTATTTTCAAAAATAATGATTTTTGGATGTGAAATGGGGAGACGGGAGACCCCCGCTCCCCTTAAGCTGCAGAGCAGGATGGTTAATACGAGATTTATTGGGGGGCGAGGGGGCGCGTATCTTTATTTCCTATTTGAGCAACATGAAAATAAAGTCACTTAATGAAGTCTGACTCTGAAAAAAAAAAAAAGGAGTTTGTGGAGAGTCAACAAGACGCAGCCATTAGAAAATCCGCGCAATTTAGCCGCAGTAAGGAGTACAAGCCGACTGATCTTTTTATCTTTCTTATCCTTTTCATCTTTATTATCACTCTTGTTAACAACACCAATGAGACTGGATACATATATCTCCTTTAAATGCAGTCATCCATGGAGCCATTGTAGTCGCTAGCTACAGATATATTAATTAATTTATTCTCTCAACAGTAAAATATTGCTGTGTCTACTTGCTACCTACCAAGCAATAAAAAAGAGGCTTTTTTTCCCCCCCTCTGCACTTCATTAGGCTTTACCTATAAGTTTCCATTTGAAATGATTTGCTTAAAACTAATTACTTGCAACGTACTTCGTTTTCCTCTCGCAGGGTCTGGAAGGTTTCAAAGTGGGGTGGGTGGCCATATGCTGATAAATGCTGCTAATTATTCCCACTTTGTGTTTATTTTATATTTATGAACCCCCCACTCGGAACCAAACCAAGGCATTCTTCGGCAATAGCGCACCGGCACATTAATGAGGGGTGGGGGGAGGTTTGGGGGGTATGTGCCTGAAAACAGCCCCTATAATAGCACGGGGGAGGAAAGCAAACAGTTAATATATCACGGAATTAGCCAAAGGACGGAGCCTGAGCCACACGCAGACCGGGAGAAGGAAATCCAGTCATTCTTCTCACTTTAATGGGAATTATTATATTTATTGTTAATTGCTGTCATACTTTAAGCCCCAGCCTTGTAAAACGCGCCTGCGAGGAGGTGCTTTGTTTTTGTCTGGATTTGGGGGGGCTTGGAGGGGTGGGTCGAGGCGGGAATGCAAAATATTTCCACGCACGGACACGGGCATCAATAAGATGCTGGAGCGAATTCCAAACCCTCGATTTTCCCCCTCCCTGCGTGTTATTCCCACGCCGCCCGCGTGCGACACCGCCAGCACCCACCGCCGCGCCCCCACGGCGATGCCGGGCCGGTCGGGGTGCCCCCCACCCTCCGCACGCCCTCCCACGGCACCCACGCTCCTTTCACCTCTCTCTTTGTGCAGCTCCTTTTCGGCCAGGTCCGAAGGGCTGAGCGCACACAGAGCCCACGCACGCCCGCGGGCACCTATAGGCACCCACCGCCTATAGCACCCCGCGCTATACAGGCTGCGCCTTTCCTCTTTATTTTGGGGGCGTAGAGGGAAAAAAGGGCAGTTTCCAGGTCCCTCCCCTCCAGGCAAAAGCACCGACCTGGGTGTCAACAGCGTGGCCGGGTTTATTTTCTCCTGCACTTTTAATCCCCGGCCCTATTTTTCCTTCTGCTAAACCCCCTCTGAGGCCGCCTGGGTTAGGGTGTAAAACCCCCCGATTTGGCTCAGAAAAAAAAAAAGGGGGTTGTGAGAAAATGAGCGGGAGGAAAGAATTTTGGCTTTTTGCCTTGGATTTGCGGCATTGCTCGCGGACTGCGTGATTAAACTTGGCTTAAAGCGGCTCTTAATGGCTTTGAAATGAGCTCAGCGCTAAGTCGGGTCGAGGTTTGCAGAGGGAGTTCAAAGAAATCGGACTTTTCTACAGCACAAAGGTGTCAAGAACGTATCTCCCGGCTCAGGAAAAAAAACCACCCTTTTTGCATCCCTGCTTTACACATTACATTTCCTATATTAAATCTACGCTGAACGTACCGAAGCAGGAATAAATCCCCCAAATTGACCCAAACGCATTAATATTTTCTACGATTTTTGCAGTAGCTGTGAACTACCTCCTCGGTCTTTGTCATTAACGGTAGAAATATTCCTCGCAATTAAAGATGAGGGTTTTCTCCCCTCGCTAACGAATTCATTTTAAAGCCGGAGCGATGAAATACGCTGCTGAATAAAAGAAACCAGCCCAGAAATAATACCGATTTTATGGCGAAGCAACAATTTGTTCTATCCGCTCGCTGGTAATAAATAAGTTTTATCTATTTTCGTGAGGTTTTGAATGTCTTTGAAATCCAACTATTCCTCCTCAAGGTGAACCGACTCACAATATATACAATTTATGTCGCCCTGCAGCACTCCGAGCTGTTAGGCATAATTCCTCCTCCTGCCCATTTTCCTGCAGGATTGGCGCAGGGACACAGGAAGAAGGAAATAAAAGTGGATAAAAGTCAGAATCGAGTTTGTTTGCAGAGTATATATACAGGTATATTCTCCTGGAGCAGGAGGAAGAGAGGGGAAGTGTGTGCACGCGTGTTAAAAAATAAAAAATAAAGTAAAAAAGAGTAACTATTTCGGAAAAAAACCTGAGTTTTCACTCTGTAGGAACCCCAAGCCCTGCAGATTTCCCCACCTATTGCTTCTTCACATCCCCAAACTTAAACCCCTCTGCAGGAGTGGTTGGGGTTCGCTGCTGGAAGAGCAGAAGTGGGGCCCACCTCTGCAGGATTATTTGATTTCCTCCTTCCTCCTCTCCTGTCCAAATCAAGCAGCTCCTGGAAAAAAAAAACAACAAAGACAAAACACAAACCAAAAAACCAAAACAACAAGAAACCCCAAACTAGATAAAACTACTCAGGACTGGATAAATCCTCTTAGAATTTTGGAAGACCCCAAGTGCTCCCACCCTGTGTTGGGTTCTCCTGCCTGTGGAAGTGGGGGAAAAGACATTAATTTATCTTAATCGTGTGTTTTTTCGCAGAAAAAAATGGTTCTTAGCTCCATCAGGCTGCGGCTCGGATCAGTGGCTCCCAACGTGCCCGGACTAGAGGGTGGGCTGAACTGGGGGTTACTGGGCTTGGGGCTGGATACGGCCAGGACTGGGGGGAGGATCAGTGAACCCCACAGTGGTTTCCTTTGGCGTTTCTTCAGTAAAAATCACTTCTCGACCTTCTAGAAGCCTTTCCCCCCCCCCCCACCCGGCTCTGAGAAGTGAATGGCATCTCCCCCGAAAGGAATAAGCAGGGAATCCATTATAGATAAATATCCGCTTGGAGAGAGATCGAGGAAATCATAATCTAATTTATTTAAATTGGCCTGACGGGGTTATTTTTTATTTTCTTTCCTCTTGTTAAATGAATTTGCTGCGAATTGACGCCGAAGAAACGCGATAACGCTGCCCCTAATAACCATAACCATAACAATAAGCATCAACATGCCCGAATCTAAACCCAGCCTAATATATTTCCAATTTAAGAGCACCGCTTTCACGTCTCCTTCCCATCTTAAAGTCATACCTAGGATTTCCTCGACGCTCCGCTGGTGCCTGCACCTCTAGGGCCACCCATCCATAGAGCATTTCCCATATGTACATAGGGACCGGGGGGGCCCTGGGGCAGGGAGCTGCTTCCAGGAGAGGGCCGGTCCCCCGGCACCCCCCGCCAGAGACAAAAGAATCCCAATTTGCCCATAGCCAAGCTTCTTTTTTTTGTTGTTAAATAGCATCTCGGTTGAGTTTTGCTTCCAATTAATGCTGCGCGCACGAGCCTAACTCTCATTAAACCAGCGATTTGGAGATTAACTTACGCCTCTTCTTTCCCCAGGATTTTTCTAATTATATTTAGAGCGACGCAGCAAGCGATATTTCTCTCCTTTTACAACGCATTTTACACATTCATTTAATTTTTTTTATATATATATATAAACCAAAAGATGATCTACAAGCCACAGAAGGCAAGGCTGGCCAATATATTTTTTTGTTAGTCTTTTATTAACCTTGCAAGTTAATACTGATTTTAAATAGTAAACAGTAAATCACCAAGTAGATGTTTGGGCAATTTTATTTATTATCAAGAAATCACATAATAATACATTATTATTTTTTTAATTATTATTATCTTGAAGCAACTTTTTACATGACTATATAAAGCCAGAACGTGCTATAACAGACATTTGCATAGACCCTACATAGAATAGCTTGAGGTAAGAAACATTACATATGACCTATACTGCGAAGGATGCGCTTCAACAACCGCGGTAACCTAGACTAGGGGGTACAAGCAGAAAAAACGATACCACGTACACGGAGAACAAACACAGAACAAACAAATCCCACCGAGCCGCCTTTTTAAAGCAATCTGGACGAGAATATTGCATATATTTTCATTTTTCTTCGGCATTTTCTTTAGGGGTTGCTGCTGGTGTCTTGGCCTTTGTGCTGGGGAGGGCGGGGGGTGGGGGTTCGGGGGATACAAGTGCCCCTCGGTGGGTGAAGAATAACGAAACGGATTGATTTGTTTTTTTGGGATGGTGAGATTGAAATCCAACACAGCATTTCTGACATCTCCCCGTAACTCACCCTCATTTCTACCTTCCCAAGCTCCAGCCCCCAGCCCCACCGCTGCCTCCTTGCAGGGCGGGAGGGGGGGGGGACGGGGATGGGGACACGACGACTGGGGGCTCCGCTCAGTAAAACCAGGGTGGATTTGGTCCTTTTGGGTTGGTTTTTGTTTTTCTTTCCCCCCCCGTGGAATTACAAAACACCCCCGCCCGGTCCCCACGACACTGCACAGCCCGAAGTCACCCTCTGCAGAGGCAGCTCAGCCCTGCGACACGGCGACAAGGTGCTCTGAGAGCACCCAAAGCTACAACCACCACTCCCAAACCCTCCCCCCCCCGCCCCCAACCCCCCCAAGACATTGCATTCCTCCACATCGCCTTCCTCTTTTAATTGCACATGGTTGAACCGGAGCATCAAGAGATACCCCTTTCTCTGTGTGTTTTAACACACCCCAGGCTTTATTGCACAGCATCGCGACAGGCGATACCCTCTTTTGTGTGGGAGGCGGGGGCAAAAGCGTTGAAGAAGGAGATGGTGGGGGACGACTTTTTGTGACATTTCCCAGGTTGGGAATTAAAAAAAGGGGGCGAAAAATGAGGAGAAGCAGCCGGGGAAGGGCTGGGGATGAAGGGAGGAGGCTCTGCTGGATGATCCCGCAGAAATAAAGCTGAAGGAAAAAGCTCATTTCAGCCCAGGGAAGGATTTTTTTTTTTTAAGGAGTCGGCTCCGTCCTTTGCAGCTCGTAAATAAAAGCATTCCTCGGCGCTGCTGGTCATGACCATGAACGCGGGGAAGCGGGAGCACGTGGTGAGCATCCAGACTTCCCAGAAAACGCTGCTTTGCCATAAAATTAATCCCCCCTCCGATATAAAACGAATGGAGCAAAGCGCGGCGTGGCAAAGCGCGGGGCTCAGGCACCGCCGCCCCCCTCTCCCCCTTCAGCCTGAATTAAAAATTCTTATTTCTCCCCCCTTTTTATCCTGAATTACAATTTCCCATGCAGGCAAAGCTCCCCAGGGCCCTAAACCTGCTGCTCCCCCCGTCCTACCCCCTCCACCTCGCTTTCCCCCTCCCACCCCGACCTAAAAGTGCCTCGAACACAGACCTGACGGGGAAATCGCGAAAATCGGTGGTTTTTTCTCCAGGAAATCCGAGCACACGTACAAAGAAAACGCGTCGCGTCCTACCAGGCCCCTCTCTACTGCCCTGAAAGGGAAAAAGCCAGACAGGGTTTTAGGGAGCCAACCCCCCCCTTTCCTCCGTCCCCCAAAGACCGACTGAAACCTCTCCTTAAAGACAGGGCTGTCTCTACTTGCAGCTAGCGGGACTTTTTAGGGAGGTAAAGAAAGAAAAGTGCAGGTTTTTAACCTGATGGGCAGCTGGAGAAGGGAGAAATAGGGTGAATGAGATATATTTCCTCTGAAAAACCCACAATCTTTTTTAAATTTTTTGTTTTTAATTGAGAAAATAGCACCCAGGAGACAAAGCGCATCACCCGAGTTTTCCCAGGGAAGTGGAGATGCGGCTCACTCAGGCTCCAACAGGCTGAAACCACCGGAGGGTACAAAAAAAGAAGCATTTTTCGATCTCTTTTCCTACCTTGTCATCAATAAACAGAGCAAAACAGCGTACAACCTCTGTCATCAGCGCTGTTGCGAATAAACCTCTCTTTTTTTCTTTCTTTTTTTTTTTTTTTTAGAGGAATGTCAGAATTTTGGGGTAGTGCAGAGAAACTGTGAATCCAGAGAGGAAAAAAAAAAAATCTCCAAAAGGCTCAGTTTACGTGGAAGGAAATTCAGATTTTGGGTTTTTTTTTATCCCTGGGAGGGTTTCCTAGGGGTGGGTGTGTGTGTTTTCCTTCTCCTTGTGACATTCTGGCGTTGAGGACAACACCACCGCCTGCACCAAAGCTTCCTATCTATAGGGACATAGTGTGATACACGTACCTCATATATTATATAGATATATACCATATACACCGGATATATACATAGTCTTTGTCTCTCGCCTCTTCCTAGAGATCCTGATTAAGCCTAGAGATCCTGATCAAACTTAGAAATCCTGATTAGCCACAAAACCTCAATGTAGACTGAGAAAAACACATATTGGGTCACACCGTCCACTGAAAAAAAGCACCTACCATAAGGATGCGGGGCCCGTGCTTTAAGCCAACACCCCCCATCCCCTTCCCTGGTGGGTTTTTTCTCCCCTATTCCTTTATTTTTGCTATTTTTTTCCCCTCCCGCCTTCCCACTAAACACCAACCCAGCCCTAAACCCTGCGTGGCAGCCCAGGAGAGGGTCTAGGATCCACCCTCATCACCCTCCACCCCGGTCTCGCCGCCAACCGAAGCCGGGGAGGTGGGGGGTGGGGTGGGGGTGGCGGCCCCCGACGGCCCCGACGGTGCCCGGCGCTGCACGGAATCCCTACCTGTGCTGCTGGCAAAGGACAAGCGGCTAAAGTCGCGCTCAAAACCTCCCCTTCAGCCCGCCGAGCATCTCTGGAAGCCGTCTGTCCTCCCGCCGTCCCGGCGGAGAAGATGCATTATTAGTATTTTTTTTTCTCGCTGTCGGGTTTCGTATTTTAAGGGAAACCGGTTATTTATTAATATTATTTCTTTATTCATTGATTTCTGGGTAGGGAGGGGTGGGGGGATTAAGAGTGATCAGGTAAAGTCCCGGGAGCTCGGGTGAACGCTAGAGAGTCTATGTGGGTTTGGTTGGTTTGTTTTTATGGTTTTTTTTTTTCTTTTTCTGTTGTTTGTTTGTTTTTTAATACCCGACACGGACGCTTTTTAAAACTTTAAAAGAAAGAAAGGGCTTGCTCTCTCAGGAGGAGTCTTTTCTTTTTCATACGCCGGTTCTGGAACCAGATCTTCACCTGCTGGTCGCTCAGGTTTAATCGGTCTGAGAGCTCCCTCCTTCTTTGGCGAGTAATGAATTCATTGACCATAAACTCCCCTTCCAGCTCTGCCAGCTGCAGCTTGGAATAGGGTTTTCGTTTTTTCCGGGACCGTGTGTGCATCGGGTACCAAGGAGCACCTGGCAAAGGGGGAGCGAGAGTTGAGCACTTGGCAAGGAATAAAACCCCCCCCAAAACCCAAAACCCTTCCTCTTTAAAAAAAAGGGGCAACCCCAGCACCCCTTTCTGCACCTCTCCGGCGGCCCCGCTGTCCCCGGGGTCCCCCGCTGCTGTGGTTGCCGCCGTGGGTGCTTAGGGATGCTCCCAGCTGCCTCCCGGGGCCACGGGTGATGCGTGGGGCGGGCAGAGGAAGAGGAAGGTAGGGAGCGTTATAACCGGGGCACGGAGCAAAGGAGCGGACGACAAGCCGGGGACACCCCCACCCCCCACCCGCGAAGGGCTCCACCGCCTCTCCGGCCCCGCTAAAGGGGGGAACCTCCACCCCAGCGCCGGCTTTGAAGGCTGTGGGGTTGTTGGGGGGGGTTAAGCATCCCCCCCACTCCTTCTCCCCCCTTCCCTCGGGCAGACACACCTCTACGATGTCCCCAAAAAGCGCCTGGACGCTCGGCGCCGGGCAGGGATGCGCAGCCACTACCCTTCCCTGCGCCCTTCTCCTGTCTCTCTCTCTCTCTCTCTTTTTTTTTTTTTAATGGGATATTTACATGTTTATAGCCTTTTCTTTTAAAAGAAGCACCACCTAATAAAACATTAGGGATTTCGGTGCTACCCCTAGCGGTCTCAGCACACATAGACACGCCGCTTCCCATCGCTGAACCCATGAATTACACCACGGAGGAGCCCCAAGCCGGCAAGTTTCCAAGCAAAACCCCCCCACCACACACTCCCGACACCACCAGACCCAGCCCCGAGACCCCCCCTCCCGCCCCCCCTTTTTCCCAGGTCTTACCACCGGTGCCTAAAGTGCTGCCTTGGTTCAGGGGGGACACCAAACCCCCCGCTTCTCCGGTCGTGCCTTTATTCCCTTCATTGAGCAAGGAGGAGCTGGAGTCTGACTCCAAGGACTGGCAGGACGGAGGGTCGTGGGGCACCGCCTCGCTGCTCGGATAGTCATATTTGCTGAAATTGCCCCCCATGCCATTGGGGAGGCTGGATTCGAGGGGCAGCAAGGCACTGTCCCTGCCCCTCTCCTCCCTCTTGAGCCCGGTGGTTTCGGAGCAGGTTTCCCGGTAATAACATTTGCTTTCCTCCACCCGGGCGAGGTCGCAGGCTCTGCCGAAGGAAGGGTTAATGGAGACGGGGCTGCTCAGGTAGGGTTGAGGGTACCCATTGCAGGGTTCCGAGGATGCCCAGGGCAGGGAGCAGACGTTATCCCGTCGGGGGTAGGAGAGGGAAGGCAAACCGGGCAGCTGCCCTCCGGAGGCACGGAAATTAGGGAAGTAGAAGGTGTCTCCCGTGTGGATGTTCACCAGAGGTCCCACAAAGCCGGGATTAAGGAGGTTGTGCTCGCCCATTTCCGCGGGCCTGACCGAAAGCTTCTACTTTATTGCTATCTGACATTAAACATAGTTAAACCGACGGCTCGGCCCCATTGGTCCGGGGGGGTCACGTGAGCCCCAAATTGCGCTGGGAGGGGGGGGGCCCTCCCCTCCCCTGGCAGCCGAGACAAAACACAACAGCAAGTTCCGCCTTTTTACGCCTTTTCTCCCCCCCCCGCCTTCTTCACCCCCCCAATCATAAAAAATCATAAAAAATCCCATAAAGCATTTTATTTAAAAAAAAAAAAAAAAGCTACGGCTCCCAGCGCTGGCTTGAGAATGGCGAAGCGCCCTAAAATGTCATATTTAGCATAAAATAATCGATTGGCGAGGGTTTTGCCCCAAAACCGCCGCGCGCCCCTCCCCCGGCAACAACTGGGGGCCCTCCACCATCTGCAAAAGCGAGGCTGGTTCTCATTAATTAGCTCCTTTATTAACTAAAACAGTTCGAATTTACAATATCTCCCCAATAAATTACTATTAGATATTGTGTCATATAAAGTTTACGGGCTTTTTAAGGAGACGACTGATGGTGCCCGCAACAGGCTCATATTTACGCGCGGTGGGACGGGAGAGTTGGAGGCTATTTGCGACCTTTTCTGCTCTTTTTTTATTATTATTATTACTACAATTTTCTTTCCCCTCCTCTCGGACTAGGTGGCTTTGTCGTGGGCTGGGGAAATGCAGCCTCTTCCCAGGCTCTTGCCCCTCTCTCAAGAAGGGATGGAAGATTATTTTTTTGAAAGAATCTTCAATTGCTTTTATTAATGATCTGTGTCGAATAAAGCAGCCAGAAGAGCAAGACTATATATAGCCTTTACCCGGTATATATTCCATATGCACCAAGGCGCGCACACGTATAGAATAAGTGTCCAAATCTGGGTTGTTTGGTTTTTTTGCTTCGTTTCTGGGAAAGAATCAAAATTATAGTCCTCCCCCCTTCATTTCTGTGGTCCCCACCCCTGGAAACGGAGGTACACACCACACACACCCCCCAGCCCCCCCCGGAGCTGGTTCCTCGCCACCTTATAGCAATATATTCTACCCTCGTAACACTACAGAGCTCTTCCTCCCTCCCACCCATCGTCTTCTCCTGGAAAGAGCTGCTGCAAAGGAATATAAGGGATGGAAGGAAAAAAAAAAACAACAAAAACCCAACCCCAACCAATATTGGAGTCTTTCAGTGCAAAATAAATACGTTGGGCAAAGAAAAAACCCTGGAAAAGGTGCATTGTATGAAAACCGGGAACACGCACAGACATTTGAGGGTGGGTTTTGTTAGATTTTTTTTCTGGGTGCGTTCCCCCCCCTCCCCTTTTTGTTTTCTTGACACCCCCCCTCTTTTTTTATTATTTTTTAAAAAACCGAAATGCCCACCCCGTTTGCCGGATTTTTGCATGGCTTTGCATTCCTCCCTGCCTTAAGCAACTCCCAAGCGCTCCCCTTTGCCAGGTTGACTCTGCGAAGTACCGTAAATATTCCTGTAGAGGTAAAACCGCTGCGCGGGGGCGGAGGCGCTCCGCGGAGGCTGAGCCGGGCGGGTGCAGCCGCACCTCCCCAACTGCTGCCTTTCCAGCCAACAGCCAACCTCCCTCGCCAATATTTTATATATTTCTCAAGCATAAACCCATTTTTTTCCCCTCAGCTGGCAAAACACTGGCGCTTCAGCTGCCCCCCCCGCTCCAGCCCTGCAAAAAAAATCAGGTGCCAATAAAATAACTCATTTAGGTGCCTTTTTTTTTTTTCCGTCTTCCATGGACAGCTCCTGAAGGTGGAAAACCTATTTTCCATATTTCCCATCCCTCTTTCTCCCTGGCACACCTATATGTTCCATACATACCTTGCAGAGATACGTGCATACTTTCCTACACGCTTTGCCTGCGAAGGAAGAAATACGACTACTAGAAATATTTTGCTAGAATGAAAGTTTAGCACTTTTTTTTTTTTTCTTTTCTTTTTTTAAACCTTGCCAAGGAATTTTTCTCCCTGCAGGTATAAGTGAAAAAGCTGCTTGCAATTTCTCCAAGAGTGTCTTCTCGCTGCAGAAGAAGCGCTCGCAACGCCGGGCAAGCGTGGAGAGGAATAGTTTATATAAAAATGAGCACGTGATCCCCGGAGGTTGCCATCCGAATTGGCTTTGTTTGCTGGTTTTTTTAAAGAAAACCCTTCCTCTACCTTGCTTTTTGCTTTGCAAAAATTCCCCATATAAGACGTGCCCGGCTGCTGCACGGCTTTGTTCTCCACCGGACCTTGGGAAAGTATATTTTTGTTTCTCGGGGCATTTGGGGCTTTTCCTTTTTATTCAATTGGATTTGGGCTGGGTGAAAAAAAAGGGAAAAAAAACACCACACCTAAAAGAATAAAAAATTAATAACATTTCACATTTACCTCCAAGGAAACAGGGCTGAGCTGTGGAGCAAGTGAATCCCAAACTGCGCGCTGGAGTCTTGGGCGGAGGGATAATGTCAGCATGGGCATCACAGCAAGGGAGAGGAGGAAAAGCACCCCCGGTTCCCTTATTTATTCTTTTTATTATTATTATTAATTTTTTTTAAGAGCTGGGCAATGATACGGCCGTGCTCAGAAATATATTAAGCGATGCGCAGAGTGGAGACTAACTCCCGGCTCTGGGTGGCCTTGAGCAGGGCTCCCCAGCTCAGCGCTGCTCCTGCTGCAAGCGGACAGCAGGTCCAAGGAAGGGGGGGGGGGGGGGGAATAGAAATAAATCCTAAGGACGCTTAAGCAAAGCTGCCGCGATTCCCCGGGAATTTCTTCCCCATTAAAAATGCATTTCCCAGTTCAGGTTGAACGCTTGGGCTTTTCTAATGCTCAGCGCAGGCTGAGCGGTGCTTAAAAACAAAAGCCTGAGCCGAGCCCTGCTGCTTGGGGCACTGGCTTAGGCAGCACAACCCACCCCGAGCCCCGGCTCTCCAAAAATAGATCCCCATTTCTACCTCCCACTGCTTTGAACAATCCCCCTTCTTTTTTTTTCCCCCTACGGTGTTCCTCCCCCCCCAAAAAAAGTTGCCCAGCCCAGCAGAAAAATCTCTGAGCCTTCCCCCATTTGCAGGAATCCCGGTTTTCAGGTAGAGAGACCTTTTCGACGTCGATATTTAATCCTCAGGGAGGGTTTCTTAGTAATTTTTTTATTTCCCACCTCCACAAGTTACACAGGCAGCTTTCGGGAAACGCTGGTGGGAAGGAGCCGGCAGAAGCTCCCTGCCCATGGGAGCCGGGGAGAAAACACAATCAGCCCCCGGGAAAAAAAAGAAGAGGGAGGAAAAAAAGGCGCTGGAAAAGCACGATTGCAACGTCTCAGTTCAAGGTCACTGTCTAGTGTAGTAAATAGGATCGACATCTTATGCTAATGACTGTCTCGGATGAGCATCACTCACTGCACGGGAAAACAACAAGTTTTGGGTTGACTTTTTTTCTGTGGTTTGCCCTTTTTCCCCCCCTTTTTTTGGGGGGGAGAGGGGGAATTTAGCCCTGCGCTCCTCCCAAATGTCCCCTTCCCCTCCTCCCGCATTTCGTCTTCCCACCCGCGCAGCCCGCGGGGCTCAGCTCGGCTGGCGGCTCCCACTGGAACAGGCTTTTTCTCTCCCACCCCTCCAGCCTCTTCTCTTCAAGAACTCAAAAATCAGAATAAAATGGATCAAAAAACCACCCCCAACCTAATGGCCCCAGCAAAACCTTTACGTTTCAGCCGGGAAGGACTTAGCCCCACTTTCAGTTTTCTCCCAGAAAAAGACCATGAAATTTAACCCTCGTAGGGCAAAACCAATCTGCAACATATATATTGCATCTTTCTGCCTGGAAAAGGCGGGGTGTGGGCAGGGAAAAGCAAATTAAAAGGTCTCCTTGTGCGTGCGTAGGTTGGAAAAACAGCCCCCGTGGTGGCTGAGCTTTTTTGCTCGACCGAATTTCAGCCCAAATCGGTTGGGAGTTGGAAGGAGTTGCGGTGACTCGAACAAGAAGTCAGCTGCCAGGGTCAAAAAGGAAGTATTTAGAATAAATATATAGATACATGACACGGGGAATAAAATAGAGACAGGCTTTGGAAAGCCCACAGAACTGTGATTTCGGGGTAGCTATATATCATTGAAACCTGCCCCGGCTACTTTTTCTGATGTGGAAAATGCATGTTATAGGCGCCTTACAGATATATAAGTGTACAAGACACCTTATATATCTCCATATAAAAGGGCAGTAAAATGGAATACGTAGAAGCTGGGCAAAAAAAAAAAAAAAAAAGGAAAATATTAACGTGGAATAGTGGCAAATGGATGCGAATAAAAACGTCTACGACACTTCAGCTCATCCAATATACAAATCATCCGGCGCAGCTTTCAGTTTTAACGAAGGCGGGTCCCAGCCTCGGTGCAGGGAATAGTTAAATGCCTGGAATATCATTATATTTTTTCCCCGGCTTTGCCAGCAGAGGATCTTCTCCTCCTATTAGATTGATGTAAACTGATGCCTGCATCCTTTGTAAGGCAAAGGTTTAGCCCCAACTTTGGGGAAGTTTGCTTTGTCCGCCAGCTCCGCTTTGGGTGAGAAGTTGGCGTTTCGTCCTGTGATTCCCTCGGAGGGCTGAAACCCCCAACAACTGTAACAACAACCCAGTTAATGGTCTAGAATTCACGACTCTTGAGCAAATCGCAATTGGAGAGCCTGAAAAGCGTGATCTCACTTATTTAATGTTCCTTGTCAAGGAAGAGAAAGTGGTGGGGAGGAAAGGGAGTTTATTAAACCCACGGCTGGTCCAACTGTGGGCTGAACCAGCTGAGCTCCCTGCCAGGCAGCGGCTTCCCCGCGACGTGGGGGCGACGGGAGACACGGCGTGTTCCTGGGGAGAATTCCCGAACACCCCTAAACACGAGGGTTTCCCCAAACGTGCTGAACCACGGAGGCAAAGGGGTTCGCGAGGGAGGAACCAGCGGTGCTGCAGGAGGCTGTGGGATGTGTGTACACACACCCCGGGCTGGCTGTCAGTGTCGTAAGAAATAATTTCTTGGCAAAGCCCTTAGAAGTCTCTTCTCTTTTGCTGCTAACAACAGCGGGGGGGGGGGGGGGGGGGGGGGGGAAAGAAATAGCATTTTTTTAAGACCAAGCGCTTCCGTAAGAAATAGAAAGTTAATCAGCAAGAGTTATACTCACCTCTGCACCGAGCACAGGGCTGGGAGAGCAGATTTCCCCCTCCAAATTAGGAAGTTATTCTTTACAAATGCATTAGGGACAAAAATATGCAGACGTGAGCAAACTACAAAAAATAAAAATACAATTAAAGTACAATTAAAAAAATGGAAAAATAAAAAAGAGAGAAGAAAAAACCCAAGAAAATGGCAGAAAAATAAAAGAAGGGCGAGGGAAATCCCTTGTCCGGGCTTTTACCATAAAGGCTGCGGTTGGGAAGTTATTCAAAGTCCTCGATACAAAGGAAAGAAAAGGCTAAACTTGGGAAACTTCCTTTTCAGGGCTTTATTGTTGGCCATTAGCCCGCCTGTCTAGACTTCAAATAACACCTTGTTTATCTGTAAACAGGAGCGGGAGCTGCTTGGGGCTGGCTGGTGAGGAGAAGATCAAGGGTGAGGGTCCCCTCGCTTATTACCCCCGCAGCTCGTGATGTCAAGGTCAAACAACGCCTAGTCACGGTCAAGGGTAATACAGGAGTGACGTCACGGCCTGCTGACCTAATACCCAGCGAGCTACGGGCAGGATAATGGGTAAATAAGCAAGGAAAAGAGGAGCAAGCGATTCCCAATGCCATTTCCTAACGGGAGGGTGGAGAAATAAGTGGGAAAAGGGGGAAAAATCCATTGGGTTTGTGTTCCTGGGGAGGTCGCGGCCGGGGGAGCTTGGCTTCCGCGCCCGCAGAACTCCGGCAGGGGAAGAACTAGCTATTCCTCACAATTTTGAGTTTAATTTCTTCTCCTCCACTCAAGTGTCTCCTCCAAAGCCCTTGGAAGAGGATGACCAAATAACTTGAGTTGTAGATCATATTTTGCCCTTCTTTTGGAAAAACCGACCCAAACGAGCCGCACCCAGGCTCGGCTGGAAGGATTTATCTCAAAACTTAAGGGGGGGGGGATATTCTTTTCTACGGACCAGCCCCGAAAACATAATTTTTTCACCCAAACCGTCGGGATTAAAGTGAAGACCAAGTGTCCGTGGATGTGTGCGGAGGGGAAGGGGAAGGTTTGTCCGTCCGGAGCTCCCGGGTTCCCTCTTTGCCCCCGAGGGTCCAATCCTGACCCCCTACGCGACCAGACCCCAACCCCGGCGGCGGGGGAAGACTCAGCCCCGCTCTCGGGGGGCTGAACCCCAACGTCCTGAGCACGTCGGGAAGGCGGTCCCCCTTCCCTGGGGTGTGATTTCCCGCCCTCTGCCCCCCCACCCATCCCAGCCGGCACCCCAGCATCGCCCGCCTGCACCCCTGCGCCTTCCCGGCTCCCGGGCGGTGGGGCAGCCCCCGGGGGAGGATGGGGGGGCTCGAACGACGCGGAAAAAAACCCAGGATATTTTAAAATATCGTGGGAAACGTGGCCAGTGACACGAGATCTGCTGGTTTCCCGGTCTCGGCAGTATCTGCCAACCAAGAGCATCGGAAACCCTCGGTGCCCTGAAGTGCGATGAATGAATTTCTTGTTTCTTCTCTGTTTTTGCGTTTGTTTTCTTTCCTCCCCGCCCCCCCCCCCCCCCTTAATTCCTCCCACACGACTTGAAAGAGCGACTGACACACAAACCGACACACAGACAGACCTCTCCCCCTCCAAAAAATTAAACCACAACTGACCCAAACTTTTAGAATTGGAAACTCCGTGAAGAACTTGGGCTCGATTACCCACATCCCTAAAGGAAAACAACCAAAAAAGATTATTTATCCACATCCCCTCACCCCCTCCAATAACCCTCACTCAATAACTTCACTTTCACCGACGTTTTTTCCCCAGAACTGGTGAAATTCTGGTACAGTGAGGAAGGACAGAGCCCCAGCGAGCACCACGCTCGCTGTCGGGATGCCGGATTTGGGCTTGTCTGGAGTTGCTCTCAGGCGTTGCAGTGTCTGCGCACACAGCAAGCTGGTTGGGTTTTGGTTTGTGTTTTTTTTTTTTTTAAGAGGAAGAGCTGCTTCTTTTTATTTTTTTTTACACCTAAAATACATATTCCCGTAGCTCTCAGGCGTTAGGGCAGGTTTTACCGACGGTTTCATCCCGCTATAGCAGCGGCGATGGGTTTCTCAAGTTATTGCGAGATTTCCTAGCTAAGCATCTTTAAAAAATTAAAAAATGAAAAGAAGAATTAAAGCTCTGCCGGGGATTCCGAACCACCGAAGCTCTCCAAAATAAGGCAGGGAACACCCTCAGATCGACCCCCCCCGGGTTTCTCCACTCACCAGCTGCGCAATGGGAGAAATCAGGGACGGGGGAGTGTGGGGTCAGGGACCCCCTTTTTGCCGCCCCCCCGGTGGGATGGGGAGCTAGGAGGGGAGGCTCCAGCCCTCGGTTCGCCCCATTCCGGAGATTTGGGCGGTATGGGGTCCATAGGGCACGCTCTGCCGCCGAACTGAGCTGTAACCACCACCACCCCACCACCCCCAGGTAGCGGTATTCCGGGCGCATATATAGAGCTATAGGTACCCCCACGCGCACTGAACACACCGGTACAGGCCGTGAATGAGACCTATACATCGCTTCGTATGGTAGTGTGGACGGGTGCGCCTGCAGATGCATTTATAAATGTATATAAAACACATATATATTATCTACCCACCATTCAATAAAATATAGAGGGATGCGCCTGCATATGTATATATAAATTTATATATAACACACATATTATCTACCCACGATGTCACATAATAATGTAGAGGGGTGCACTTGTACATGTCTGTATACATTTATCTATATAACATACATATTATATACCCACCATTTAATATAATAGTGTAGGGGGGTGCACTTTCATATATACATATAAATATAGATATAAAATATATAAACCAAACATATTATCTACCCACCATTTTATGTAATATTGTAGAGGGGTGCGCTACCATATGTATATATAAATTTATATATATAGCATACATTATCTCCCCACCATTTAATGTAATAATATGGAGGGGTGCACTTGCATATATACATATAAATTTATATGTATAACACACATATCATCTCCCCACCATTTCTTATAATAATGTAGAGGGGTGCGCTTGCATATATACATATAAATATATATGCATAGTATAGATACGTTGTTATATGCGGTATATTATATGTGACAGACCTATACACAGAGATACAGAGATCGCCTTAATACCCAGGCTCGTAGAAATGCCACGCACACCCTCCGGCCCCGCACACCCTCACGTAACGTATCTGTAGATATAAAATAGATACACACCGACGCCCAGATCATAAAAAGAAACGGGACATACGCGGTTATACGCACATGCCATCAAATACCCTTGTATAAATACATATATATTATAGATATACGGACTTCTTCGCCCCAGCTTGAGCACCTGCGGTATCTCCGCGCGCGTTTCTGCGGACACCAGATCTAATCCTTTTTTCCCCGCAGCTTTATATGCCTTTTGCCCCTTCGAAGAACTATCCGCACACCCCCAACGCAAATTTAACCCGCAATAACAGCGCTTTAAGTTACATCCCTTTAAAAGCCTTTTCTCCCCCCCCTTCCCCTCCCCTTTTGATCATTTAACGAGGTGATTAAATCTCGCAGATATTAAGGTAGATTGTAATCCGCCTATGGAAACAATTTCCTCTCCCGTATTTCTTCCCGAGCTGCCCGGCCGGCTCGGGGCCGCGTAAGTTCCGCGGGCGCGGAGCCGGGAGGGCCGCGGCGCTGCTCGGCGGGGCGAGGGCAGGTTGGGAGATTTTTATCTGGGGCCGGAGCTGGAGTCAAACAGGTTTAGCGAAACGCGTCCTTTGGGAGGGAGATGGAAAGAGATTAGAAGCGTCTCTGGAAAGTCATCGCGTTTTTACCCGGGGTAATTGCGGGGGGGAGGAAAAATGGGATAAAATAAGGGGGAAAAAGGGGGAACAGATAAAGAAAATATTTTTTTTAAATTAAAAAAATAAAAAGCACTCGGCTCAATTTATTTTCTCCCTTTTTTACTCCCTCTGGAACAACCCTCCTTGGGAACACGCATCTGCCCCTTGCATCTTCCGAAGAGCCCTAATTAAGCGGTTTCTGCCCGAATTTACCGGATTTCGCCCTTTTTTTTTTCATCCTTTCTCTGCGGAGTTCCCCGCCCGGGCCGTATTTGCGGCGGTGAGAAGAGGAGGCAGCTGGAGGGAGGGATGGGAGAGGCACAGGGCTACAAAGAGGTGCACAAAGAGCCTCTCCTCAAGGCAAAACAACAACAAAAAAAAGATATTTATTTTAAAGAAATGTCTCTGCAGTCGGTACATATCATCTGGACACCACAATATTATATACATATACAAGACATTAAAAAAAAAAAAAACCAAAACAAACAAAAAAAAGGATGCTTTTACATATCCAAAGAACACTGTCGATATTAGCCGGTTTAGAGAGGGAAAGAAACAAACCCCAAAGACAATATTGTGCATTTTCCATCTTGTCAGCGGAGAACAGACATTCCAGTTTTATGGCAGAGATATAGAAACCCTCATGAGAACATACCCAAAATCGCCTCGTACAGCAACTCACGTCCATCTGGGACCTAAAAATCAGTGGTTGGGGTATTTAAGCGATACCGAGCAATGGGTTTCTTCCCACAATAGCAGCCTTATTTCTTATTTTCGGTCCCTAGTGCCGAGAAAATACGAAGCTGATGCAACTTTGCCATAGGTTCTCCATACATTTATACATCGGTGGGTGAAATGGCCCGAGCTACGACAGACTGGCGAGGGGGTCGGACTATACAGCGTTACAGGGCGACATTCAGAGTTCATCTCTCCGTTAACGTAACTACACTCTTAGCTTATTATTATTTCCTTTTAAAAATATACACAGTCTAACCTTATCGACGGATTTCTCAGACCAAAACTGGGGTTTTCACAGTCAGAGCGGGGCAGAGGGATAAATCAAAGACGCGCTCGGTGGGGTTTTTTGGGGGGTGGGATGCACGTGTGCATTGGTGAATGTCAATTATTATTAATTTTTTTTTTAAATAATGAATTGGAACCAGCAGAGTCCCGATGATGTTATCATACAAACTACCAGATAAATATTGACGCTTCTTGCTTCCTTTTCCTTGCCCCTTCTCCTCCAAAGTCATCCTCTGTCAAGTGGCGTGGAGATGCGCTGTCTTGGATTTGCTCACCACCTTCTTCTCCTTGACCCTCCGGTTCTGGAACCAGATTGTCACTTGGCGCTCGGACAAGTTGGTGGTGGCCGAAATCCTCCTCCTCTTCTCTTTGGTGATGAATTTGCTGGCCGCGTACTCCTTTTCCAACTCCTTCAGCTGGATTTTGGTGTAGGGGACCCTCTTTTTTCGTCCCCTCCGATAGCTGCTGACTTCGGGTTGTAAGGGGACCACGTCTAGATTAATAATGATAAAAAAATATATATAAGGAAGAGGGGAAGGGGGGGTGTTCCTGCATCCCGGGGCGTGGTGTGGGGATTTCTGCAGGTCGGGGAGAGAAAGAAAAGGGGGAAAAAAGAAGGATAAAGAGTGGAGGAATGCGAGTGAAGAGAAAAAGAGGGGAAAAGAGACAAGACAGGCAGAAAATGCATCCAGCGAGGTTAATAATACTATAATAACAGTAATAATAACATAATATTCATAATTCACTTAGTGAAAGCCTGTTTTTCTTGGCGACACTGTCCACGCTGATAAACAAGGAGCAGCAAGTCAACCCACGGGCTGATGCGTGCGGGTACCCAAAGGGACCTTCCAAACGGGTGGATTTTGGACAATATCTAGAGCTTCTCCCCTATTTCCTTTTTCTCCCTCCTTCCCTCCCCCATCCCCCACGCAGCAGCAAATCTCGGGGACCCCCGCAGATACGCACCCCCGAACACCGAGCCCGGTGCAGAGACAAGTGCATCCCCCGCACCCCAGCCCCTCCCGCTGGGTGCAACCCAGGAAGGCCCTCGGGGAGGGGGAACCCCACAAAAATAACCCCAGCCCCCCCCCCCCCCGGTGACTTTTACGTGGGGTGAGGAGGGGGAGATGCCCTGTGCTTTGCAAAGGGGCGATTGGGAATGGGTTGAGCAGGGATACGGGGAGCATCTTCACCCCTGCTTTGTCGGTACTGGCGGGGGGGGGGGGGGTGTGCGGTTGCAAAGCTCCCCCCAAGCTTTCGGGCAGTCCCAGCCCCCTGCCAGGGCTGGGGAGGGGGGGGGACGGGACCCGAGCGGCGGAGCTGCTCGCCGCAAAGGTGTGACCCAGCTGGCTGGAGCAGGAAGATGGAGGCGAGCTCTCCTCGGCAGGGAGCGCAGCCCCAATTATGGCTGACAGGAGCTAATTGGGGAGCCCCTGGGGGAGCTCTGGGGCGATCGGCTCCTCGTGGGGTGGGGTGGGGGAATTGAGGGTGCTGAGGGCACTGCAAAGGTGTGTGGGGGGGGCAGGAATCTCCTTCGGGGGAGGGGGGGTTCATCAGAGCCGCAGGCGATGGGGAGAGAAAGCGGTGGGGGAGGCAGCTCCCCCAAATACAGCTTGAACAGAAGCCCCCCCTCAAAAAAAAAGGAGAGCCAACCTCACACACCCATCGTGCAGCCAACAATACATCGCCAAATTTCACACACCCACCTCCCCAAAAAGCTCCCTGGAAAGCCCATTCCTCCGTCCCTCTTTGTCGGAAAATACATGAACCGATGCGTGTCCCCCCATTGCCCGCCCCCCCCCCCCCAGGACTAACACGACCCTTCTCTCCATCCAAGATGCTGTGTGTGTGTGGGGTGTGTGTGTGTCCTTTTTACTGTGGTTAAATCCCCCCCCGCCCCGGCTCCTGCATCCTTCCCCACCCAACGCTGGTACTGGGGGGCTGGAAGGAGGCTGGGGAGAGGTACCGGGGGACAGCACCTACCATCACCTTCCTCCCGCCGCTGCCGTCGGGGCACGGAGCCAGCAGGGCCCGGTGGGACCGGGAGGGGAAGGAAGCGAGGGATTTGTTGGGCTAAAAGATGCTCCGAGGAGGGGTTTTGCCTTGGCGGCTGCCTGCGGGCTGTCAGTGGGGCAGGGTGCCTCCCCGACCTGGCCGAGGAGCCCCGCCGGTCCCCGTCCCCCACCCGCCTCCCTCCTTCCCCTCCAAACAGATTCATTTGTCACTTGACACCTATTCCTATAATTGTGTGTAATTGTGATATGATTTACTGTCCCAGCCCCCGACACTTCTCATTCGACTGAACCAACAGAAAAGGGGGTTTTTAAATCTTTCCCCCCCGCTTTTTAAGCTTTCGGGAAGCGGCAAGCGGGGGGGGGAGAAATGAAGAGAAAGGCATTGAGAGACGCTCTTTAGGTGAGGCAACAAGAGGGAGGAGAGAAGAAAGGGAAGAATTAAACGGCAAAGTTACTTTCCAAGCGAGCTCACGGCGTGTATTTTGATTCAGAAACGATTGCTTCACCTTCTTTCCCATACATGTTCATACACATTGCCTTGCACGGGAGGCATTCCAGAGCCATTTCTTTCCCTTTAATTACATATACAGGCACACACGTATCTATCTGTATATGTGGGTATATACATGCACACTCATCCTCACGCACACACACATCCACACCTCCGGCGGGAGCTGGCGGTCGGGAAGCCGGTTCCCGGGGCTGCCTACCTGGGAAAGGTGATTTCCAGAGGTGTGCGGACTGCGATTGCTCTTTGGAGCAGTACACTTGCCCATCCCAGCCATTAGAAAGAGCCCAGTGTTGGTAACCTTCCATGGGAAGCAAAGCGTCGTGTCTCGGTTCCGGGTGACCACCGAGCCCCGGCACCACCGACACGTCCAAATAGCCAGGGACCGCCTGGTAGGAGCTGGGAAAACCGGGATAAAAAGCGAATTCTTTGGCCCTCGACGGCAGCTCCTCGCCGGGCAGGGGTCCGCCGGCCTCGGGGTACTTCTCCCCGGGGTGGTAGGCGCAGGGTTTCTGCTGCAAGTTGACTCCGTGGGAGTGGGACAACCTGCAGCCGTAGTAGCCCCCACCGAAGGGGTAACCGTAGCCCAGCGCCGCGCTGGAAGCCGCCCCCGACGGGCACTGCCGGGGGGGCTCGGCGGCCGCCAGCTCGGCGTAGGCGGCTCCCTGCGGCGGCGGGGGCGGCGGTGGGGCGGTGGGCACGGCGAGTCCCGCGTGGGGCATCATCTCCCGGCAGTGCCCCAAGCCCTCCATGCGGTTTTTCTCCCGCGGGGCGTCCTCGCAGCGGCAGGCGAGGCCGTCGGGCCAGCGCGGGGGGAGGCCGAGCGGTGCCGTCATGTCATGCCGCGCTGCTCCCGCCGCCGCCTCCGCCTCCTCCTCCTCCGCCGCCACCGCCTCCTCCTTCTCCTCCTCCTCCTCCTCCTCCTCCTCCTCCTCCTCCTCGGCCGCCGCCGCCGTCGGGGGAAGCTCCACGCCGCGCCCCGCCGCCCCGCGACCCCCCCAACATATCGGCGCCCCGTGCGCATGCGCCGCCGCGCCGCCGCCGCCGCTCCATTAAGAAATCCCCCGCGGCCACGCCCCCCCGCGCCCCCCCCGCCCCGACGTGTCCCCGCCCACGTCACCCCGCCGCCACGCTCATTGGTTGGGGCTCCCCCCACCCCACCCCCTCCGCGTCCGCCCCCTCGGGGGGGGGCACAAAGAGCCGCGCGGGTTTTTTCGGGGGGGGGGGGGGGGGGAAGGGAAGGACTCCATGCCCACGCGTGTCGGCTGCGGTGGGACGGAGCGCCCGCACCCCCTCCCGTGTCCCCACGCCCACGCGGGGGGGGGGGACACACATACGAGACACATGCTTTCCCTCGAAGGATTCCCCCCTCCTTCATGTTTCGCCGGGGGGGGGTGCGGGATGCTTTAAGCGATATATGGGGGAGGGGGGCATAGGGATAACCACCCACCCGCGATATTTCAAAGGGAAAGGGCCGACGACCACCCCACGATGCTTCGAGGGGGCGGCCAAAAATCCCTCCCCCCTTTATTAAAGGGGGGGTGAAACCCCCTGACTATTTTTTCCTTCACAAAGTGCTCCCCCCGCAAAAAAAAATAAATTAAAAAATGGCAAAAACTCCTCCCAAACGCCCCCCCCCCTCCCCACAATTTTCTTGCCAGACTCCAAAATAATTTGATTTTCGCCCATTTAGCATGCGGGGGGGAGGGAGGGGAAGCGATGTTTAATATTTCCGCGGCGCTGGGGGGTAGGGGTGAAGCGGGGGGGGTGGGGGAGGACACGCCGCGGGGGGGTCAGTTTAGTCCAGGTTGATTTTGTGAGGGTTTGTAAAAACGGGATTTAGTTCCTAAAGCGGGGCCGGGGCCGCCACGGAATTGGGGGGAAAAAACAGAAAAATGGCAGGTTGCTGGCTCGGAAGGATGGGGATGGGGGGATCGGGGGGGGGGCTTGCAGCCCTCGAGGAACCCCCCCGGGGGAGGAGTTATTAAGGGGGGGAGGGGGGAGGAAGGTCAGAGGTCTTCAGCACCCCAAAAACTAGAAATAGAAGGAAAAGTGGGGGGAAAAAATCGATTTTTAAAGGAATTTAGTGCCTCAGCCCATGAGAAGGGAGGTGAGCGCCCGCCTGCGCTCCACCTGCCCCCCCAGGTCTTCCTGGGGGGTGCCGTGGAGTGGGGGGGTCCTTCGAGGGGACCTCCAGGTGGTCCCCGCCTGTCCCTGCGAGCCCCCGTGGGGTGTGAAGCCCCGCAGGACACCCCTCCACGCTGCGTGGGACCCCCTGAATCCTCCCCCACCCCGGTGATGCTGGTTTTGGGGATCACCCCCCCCCGGGAGGCTTCGCCTCCTACCCCATCCTCTTCCAGCTCTTCCCAATAGGGAAAAAAGAGGGGAAAAACGCAAAAATAAACACCAAAGGTGAGGGCGGGGAGCAAAGGGAGCCCCGCGCAGGGCTCCGCACCCTCGGGGCGGATTTTCCGCGCCTGAAGAGCCGCCGAGGTCCAAGTTCAAGGCGAAGGAGCCCAAGCGGGTCCCCCGGGAGGCTCGGGGGTGGCTTTGGGGTGCGGCCGCGGGGGCACCTTCCAGGGGCTGTGAGCTGCGGTTGGAAGGGGAGTGGGGAAAGGCTGCGGCGGGGGGATAACATCGGTAAAATAAAAGAATGACGTAAAATATGAATGAAGAGAAGAGACAGGAAAAAGGGAAAAGGGAAAAGGGAAAAGGAAGGGAAGGGAAGGGAAGGGAAGGGAAGGGAGGGAAGGGAAGGGAAGGGAAGGGAAGGGAAGGGAAGGGACGGGAAGGGAAGGGAAGGGAAGGGAAGGGAAGGGAAGGGAAGGAAAGGAAAGGAAAGGAAAGGAAAGGAAAGGAAAGGAAAGGAAAGGAAAGGAAAGGAAAGGAAAGGAAAGGAAAGGAAAGGAAAGGAAAGGAAAGGAAAGGAAAGGAAAGGAAAGGAAAGGAAAGGAAAGGAAAGGAAAGGAAAGGAAAGGAAAGGAAAGGAAAGGAAAGGAAAGGAAAGGAAAGGAAAGGAAAGGAAAGGAAAGGAAAGGAAAGGAAAGGAAAGGAAAGGATGAAAATAATAAAATATATAAATAAATAAAAATATAAAATATAAAATAAAACTAAAATAAATAAATAAAAAAGCTGTGCTCGCATCTTTAAATTCCACAAAGTGCTGTGAGTCCGTCCAGAAATCACCCAGGAGAACCATCCCTCCCGTCCCCAGAACCTCACGCCCCGGAGGGGTGACGGGAGAAGCCGAGCAAGAAATGATACGTAAATTAAAGCCGGGTGTCCGCCACCGCGGGGGAAGGCCGGGGGGAGCCGACCGAAAACCCCCTTCCCTACCCCGGCAGCCCGCTAGGTTTTTTTTTTCCACACCTTTAATTTTTATGAAGTAGTTAACATTTTGTAGCATATGTCCTATCTGAGCGGCGTGGGGAGGGAACTAAATGTTAAAAATGTAAAGATTTATGGTAAGGGTAAGAGGGGCGGAACGGGGGGTGCGCGAGCGGCGCGGAGCGGGGTTGGGGGTGGGAGCCCTGAGGAAGGCAGGCACCGCGATAAATTAAAAAGAGGAGCAAATTGCGCTGGCAGGTTTGGGGAAGGGCATTTCCGCTTCGGATCCCGGGGAAATATCGGTTTAATGAAACATTGGATTTTGTAATTCGGTGGGTCGGTGCGGGTTGCACGCCGAAAATTAAGGGAGGGGGTGAAAATGAGGGGGAAAGAGAAGAAAACAAGAGAAAAAGGGGAAAGAACAACAGAAAAGAGCAAGAGAAAATAAGGGGGGAACGCCAAAAGAAGAGAAAAAGAAAAAAAACCAAGATGAAAAGGTCTTTTTCTAGAGGTAACGGAGGAGAAAAACCCCATTTAAACCAGTGTTTTCCTGGGGAAGGGTCCGTGGCGGGGAAGGGAGGAGGAGGGTCGATGTGCAAAACAACCCTCAGCTCTGGACTTCAGGATTTCATTTCAAAAATGCTCCTTTTCTTCTTCTTTTTTTTTTTTTCCTTCTCCCCCCCAATTTCTTTTCATTTCCCCGCTTTTGAGGGCGGTTCTACCCGCGATGGCGAGTGGGTTAATGAACCCCCAAAACCCCAACCCAGCTCAGGGATGTTTACATGTGGAACCGCTTAGGAGAGTGGTACCCATAAATAAAAAATAGGAAGAGGGGAAGGAGCAATTAGAAATAAGAGCAGATGTGACACCCGTTCGTTAGGTTGGGGTTGGTTTTTTTATAGCATTTTTTTCTCCCCAAGCTCTTTTTAAGTATAATATTCCTCTGCTTGTGCATTTATAGCAAGAGGCTGGAAGAGCCCGCGTCGCTCACACGCCACCTCCGCAGCATCGCATTTGCAGGATTATTTTTTTTTTTAATTAGGGGAAAATTGACCAATATCAAATAATACGACTTATAAATTCCTCCTTCTCCCCCTCCTGCCGGCTCTAGGCTTGCAGATTGCACGGGAAAAGGTTTTCTATGGCTATTTCTGCAGGGGAGCGGTTCCGTCTCCGTCTACCAGCGAGTTCCGAGAAGAAAGAAGGTGAATTTTCTTCTTCTGAAGACAAGCATGGGTTTGCCTGGTTCCCTTTCCTCTTTGCCGTCTTGAAAACAGACCTCGGGAGAAATTAAGTGTATTTATGTCTTTATTTTTATTCCTGCTGGAAAGGAAGAAAGGAACAGATTCATCTCCGAGTACACGGGGGGAAAAATGAAATATATAAAAAAATATATATATGTGTCTCTGCAGTGTCCAGCTCTGTTCTGCTTTGCGAAATTGCAAGTTGTTTCTTACTGCCTTCTCTCCACCACTTTAGCTGCTGTTTTTAAAGGCAGATTTCTACCCTTTCTCCTTTAAATTAGCCATTTTCTTTACTGCCACTCTCCCCTTTAAAAAAAAGAAATAACACGGAATTTTAGGGCTGAGCACAGTTTGCAGGTGAACGCGTGTTTGCAGCCGGGGATAGGGAGGTTGCCAATATAGTGCGTTTGTTGAAAAGCTAATTGGAGTTGTAGATATTCAAGGCAAACTCTCCAAAAGAGGGATTTCTGCCCCAAAACGTGTGAGGGTAATTGTTGCCCTGAAAATACTGACGTGCCTGGGGTCGAACACCTAGAGAGCACAGCCGTGCACATCTAACGTGGCTCAGAGTCCAGCGCCGCTTCTCCAGGCCAGGGAAATCTCACCCAAATTAAAATTCATCAGCTGCGGAATTTTATGATAAAATCCTTTTTTATTATCCACATATCCTGGAGGAAAAGAAAAAATATGGGCTGGGTGAGAATAAAGGAAAAAAGGCAAATCCTTTCTCTCAAATGAGGGATGGATGAAAATAATTCCCTGCAAATCTGTGGCACGGCGGTATTTTTCTTGTCATTTTAACATTGTCCTTTCTTTAACCTTATTTTCCCCCTTTCCCCCCTCATTGTTATCTGAAAGATTTAGAAATCCTCCCCTCGACACACCATTTTCTGGAGGAAAAACCGCATTTCTATTTCTTCCCACCTCCAGGCGCCTTGCCTGCGAAGGGAAATGGCCAAGGTATGAGTTTTATTGAAGGAAAATCGGCTCCAGCCGCTGTCAGTGCCTCTAACCCCGATGCAACCGCACAGAAAAATCCCTACCTAGATTTTGAATGAAAAGCCCAAAATAGAGTAATGCTTTTCCATTATGTTTTCTATATGCCAATAGAAAAATGCTTTTCCATTATATTTGTCTTTTTTTTGGAGGGGGGGTGTGTTGGGCATTTTAGCTTTCGAGCCCTCAGGGAAATTAGAGCCCGCGGTATGAGAAAATCTGAGATCAACACACAATTTTCCCACCGGAGTACCAATTTAGTGAATTTTGTTCCACTCAATCTCATATTCTTGCAGAGGAATCCAAGGAAAGCTTTCCCAGGCTTTGTTCAAAATGTGCTTTGGATAAATAAAAGCCAAAGCTGACTTTTTTTTCCCCGAACTTTGCGTGCCGGGTTTGGGTGGTTTTTTTTTTTAGAGAGAGAAAAATAAATCCCGACATCCCTGGTTCAGATCATTGCTGAATTAATACAACCAGGGAGGCTGGAGGCTGCGGCCAAGCCTTAGCAGCATTCTTGCAAAAGCAATGCCCGAAATAGAGCAGGAAAAGAAGATTAAATACAGTCTTCTCTGCCTTGCGCCCAAAAAGGGACAAAAAACCCACTCCAAAAATAAGGGAAAAAGAATAAAAAAGTGAGTTTTACATCGGACTTACATTTGTCCCAGCCCTTGGGATTATGAGCAGCTCCTCACCCCCTCCCTTGCACGGGAGAGGTTTGTCCAGGGAATTAAAAAAAAAAAATCAAAGGCACCCCCTCGCACCCCCCCTAATCTTTAATTTAAGTGCTTTTAAAGAGCGAGGGAGGAGGAGGAAAGATGCATCGAGGACGGAAACACAAGATCGGGTTACTCTCCCCCCCTCGCCCCCCTCCCCGGGCTGGATCAAGCCGTCTCGGGTGGTGTCAGGCGGGGAACTGAGCCTGACCCGCCGCGGTCCGGCTCTTCTCCTTCCTAACCTGTCAGATTCCTGCAACCTGTTTGGAGCGGGTCCACCCTGGGGCTGTTTTTCAGCCTATTTCTTGGGGGAGTTTGGAGTGTTTTTTTCCTTTTTTCTTAGCTGCCATCGACAAGCCCAGCCTGCTCCCAGCACCCCCCCCCGGCACCCCCCCGGCTTGGGGCAGGGGGCTGCTAAACCCTGAGGGTGTCCTTTGTGTGTTTTGCTTGGGCTTCCTTGCATTTTGCTGTCCAGAAGGGGGAAAAATTTAAATATATATTAAAAATATATAAATAAAATATATAAGTATATAAAACACATACAAATATGTAATATATATACATATATAAAATATATCAATAAATATAACTAACTATATATATAAAAATCCCTCCCCCTCGCCCCAAGGCAGGGCCAGAGGTGGATTTGCAAAGCCAAACCTTGCCTCGTCTCCAACCCCGTGGCTTTATTACCGTGTTTTATTCCCTTTCCCCCCCTCCCGCCCTGCCACCCCCAAAAAAATAACCAAACCCCTCAAAAAAATACGTGCTAAAGTTGAGAAGGCGAAAAGGGAAGGGATAAATACCTCCTGGTCCCGCTCATCTCACCCATCACCCCAGGGGCGACAACGTGGGGACGTGGCAGTTTGTCGGGGGGCTCCAAAATCCCCGAATCCCCCAAAGACACCTCCTTTTCTCCCCCCCATCCCTCCTCCCTATCCCGCCGCCTCTTCGCACGACGACACCACATTTTGAGGCAAATAAAGGCTTTTTCTCCCCCCCCCCCTTTTTACAGCCCCTGCGGAATGTCCCAGCTCTTGGCAATTCCCCCCCCCCACCCCGTTAATTATTGTTATTATTTCCACGCCAGCCCGGTGCAATAGGTACTTCTTGACTCAGCGATTCAGAGACAGACAAATAAAATATCTGCCTCAATTTAGGGCCCCTGTCTGGTCGGAAGTCCAAGTTCAATTCCAAGTTAAAACAGGAGGTCGCCTGAAGCACTGACAAAAGAAAAGGGGGCCATTTGGTCTGGCTGGTGTCAACAAAGTGGTATCTGGAGAGAGTAATTATCGCTTCTCATCATTTTTGCCTTCATATTCTCGGGGAGAGAAAGAGGGAGAGGAGCCGGGGACGCTCAGGTGCTTGGTGGCCCTTTGTGCTTGCATGAGGCTTTATTTTATTCCCCCTAAATGTCATTTTATTTCTTTATTCGGAAGTGCTCTAAAATACAGAGGCTTCTTTCAATTGGGATTGCACCGATCCGGGGTTATTTTCTCCCCCATCTCCTGGTATCGAATTAACTCAAGATGCGTTTGGAAGGACGGAGACTGACACCAGGCCAATGTAAGAAACCCTCTTTCTTTTGCCAAATATTATTCAGAACCGGTTATATGAGAGCTGTGTGTTCAAGGCTGTTTCTCCCCTTCTCCCACCCAAACTATTTACTTCTCGGTCCACTTGATGTCCAAACACTTCATTCCTCGGAGCTGCTGGAAGGGATTGAGAGGGAAGAGTGGGAGCTCTTTGCCAAGTTTATTCACATTTTCAAAAGCAAAACACTGAAGAGTTTCATTTCCAGAGGTAGAAGCTGAACTTCAGTGAACCGTGTCTGCCAAAACTGGGGTTTAGAGTATATTAAATAATGGACGGGCACAACCGATGCCCGCATGTTCGCACTGAGCGATGCAAACTCCAGTGCCAAGCAACATCGTGACGGGAGAAGTGTACCTCTCTCTGGAAAACCTGGGATTTATTAGGCGTTAGCTAGGGAAAATATGTATGCAATAAGCAAAGAAGCAAGGAAATGGAAAAAAAAACCAGCCCAAAACAAACCAGCCCGATGTTTCTCCTCAAAAAAACCCCATTTTGGATAAATGGAGAGATCCCAGCCTGGTCCAAAAATTATTTGCTGGGCTGAATTTTAAAGAAGAAATGCTTAGGGAAATAAAAGCGGCTCCACCTTGGCAGAGAGAGGCTGAAATCGCTGTGTTTTCCCCCCAAAACGTGTGCGGGTTGGGCGTGGGATGGGCCGTTTTGCTCTTTTTACAGGATCTTTATCCGCCGGGATGGGAATAACCTGGATTTTCACCCAGGAGCGGGACTCTGCCTCCTCTCAGGTACTCCTCTATTTATCCTCCACGGCAACTAATAACGCCGATTTCATTTTAATACTCAGAGTCTTTCCTAAATGCCAAGAACCTGATGAAATTCTTCTTTCACGAGGTTAAACCCCAAATATGGATTCTGGGGTTAAAGACGGGCTTAAAAAGCCCTGGCAGGACGCGGGCAGGGCTGTTGCTTTTCCACCCCTCTCCCGAAGCTGCTCCCAGCGCACCCAAAGCACCAGCAAAACTTGGGCACCAGCAAGATTAAATTTTCATTCTGCACTCGGTTAAAAAGGGGTGAAAAAAGGATTTTGCTCCATTATTTAAAAAAAAAGATGATTTTCCTCCAAGGCTTTCTCAGGCTCCGGCACCCACGAGTGACTCTCACAGCTCAGATGTGCTTTTCTTCTCCTCAAACACGTGGGGAAAAAAGGTCTCCTCGTGGTTTTTTGTCCTCCCTGAAGATGTGCCTTTGCAAACCTTTAAAAAAAAAACCACAAACCACCCCAAAACCCGGCTTTTGAATTGTCACGCAGGGGCTTTTCGGCATTAAACGGCAAGTGCGTAAAGCGGAGTCTTCCTCGGGGACAGCAGGGAAGGCAGGAGCTGGTTGGGGGGGGCTGGGGCTGGGTTTGTGCCTGCTGAGCTGGAGGGAAAAAGTTCAATAGGGTTCAAAATTTTGCTCCTGGGGACCTCTGGGTGCTGCAGAATACGGAGGTTTTGCTCAAAAAAGGGAATTCTATAGAAATTGTGTCTGGTTTTTTTCCTGTGTAGTGTGTGCTGGGGTGAGGATTCATCCTGCTCGGCGGGATGGGGGGGTGGGTCTGGAAGGGTAAACGGAGTGAAAATGTGTTTGTTTTGTTCTCTTTTATATTAATTTGTGGGGTTGTGAGAGGTTTGGCGTTCAGGTGTAAGCCTTGATCCAGTCAAATTTCGGCAGGGGCAGGGATGGTGTTGGGGTGATGCTGCCCGGAGCCGCCAGCCCCCATGGGGTCCCCTCCACCCCCCCACAGGCCCCCCTGCCTTGGGGCTGCCAGACCCGAGTGGGGCCGCGGTGACACACGCAGGGACAGGGACCCACGCAGGGACTGGCTCAGGTGAGGGTCTCCCCTCCCTCCGGGGATGTGGGGATGCTGCCCCCCACCCCCTGAGGACAGAGGGGTCCTGGGGGGGCCTTTCCCCGCACCCCCCTTTCCCCACTCCACAAAGCTGCAGCCCACTTTGGAGGCAGGGAGGAGGAGAGGAGAACCCCAGCCACGCGTGGGGTTTGTTGCTGGCCAAATTAGCTGAAAGATCGTATAAAAATCAAAACTGATTTATTTAGAGCGCTTGGCTGCTGTGTGTGGTGAAACTGGGGGCCACGCAGAATGGGAGCGACACATCCCTCCCTCCTTCCATCCCTCTCCTTCCTTCAATCCCTCCCGCCCTCCATCCCACCCTCCATCCCCCCACCCCCCCGTATCTCTATCCATGCGCCCACCTATCTAAGCAATTCTATACCGTATATATACATCCAAGGCACCCCCTTACAGTCCTTTCTCCAGCACACCTTCCCCACTACGTCTGTTCTTACGTGTCCACCCCCGAAATAAAATAAACCCGACCAAATTTCCATCCTTCCTGGGAGGGATGCTGAAGCCCCTGGAGATACCTCCCGTTTTATTTCCTTTCCGATGAATTCAACGTCACTCCTTGGGCTAAAAACAAAAGCCAAAACAAAACAACCCCTTCCCCCCTCAAGTGACACTTATCAAATCTCTTTACAAAATAACTGCAGATAATTTACAAATTAATTTACAAAATGATTGCAGATAATCCCGGGTCCTGCTTTGGTTTTCGTCTCTCCCCACATCTCGCTTTGAAAGTCCGACGGCAGGTTGTATCTTCCCAGTCGTGACTATATAATTATGTCCCTTAAATAACGCCTGGTGACTCGCAAGGCGACGTTTGGGCTCCTCAACCCTTTAGGACGGAGTTTACCCCTCGTTCATCCCTGCAGATCAAGTGGAGAGCCAAAGCTTTCACAACCCGCTACCAAAGCTTTAATTCGGGAGGGAAATCGCTTCCAAAATAATCGCCAGGTGAGAAATTAGGGGAAGAAAAAAAAAAGGGGGGGGGAAGTTTAATGGCTATTTCAGCACGACTCCAGGGAACGGGGGGGTTCAGGCGGCTCTTGGGACGTGTTGGCGATGGGAAAGTGGTTTGGCGGCTTCTGCAGCGACGGCCCCGTGTTATATTAACCTTAAGTAATACCGGATTATTATATGTAAATGCGCCTTGTGAGTTGGAGACCTCCTAGAGCGATTTACGGCAAAAAAAAAAAAAACCCAACCCACCCCAAACCCCCAAGCCATAAAATTTCTGTATTCGACTGGTCTCCTCCGATTTCTTCCCTCCATTCACCACTTCTGGTAACAGCGGCTGAAGAGCTGAGGGTAAAATGATCGACCTTTGGAAAAATCCTGCTTATAACCCGCTTTTTATCTACGCAGATCAATAGATTCGCTATTAAAAAATAAGTAACCTGCTCTTGAGTGTTCAAATTAAAAATGCGTAAAAGGGATTTTCCCCGGGTGTCATCCCCACTATTGCTTTGGTGTCTTCGTTAAATTAATTCCTCCCTCTCTTCCCTTTCAACCCTTGAGAAGAAGAGAAAAATAATGGGCAAAAAGATATGTTTCCTTTTATTTTTTTTTAATAAAGGGCAAGAAACATTTCCCTTGGTAGTTTGCGAAGCCCTTTCAAAGCCAACTCCTTCCCGCCCTTCAGGCAAAGCCGGGGTGTGGAGGGCAAAGTCCCAGCCGGGTCCCTTCTGCATATCGTTTGTTTATTTTTTCTTTTCCTTCTTCCACGAAATTGAACGTTTTTCGAGCTGCTCGTGGGATTTATTCCCCACCGAGCTGCTCTTGCAGCAGCTCTGGGCGCGTTGCTGGCTGCCAAATACCTAAATACCAGTTACCGGCCTGTATCAGTCTTCTCACCTCCAAATATTTACCGGTAAAATCACTTTTCTTTCTCTCCAAATCCCACCTAAATATTTCTGCGTTATTTTCCCCAGCCGTGTTATGAGGTTTTTGCAAACTCCTGGGTTTGCTCCTTCTTGCAAAGAGGGGTTTTTTTGGTTTTGCTCATGCAACGCTGCAAAGGCTCCAGGGATGTGCCAAGCACCTGAGAAAAGCATCGGGATTTGGGGAGGATTTGAGGTTTTCGAGGAAAAATATCGGAGTTTTTGAGAGCTGGGGGATTTGAATAAGAACTTGATCGCTAATAATGATAACAAAAATATAAAAATCAGATGAAAGCCCCCGGTTTATGCCGTGAGTGCAGATTTAGGAGGCTAAATACGCGAATTATCTTTTCCCCCGAATTAATTTTTTTACAGCCGTATTAAGGTAAGAAAACTGCGGGGTAAAAGTGTTTTATTTCTCCAGACCCGCATTTCGCGCTGGCAGGAGCTTCTCCACGGGCTGGAGCAGCCCCAGATCAAACAGTGATATAAAAAGGTGCTTTTTTTTCCCTCACCCCGCCTTGCCTTTGCTGGCCCACGGCCACTCCACGGAGGCCACCAGCCCTGGCAAAACCCGTAGGGGAGAGGAGGGGGATTACTGGCACTAAGGAGTTAAAATCTGCAAATCTGCTTTCCTTCCCCGGCAAAATAACCTGAAAATAAAGAGTATGGACAGAGCCCGGGGCTGCTTTCTCAGGTTTTACCCCCCCAAGCCCCGGGGAGGGGTGGAGGATGCTCTTAGCCCAAGCCCAGGACGCTTCTGCTTCCTCGACCCCTGAGATGGGCAGAGATCCCAGGCACTGGCTCAGAAGAGGCTCTTTGCTCCACCAAATACCCAATAACCTACAAACACCCCCCAAAAAAAGCCCCCAACCCTGCATCTCCCGCGCATTTAATGGTGAACAACCCACCGAGTCACCCTGATCGCTCTTCATTCCGTGGCAGGAATAATTTTCCTGAAGGGGAAGTTAAGCAATTTAAAGACGATTTGTTCCATTTTCCCTGCTCCGATACATACAGCCAGAGATTTAAGGATAAAAGGAACTGTGCCTACACAGATGCACATACATATATTTACGGCTATGCCTGTGGTTATGTATATATACATGCATATTTGCATGCAGATACGGATTAATGGTTGGGGGAATTTAATTAAGAGTTATCAAGCTCGTTTGATTGGGTGCCCTGCATTAGTCGGAGCAGTGCTGTGACTTTGGCGGGTGCTTGTTTTGGGTTTTTAGGTGAATTTGGGAATTCTGAGGCAGCTTTTGGGGCAGGCAGAGGCTGCTGGAGGTGAAAAACGCGATTATCTCCTTGCAAATTCTGCGGTGCGTTGCGGCCTCTTTGGAGAAAAAAAAGGAAGAAGGGAGAGAGGGGAGAAATGGGAGAAAGGGAGGGAAAGAGTGTGGGAGAAGAGAGAAGAGAGAAGGGAAGGGAAGGGAAGGGAAGGGAAGGGAAGGGAAGGGAAGGGAAGGGAAGGGAAGGGAAGGGAAGGGAAGGGAAGGGAAGGGAAGGGAAGGGAAGGGAAGGGAAGGGAAGGGAAGGGAAGAGAAGAGAAGAGAAGAGAAGAGAAGAGAAGAGAAGAGAAGAGAAGAGAAGAGAAGAGAAGAGAAGAGAAGAGAAGAGAAGAGAAGAGAAGAGAAGAGAAGAGAAGAGAAGAGAAGAGAAGAGAGGAAGAGAAGAGAAGAGAGGAAGAGAAAAGAAAAGAAAAGAAAAGAAAAGAAAAGAAAAGAAAAGAAAAGAAAAGAAAAGAAAAGAAAAGAAAAGAAAAGAAAAGAAAAGAAAAGAAAAGAAAAGAAAAGAAAAGAAAAGAAAAGAAAAGAAAAGAAAAGAAAAGAAAAGAAAAGAAAAGAAAAGAAAAGAAAAGAAAAGAAAAGAAAAGAAAAGAAAAGAAAAGAAAAGAACCCTGCAATTTCAAACTCTTTTTTTTATTTTTAAAGGCAATTGAGATCAAGCGAAGCCAAGAGAAACAAGAGGAAAAATTTTACTGGCAAAACTCCAACTTCAGGTAATTACAACTGTTCTTCTTTTCCCAACAGCGGCTGCTTCTGGTGTTCCTTGTCCTCTGCTTCCTAGTGACATTCTACCAGTTGCCCATATTGAGCCAAATTTAGCCCAGGGATCTGCAGAGCGAACCAGCAAGTCCCGGGGCCATGGAGGGGTCGTTATGAAGCTGAGGGGAAGGTTTCACCCCAGGGTGCCAGTGGGGTGCTTGGTGCATCCCACATGTCCACCCCCAGAGCCGCCAACCCGAGCTCCCACCATGGGCACTTTGTGCCTCCATGAAATGTGTCCCACTCCTGGAAAACTCTCCCAGCTCCCACATTTTTTGTCTTCTCTGCCTGGATGGGGATGAGCATGAACTGCAGCTCCAAGGTCTTTGTTGCTGCAGCCCCCACCCCTGCCCTGTCCCCTCCATCTGGGTTTCTCCCACTCTCAAGGGTGGGCTGTAGGCTTCAGAGTTAACAGTCCCCAGAGAGAGCTCTTCTCTCTCTTTTCCCTTCCTGCCCCAACCCCAAATCTGGGACAAATGGCCCTCTTTGTCCATTTTAGGCCCAAATTTGCTCAAGTCTCAGTACCCCGCCCACTCCCCCACCATAAGGGAGTTGCTTATGGTCCCAAGACAATGAAGAAGCGCCAGCAGCCACCACCGGGCAGAGCAAGCGAGGTTCCTTCCTGTCCCCCAGGAGAACAATGGGGACATCCCCACCCTCCCAAAAACAATAGGAGCAGCCGGTAGCCAGGGCCTGGCCACATCTGGAATCTTCCATGCCCGGGGGGGGGGATGAATCCTCTGTTCTCCCCTCAGCATTGCGGTATTTGGGGTATGGGTCCATCATGGCTGACCCAGGGCTGTTGGGATGCATGGACTTTCCCCAAACCCCCTTTTTGTCATCCCCTTGGCCACCTCCTTGTGTCATCCCTGTGTGGCATCTTCTGCCTGTGTCATCTTGGGTGGTCCACTTTTCTCTGGGACACCAGAAAGGAGAGATTGCCCCCCCCACCCAAAAGCTGCTCCAGCCCCTCCAGCTGCACCTACCTGTGCATTTCCCATGAAAAATGCATTTCCCCTCTCCCTCCCTTTCCGCCCTTGTCCTGGATGAAATCTCAGCTGACACCAGGAGAGGAAAGGTGTCACCTCGAGGGATGGCAGACCTTTGTCTCTGTCCAAGGGGGTGGTCTGGGATGGAGAAATGACCAAGGCACAGAGCTCCACGGTGGCAGCCTCCACTCCCAGCCTGAACCCAAATCTTCATATTTTTTTTAGCAATCACACCATAGGAACATGTATCTCTGTGTCCATCCCCCATCCATCTGCATATCCATCCATCCATCCATCCATCCATCCATCCATCCATCCATCCATCCATCCATCCACCCACCTATCCAAAGCCCTTCACCTGCACGGACGCCTCTGCAGCACATCCACATGCCCATAAGCCCACAGATACGCAATGCGTGTACATTTGCACATGCAAACACACGTGTGCATGAACACCCGTGGGACATATAGGTGCATGATGGGATAATCCCGATCCCCCAGATGTGGCTGCAATGGGATAATCCCCCAGATGTGGCTGCGATGGGATGGGGCAGACTGGGGCAATAAGAAACAGCATTTCTTCCAGGAGGTGGGTTTTTTTGGGGGGCATCTCTGGGCCAGATCCTGCCCTTACTGGGACTCAGCACCACCCAGCCCGTTTCTCCATGGTGGGGGGGCCTCTCCTTGCCTTGGGGTTTGAGGGGAGCCACAAGCTGTGAGGTGTCATGGGGGAACCCCAGGATTTGGGAGAGTCAGCTGGGGAGGCAAAGCGGATCCTCTCGGCCCTAATTAAGTGCCATGAACATGTTAATGGAGCATTATGGTGTGCTTATGGACTTGGGGTACGGGGAGGGGGGAGTGGGGGAGCCGTGCTGTTGGATGTCTGGCGTAGATTTTGCACTTTAATTAACGGAAAAGATGCTCTGGGCGATGCTTTTAAACCGACGCTGAAACCCAGACACTCGGAAATGCCCAAAGAAATAAAAACAACGACTGTCAGAGAATAATTACACTGGGCCGGGCATTCCCGGATGACTTGAGCAACAATTCTCACTATTCCCCACTCCCGGCTCTCCTCACCAAAAATAAAAAAAAATAATAATAAAAATTAAAATAATTATGTGTCTGGGCTTAAACCCGGCAAAACCCGCCTCCCACCCGACCAGAGGTGGTGAGTTACGGGGAGGCACCGCGATGCACCTTCCCCACTTCAATTTATCCCAGTTTTCTCTGCTTTGGTGGTTTTTTTTTTTTGGCCATTTTTTTCCTCAGCAAAGGCCTATTTTTTTTCCGTGGTTCCTGCGCTTTTGGGCTCCCTCAAATCACCCCCCGCCACCCCATTTCTCTGCATCTTCGCTCACAGCATCTCCCAAAGCCCGGGAGCCCGGTGGGACCGCTCTGGTCACCTCCCCTCACCTCAACGCCCTCCCAAGGCTTTTCCTTCCAATTTTTAAACTGAATTGTTCATTTACCAGGTTTTCTTCTTCTTTTCTTTAATTTTTTCTTCTAGCTCTTTTTTTAAAAATAAAATCCAAATCGGTTGTTTTCTGAGCTGCAGGACAAAATGCGGAATATCGCGGGGAACTGATGCTCCGAAAAAAATACCCGCCTTGCGACCAGCGTTTCACTCTACTTTGGGCTCAAGAATTGCATGAAAATCGGTAAAAATGGGCAAAAAATGGGAAGCCATTACCCTCCGATGTTCGGCCACGCAGTGTCCTGGAGGCTTTTTTCACCTGGTGCTCTGTGGAGGTCGTTTCTGCAGGTTTTACATAAAAAAAACCCCCATGAATCAGCTAAATAGCTTTCTCGGAGATAACATTAAAAAAGCGAACAAACCCTGAGCTATCTGATTTTTGTCAGGTTTCTCCCCTTTCCCTTCCAAAAAGCTGCCTTTTTAACTTCTAGAGAAGTTACGTGATGGACAAAGATTGTAAGTATTGAAGGGGAAAAGCTCCGAAAAGAAGATGATCTGTTTTAAAAAGGGCAAAAATGGGTTCTTGAAAAGGTCCCTGAGGCTTAAAGTTGTGATTTTCTGTAAGGACACGAAATGCACCAACTCTTAAATAAAAGTCGTTCTGTTTTGTCACATATATTTCTTCTTTCGGGAACTTCAATTTAGCCTCCAACCTTGGAAATATCCTGAGTGAACACACGCCTTCTTACCCAGTCTATTTTTTTTCCTAATTTAAATACCTATTAATTTAGGAAAGCAAAGCGCTGATAGAAAAAAAATTCGATCATTATCAGTCACGAAACCGCAGCGCCGGTCTTTGAACTGGTAATAATTTATTTAAGGAAGGAAATCGTTTCTTCGGGCTTTATTTTCTTTTCCCTCTAAGTGCTCAGGTCTTTCCTTTCACCTCCCCAGGCGGGAGGGTGCTTTTAAACCCCATCGATGGGCTATTTTCGGGGGGGTGGGGGGGCGGGGATTATGGGTCTACTTGGGGCTTTCCTAGGAGGGGAAAAAAAAAAAGATAATAATAATAAAAAGCCAGGAAAGCAGCCCTGCGCGGGTGGTTGGGTGCCAGCTCGATCCCGTGGGAATGGGGAGAGATTTCCATGATGATCTGTGCATGTCTTAACTCGGAGCCTTCCCGGTGACCTATGACTAATGCGATGAGCGCTTCCAGGCTCAGCCGGCGCAGGGGGGGGCTCTGCCCCCCGGCACCTGCAGCGCCGAGCACCCCCCGCCGCCGAGCATCCCCCTGCGCCTGGTTTCGTCCCGGGAAAATCTCCTTTTTGTTTGGTTTTTGGAGGTTTTTTTTTTCTTTTCTTTTCTTTTTTTTTTGGGGGGGGGAAGGGCCGGGCGCAAAAGCCGCGCATCTTCTGCTCCCCCGGCCGCGGAAATAGCGCGCCGGCGGAGCTGCGCGTTTGGGCACCGCTCCCAGGCAGGCGCTGCGGATTTTCCGCCCCCCCCCTCCTCCGCGCAGTGTTTGTATGGCCCCAATTGCGCCTTTTTTTGCCCCAAGCAACACGCACGGCTCTTGCCTGTCCCCTCCCCCCTCCAAAATGTAGAAGAAAACAATACTTTTTAAAAGTTTATTTTCTTAAGAAAAGGAAAAAAACCCCCACGATCTCACTTCACCCATTCTTACATATTTTTTTTCCTCTCCCTCCTGGCTGTCGGGTATTTTCTGTAACATCAAAATTCGGTCACATCCCCTTGAGCCCAGGCGTGGCTCTGCCCTGGCGGGGTTGGTGCCCGGCCGGGTCGGGCTGGCGGGAAGCCACGCTGAGTTTGTCACCTCCGCGACACGCAGTCGTCTCTGTAACTCTCTGGGGGAATGTTTTTGAGGTGTAGAGATGCTGTCCGGGTGCATCCCCTCTTCAGATCGAGGCAGCGATGGCTGCAGCGTCCCCTAGAGATGGACGCGTCCCACCCACTGCCCATCTTTTTGTGCTCCTGTTGTCCTTCTGGCCTTTCTCCTCTTCTCCTGATGTCCCCGCCGCACTATTCAAAGCCACCCTCTGCACCAACTTGGAGCTCTCCCAGTGAAGAATGAGACTTTATTTCCCTTCCCAGGTACATCAAGGTTGCAACCTCTGGCCCCAGAGACCATCGGCACATACCTCAAAAGCCACGTATGAGGGAAGGACCCAAAGGAAGACAATGTACAGGAGCGGGGACCAAAGGGGTTCAAGACCAGGAGGTCTGTTGTACAAATACATCCATTGTGAGAACGACTTCAAAGGTGTTGGGGAGTTTTGTTCTCTTCGGGAAACCCCCGTTTTCCTTCTCCAGGTGTGCTGGAAGCAGGAGCTGGGCAGGAGGCACAGGGTGGAGAGACACAGGGGAAAGGGCTCCCCTTCCCGCAGCAGGACACATGGGGCAAGAGATCCTGCTTTTTCTGGAAGCCCTGCTCCTCTCTGCAGCTTCATGGGTGGCCACCTGTGGAGGCCTGTTGTTCCCAGGATCACCAGAAAGGTCACTGAGAGAGAGGAGAAGATGGGAGGCAGGACCAGAGGGCTGATTTTGCAGCCGCCACAGTGCTGAAGCCCTTCTGAAGGTGCCCTCAAACCTCCCTGGGCTGCAGGGACCAGTGTTGAGGAGCTATTCGACATGGAAAGAGATGCACGTATCTAGTCCCAATGAGCTGGGTCATCACACTCAGGGGCTTCATCCCCAGATGATATTTTTGGCACCAATTTTCAATTTTATTGACTATATTGAATTCCTCTTCAGTGCAAGGCTGGGGTTTTTAAAAATCCTGAGTCTCTAAAGAAAATTATCAATGGAAGTGAAAAGAAAGGGAAGGTCCACTTAGGACTGCCTGTCCATGCATCCCTCCCTGCCTGCCTCCCTCCCTGCATCCCTCCACCCATCCACCCACCCACCCCAGTGTGCACTATGTGCCGATGTGGACCCTGGACACTATTGATGTTCTCCATCACCTCCACCATGTGCCTGGTCAGGGAAAGGGGACAGCGATGCCCTGGACCTCCAGTAGCACCCAGGATCTATTCTCTGGAATATTTTCCCAGTGTATTTCCCAGGTTGTACACTATGTTTCCAGGATGTTTTTCTTGCCTGTGAACTGAGAAGCTAGGCACTGCAGAAGCAGAAGGCAGCCTTCCTCCTGCTCCCTGCGAGGAGGAGGAGGAGGTCTGAAGGAATCTGAACCCAGCCAAGACCTCCTGGCCGTGCAACTGGGCTTGAGCCTCTTGGTTTCCCCCTGCCTCCAAGGCAGCACACAAGGATTTCATCTGCTTTCCAGCGTGGTTTCTTTGTTGGTTTTCCTTTACATCATCCATCAGCCTTTATGGACTTTTAACTATTTTTGTAAGAGGCCTTTTCCTCTCATTTTAGTTATGTATTTTGCTTTTCCTTTAGCTAGAGGGGGTGGTTCAATGAATAATGGTAATGAGGCTCCTGTAATTGCTTTTGGATGTGCCTGCAGATGAAATCTTGGATAAATTATTTCTTGGTGGGAAGATTTCACTTGACTTTTTGTTGTTGTTCTTTTTCCCCTTTCTTCTTGCCCAGCTGCCAAAAAAACCTGATTTCCTAAACAACAGTGAGAGCTCAGGGACTTCTGAGAGCTTTTTTAAAAAACAACTTTACAATTTACCACCTTATAAGGTTGTTGGGGTTTTTTTTTCCCCCCATGTGCTTCCCTGTGCAAGGAGAGATTTATTCTGCCTTAAATGCCTCCCTCTCACAACAGCCCTTTATGAAAAATTGTCGCCCTTACGAGATGTTCAGGCTCATTCTTTGCCTCTTAAATTTGTTCAGGCGTAAATTCAACAAAATAAAACATGTCAACAGGAAGAGAAATGACTCGCACTTCTATGAAACAGTCCTCTTGGTAGGAAAATGGGAGTTCTACTGGGTTTAAACAAAGTTCCCCCTTGACCTGGATTGGGCTTATGCTTAAAAATTGACGGCTGGAGATGACCCCGTATTATTAACAAAATATTGTAGTCAAGAGGACTGGTTTTGGCAAAAAAAAAAAAAAAGGCAGAGGGGAGAGCTGGAAAAGTGGGGTGGCAGGGTTGGAGGCAGCAGAGAGAGGAAAGAGGGATGGAGAGATGGTTGAATGAATAAAAGTGCCCTGGGAGCCGCTGGAGAGGTTTGGCCAGATGCGAACGCAGTGGGTAATGCGATCGGCTGTGGTTATGTGAACTGATCAACAAATGTAAAACAAAAAACCCCACTCGCACACACCCACGACTAAATATGCCTTCGGTTGGCCAAGCTGAAGAAACCTTCCCACTCTGCTGTCTCTCGCATGGTTAAAAATCTGTTTTCCAGTCAAACAACGGATTTTTCCCATGACTCGCTGCCTCTGGAAATACTCCTCTCCCAGACCTTTCTCCCTCCCCCAAATCTGCATTTTTTTTCCCCTTCTCTTGGACATTTTTGTCTTATTTATTTCCATCACTAGAGCAAAACTTTCCGAGTCAGTAGGGAGAAAAATGGCAGCAAATGGCCAAGGGACTTCAAACCCAGAGATGCCATTTCCAAAAGCTTGGAAAATCACCAGGGGAACAGTTTCAGAAGAGCGGGTTCATCTCAGGAGCTTCAGAAGTGCCCAAGCCAAGAAGGAATTAACTCTTTGGCCCCTAAATTGCTTAGACGTAAGGCAGAAGAAGGTCATCTCCCTTGCCTCCAAGGCCACGGTATTTCAGGGCACAAAATTAGGGCAGGATCCTTTGAAAATTGCTCCCCGGGGACACTGGGGGCAGGTTGGAAATGGGAGAGATGGGTCTGGGGGCAAATCCCTCCTGCCTGCTTCACCCTGGGATTTGCCACCAAAGCCGCCCGAAGAAGAGAGGGAAGGCTTCGTTATAGCATGCTTTTAATTGCCGCTTTGGTCTTTTGCTTTATCTCCCTTATTTTTTAAATTCTGGGGGATGTGAGCTCCCATCCCGTGTGAGCGTTTTGTTGCTCTTCACTTGGCCAAGGCGCAAAGCTGCTCGGTCCAAATGGGATTTGGGAAGAAACCAGCCTGAACCCCGCAGTGGTGGGCAAGAGGGGGTCACTCCACACCATCACGTTTCCCATTCGATTGCCTTTTCCTGCTGAGTTTCAGCAGTGGTAAAAAGCCTGCCTAGATAAGTCCCAACTCGTCGCAGGGGCTCCGATTTACATGAGTTGGGACGAGCAGTGATGAGAGAGGCTACAGAAATAAAAGGTAAATTCCCTCCATAATCCCACAACTTAAAATGGTTTATTCTTCAACACACAGAGGGATCTTTTAGGTTAGTGCTAGAGCCAAAAGAAGGATTTCTCCTGGTTTTATTAAGCCAAGAGCCAACCCTTGTGCACACATAGACACACAAAAATGCTTGGTTTTCCCCCTGCACACCCAAAATGAAACGTGATCTCCCTTGCACCCATCCACAGCACATTTTGAATCTGTGGGTAGTAGCCTGACTTCTGGATAATTAATTTATTAATTTCCATAAATGAAATGCTCAGCCTGCCGCATGCTAGGAGTGAAGTAAGCCCAACCCGAGCGCTGGCGTGTTTGCTGGCTCGTCCAACGCTCACACCCAGGATGGTGCTGGGCTGTGGAGCCAAACGAGGGGAGCTTTCATCAGAGCACCTTGCTGGGGCCAGGGTGAGCTGAGCCCTGGCGTGGCTGGAAGCTCCAGCTGCCAAGAAAAAGTCTTCCCTGGGCCAAATGTGTTGGTGGTGTAAGGCAGCCTGGCTCCTTTGAAGTGTTTGAGGCAGGGCCAATTTATGCCCGGCCCATGGTTCATGTTTAGCAACAATATTTTCAAAAACAAACATTGGGGAGGGAACCTATGGGTATTTTTCCCCCCAGGGCATTCAATTTGCTGGCATTAAAGGAAATATTCCTCTTCCTTTTTCCTTTCCTTTCCTTTCCTTTCCTTTCCTTTCCTTTCCTTTCCTTTCCTTTCCTTTCCTTTCCTTTCCTTTCCTTTCCTTTCCTTTCCTTTCCTTTCCTTTCCTTTCCTTTCCTTTCCTTTCCTTTCCTTTCCTTTCCTTTCCTTTCCTTTCCTTTCCTTTCCTTTCCTTTCCTTTCCTTTCCTTTCCTTTCCTTTCCTTTCCTTTCCTTTCCTTTCCTTTCCTTTCCTTTTTTTCCCTCTTCTCTTCTCTTCTCTTCTCTTCTCTTCTCTTCTCTTCTCTTCTCTTCTCTTCTCTTCTCTTCTCTTCTCTTCTCTTCTCTTCTCTTCTCTTCTCTTCTCTTCTCTTCTCTTCTCTTCTCTTCTCTTCTCTTCTCTTCTCTTCTCTTCTCTTCTCTTCTCTTCTCTTCTCTTCTCTTCTCTTCTCTTCTCTTCTCTTCTCTTCTCTTCTCTTCTCTTCTCTTCTCTTCTCTTCTCTTCTCTTCTCCCTTCCCTCTTCCTTTTCCTTCTTTCTTCCACATCCTCAAGCCTGTGAAATGATCCTCCAGGCCCAGGTCCTTGTTCCCTCAGGATTTCAGCCCTCAATTCCCGAAGGTTTCCCCTGGCCCCCACCCATCTCGGTGGGAACTGGGTGCCTGGTCCTCGGAGACCTCAGCAGCTGGACCATACCAGACATCGCCGCCCACCCTCAGTCCCCGCGTCGTTGGGCTTCCGTGGGATTAACGCCCACCGAACTGCAAGATCTCACCCAGACCTAGGGTTTGGTTGTAGGGAACGGCCTGTAAGCCCCAAAATCTCTGGGGCGGGCACGGCCTCGTGCACACTCCTGCTCCCTGAATCACAGCCCTCGGCTCTGGGGAGTGGACCTTTACTCAGCATTTGTAACCCTGTGATTCATGGTGGCTGGTGGCTGCTTATACCCACGCGCAGCAAATCCACCTCGAAACAACCTCTGCCAGGATGAGCCAGGCTCGCCTTATTTTTTTTTTTTCCCCAAGAGATTTTCTTTTGAAGTCTCCGTCTGGTGAGCTAAAAATAAGACAGAAGGATGGGGGGAGGGAAGAGACATGGTGAAAGCCAGTGGTGGCTCTGGGTTTCAGAAATATGGGCACAAAGACAATTGCAAACACGGTCAGACCTGCTGTTTCCAGGGATGTGTACCCTAAGAGCCACCAGCCAGGACAGCTTTATCCCCCGCACGAGGTCTTGGAACCTGAGCAAAATTCACCATCACCAGTGATTTCACCCAGGAATCGTGATTTCACCCTGGGATTCTGGGGCTTGTGTAGCGACGCGTTGCACGGTGTGTTTCCTCCGAGCAAAATACGCATTACTTGGCGTCATCGCAATGGATTAGGGTGACTAGAGCCGGCTGAAGGGATGGCAAAGAAAAGTCACCCCTTTATCCACCCAGAGAGGCAGGAGCTGCCTGGCTGGTCACACACGAACCAGTTCTGCAGCGCTTCAAACCACCTGCAGCACCTGATGGCACCAGCCCAGGCGAGCAGAAGGTGTCTGGGGATTTGGGGCACCCTCAGCTTCATGATTTCTGAAGACATGGAAGAGATTTGGGCTGTTGCACGTTCAGCTCAGGGCAAAGACTTGCTGGGGGCTGGGAACTTGGGTATAATGGATCCCTCTTTAACGATCAGCTCCTCTTTGGTCCCGTGTCCGCACAGCACCTTGCACAGAGAGCCCCAGCTGCAAGCCGGGGTCTCAGCTCTCTCTTACAAGGTTTGCTGCTGCAACGTCTTACGCACACTCAATGTCTTCTTCCCTCTCCAAGGCCTCGAGACGGGCACTAAATGGGATTTCTGGAAACTCAACACCTTTGGGGAGGCAAAGCCAATTCAATTGGCCCCTGTCATCATGCTGGGATGAAACCCAGACCAGGGAGTTTTCTGTTTGTGTACTGATGACACCACCCTTTAACTCCATGACTAAGCTCTGGGGATGAGCCATACCCACTCGCACCTTGTTTCTTCCTGCCAAAGCAGTGCACCTTGCTGCAGACACCAGAGGTGAGGATCATTCCAAAGTGCGCTACCAAGTCCACGGTGTTCCATAAACCCAGAAATCAGGAACGACCCATTGACCTCTCTCTTTGCTCAGCTCCCTCTTCGAGAATGTCGTCTTCTGCAAAACCTGCCCCCCTCAGCCCCTGGACCCATCTCTTCCCGTGTCTGGGACAAACTGGGCTGCGTTTGCCATGGCGGGGGGAGGTGAAAGAACGATTTACCCATGGGATTTTTACTCTCCTTGCTTTGCCCTACAAATTGCAAATCCAAGGAGTGACAAAGGTGTGTATCAGCAGGAGAGGACCATGCCTAGCGAGCTGGACACTTTTCCTAGCATCGCTCCATCTTTTCACCCAAATCCAGGTCGATTCCCACATCATTTTAACACATTCTCACCCCACGATGTCTTTTCTCAAGTGCCTAGATCTGACACGGTTATACCTAGCAAGGTGTTTGCTTTCTGGGCTGAAAGCAGCCACAGCTTCTGGAGAGCTCTGAGTTTTCAGCTCCACCTGCTCCATCGTCTCTGTAAAGGATTGGGGGTCCTTAAGCATCTCGTTGCACCTTTTCTGCTCCGTGCTCATTCCTTGCTCTGCCATCAGCTTGCCGGTGGCCTCAGCCGCATCATTTCCCCCCCTCCGGTGCTTCAATTTCTTATTCTATAAAATGGAGATAATGGCTGTGATTTCCCTGGCAGAACACTTGGACAACTCCAGCTGGAAAGCTTTCTAACAACCGGTGCGCACGGAGGATGGTTTTATCGCTATCTGACAGGTGGATTTGGGGTTGCTGGGAATTACATGGCTCTCAAGCATTTACTGAGCTGTTTTTAACCTCGTAAAAGCTAACCAAATCCGTGAGTGAGGACAGGACTTCTCACCTCAAGGCTCACTTCGACCGGAGCCAAGTGATTGTTATCCTGAAGTTACCGTCAATGAGGTGGGATGGGACCAAGTCACCCGCTTGGTTATCTTGGCCTGAGCAAAAAGCCTTCCCGAAGGAGATTTGTCTGAGCTGCTCTTCCAGGACTTGAGATTCAATGTTCCCTGTGAGCAACAGACTTTAACGCCTCCCTTTCTGTATCAGCCAAGGCTGTATTTCATCCCTCATCCCCAGAGATTCTGCATTAGAAAAATTTATAAGCTTGGAGGATCGTACTTAGGGATGAGCTAATGGAGGCCAGGGGTGCCTCTTCTGGGAAATGCTTTGGTGGTCTGATAAAAGCTAGAAAATATACCTATTTTCTCCACTTACATCCATTCATCAAATAAAAGACACCAACTCCCCCGGTAGATTTTGGCAGTCCCCATCCGCCTGGGCAAAAGAACAGGAGTGCCAGCGTGGAAATGAGCGGGCAGCGTTGGGCATCCCGCAGAAATTGCATCTGAAATGGAAACAACTTTCCTCTGCATCCGTAACTCTTTCCATCGGGAAAGAGGAGGAGGAGGAGAAGGGGGGGGAGCAGGGGTTCTAACACCCCAGCCACGTGCTTTGGAGTAAACGCACTGATTGTGGACAGGTTAAATATGGGATGAACTGGTGAAATAGGTGCCCAGCTGGCCTCCCCCCGGGTCTGCCGACTCCAGGAGGGATTACCAGGACAGGAGACGCACGGCATGAAAGTGGCTTTGCTGCTTCCCCAGGCTGGGCTGGTTTGACTGGGGTCACCTCGACACGGAGCCAAGCTGAGCCTTGATGTGCACCAGCGCTGGGGCACGGCGTGAGGGATGGGGGAAGCGCAGAGCCCGTGGTGCCACCTCGCCTGAGTGATGCTGCAAAGTTTTGGGCAGCAATGCTGTTGGGCTTTGACATTTCTATCCAAAAACCTTGGCCCTGATGAAGTTATTTGTATTTTGGAGGGGTCTCAGGGCTCACAGCTGCTTCAGGCAGGGCCTTTGGGCAGCACCTGGAGCAAAAGCAAGACCTCGAGGGTGCAACATGCCTTCACACAGATCCCTCCGTGAACGTGATGGGACCGGGTAGGCTCTGGCTGCTCATCCTGAGTTCACCCCTATGTCCCATAATGCTTCACAGTGACCTTACAGGGCCAAGAAACCAGCCCTGATCCTTCCCAGAGAGGCCAAGCACTGGGTGCAGGAGATGGTTTAACTACAGGCACCCTTCAGTGGTGGCCAAGCCGGATCCCACATAAGACCCATCAGAAACAGGCTGCAAGTTCTCCCTTTGACTCCAGCCAGCCCCAAACTCATCCTGCAAAACTACAGCTGCTTTTTGTCCTACCACAGGGGACTTGGGTGAGCCCAACCCTGGGCCATGCCCTCTTTCTGCTTTGGCAGATGCTTCAGCTCTTCCACTCCAGCCAGCTCTGGCCAAGAGTCCCTGCCCCTTGCCTAATCACTGTGTAAATCCTCATCTCCCGTACGGGGAAGCTGCACGCGTTGAGGGTTCACCACCCAAGATTTAAATCCCCAGCAAGCCTCGGAGGCTCATCCCATCCCTGCGTGGCAGCTGTTGTAATCATGCAGAAATGCTCATAACGCCATGAAAAATAAAGTTCGAAGGAGAAACCAACAATTATTGTTCAGCAAAATAACTCAATTCGGGGAAAGCCGGGAACCGGCGCGTTCACTTTCCTCCTGTCATTCCTCTGCTGAACTTATTTATTTTAAAATAAATTACCGGCCGTCCTGTAAAACACTTTACTGGCAGCTTTTAAAAATGGCCTCTCCCTCCAGCTCTTAATGCCACGTTATCCAGCAAAAAGCGGTGTTTCGCAGACGGCAGCCATCAACCGCATTGATTTGTGTGGACTCAAAGATGAATGATAACGCCGGGCCACAGGACAGACGGTGATTTATGAGCCAGAGGGGAGCTGGAGGCTCGCTCCTCGCAGTCCAGGCTCTGGCACTGCTCGGGAACGAGCAGCGCATCACCGTCCTGCTACTGGTCCCACTGGGAGAGGATTACTGGGAAGGGAGGACGGAGGGGGTCCCCTGCTTGCATTCATGGCTGTAGGATGTCCAACAGGGTCATGGCACGCCATGGCTTCCCACGCCATCCTTGGGGACGGTTGCACTGAAGGTGAGTCGAGGTTGGGTGAAAGCTGCCCAGGATGTGATACCTTTGGTTTTTCGGTGCTATTCATGAGTCCTGGGATGGAGGAAACATGGTTGCCAGTGGTTCTTAGCTTGCCCTTTTGAGCAAAGTCTCACGAACTCTAAAGCATGACCTGAAAAATGGATTTTCCATTCGCCAGCAGGATCCAGGCCCCGGGTGAAGTTTCTGCTGGGCTTTGGGCAGCATTAATGTCTCTCTCTGGCAGGGAGGCTCCAAAGGTTACGCTGGTGTGGAGCTCACCCAGACCTCCTCGAGATAGAAATACCGTCCCTCGCCTTCACCCGGTTACATCAATACTGTAGGAATTTAATTACCTTTGAGACCTTTAGCTCAGTACTGATATTAATATGGCCAACAGGTCTAAAAGACATAGCGAGGGGGAATTTATACACTGCCTCACACGGACACACACAGAGCATGAGTGATAATTTCTTTAGGAAAGCAGCCGAGACTCCTCGACGGCTTCGGTAGGGATTTTTGTGGGCAGATCCAGGCAAAACAGACAGAGAAGAAACCCCACATCTAGGAATGATAGCTCAGCACCACCTAAACTTAAGTTAATACTTCGATCCAGCTGGATCGCACCCTCTCCCGCCGCTGTCCCCAGCGCCGGGCGCTTGCGCAAGACCCCCGAGGAATACAATGACGTGGCAGGATTTTCCTTATAAAAAATTTCGCCCTGTTCTGCAGGATTGCAGCGGGCTGGCAAATTCTGCTGGGCATGTGCAACTCTGGGTCGTGCTGGATGCAAATTACCTTGATTATAGGTTGGGTAATTATAGTCGCAGCACTGGCGGTTGGAGGGCTGCAGGGGGAAGCCCCTTTTTTTCCTATTTTTTATTTTTTTGAGGCTGCCTGTGAATTCATCTTAAAACTTTCAACAGAGGAGGGGTGTGCGTGTGTGTGTGGGACTCTGCTGCTAAGCTCTGCTAAGAGCATAAATCACTTTTAGGGAATTGTAAATCAATCTCTTCCCAAGCCCTCCAGCCCGTGAATGCAATGAGGCGATGGCGGAGCTCATGCTTCACAGCCTGCATGTGACTCTGGCAAGAAAAAACACTCTCCAAAATATAAAGAAGTCTTGAGAGTGTAAAAGCCCTTCATTCAGAGTGGGCAGACGCAGGAGGGTGGTAAAAGGGGCCCTGGAAACTGTAGGTATTTAGATAAGGGAGGATTAAAGGCGGTTGGTAAGGGGATCAGTGCTGGAGCACCTTTTCCACTTGGATTTTGGGGAAACAAGGTCTGAACGTGGCCTCATCCCATTTTAGCCCCTTCGGGATGCGAACACCTTTGTGCATTTATCCCCTCTGCTCTCAACCTCTGCACGCCTCGAGCACCCGCCGCAGATCCAAACCCTGGCTGAAGTCGGCCCTGGGGAGCCGCTGGCCGCCGGCACGCTGAGAGCCGGCGTCTTTGGTTTTATGGGGAGGTTTCGTGCCAGCGCTGAGCGCGCCGGCGGTGGGGCCGCTCGGGGCGGGGGGGCGTGCCTGTGACCCAGCTAGAGAGCATTAACCGCTCAACGCTTGAGCTGCGCACGTTGGGGTTTGCCAGTGGGAGCCACTGATTTCTCTCTGATGAGCATTTCGAACAAGTGTATTAAACGCTCAGCATCCTGCTGAGCCCTCTGCGCTCAGCATGGGTAATATATGTATTAACATGCCAGCAAGACGCAGCATTATTCTTATTAAAAGTAATTTATGCAGCCCCATCACTTGACATTTATGTTTTGAAGCCGGTATAAATCTGGCGTGCCCAGGCAGGGGGGTTTCTGCATGGATGGGCTGTCCCGAGTGGGATGCTCCTGCCACCAAAAGCTTTAGTTTGAGGCCAGGGAGATGAGGTGCAGCTCCAGGAGGCTTTTATTAGAGGGAAAAAGGATTATTTAAGGAAAAAGGACTAAGGAAACATGCCGTCTCTCTCCTGTTTTGACTCAGCTGTTAATTTGACAGTGAATGACGATGGGGTGGTTGTAAATCTGCTGCCTGCGGATGCAGCCGGCTGAAGCTGTCTGCAGCCAGCCGGGGGTGGGAAGCGTGACGGCGCGGTCCCCGGGGGCTCGGCGCCTCCAGGTGAGGCTCGGCCCCGCGGGGTCTGGCTGCAGGGTGCCCCCATGCCGCAGCAAACGTCCTGGTGTGAGCAGGGCACGGGGGGGGGTCGGAGCGACCGGCTGTGGCACATCCCCACGTCCCCAGGTCTGCTGTGCGCCAGCCTCTCCATGAGCTCATCGCTCGGGGGATCTCTGACTCAGTAAATGACCCGTTGGAAGAAATGAGGGGGAAAAATACTGATGGAAAGCGAAAAAAAGAAGAGCAAAAGATCTGGGAACCTGGCTGTCTAATCGGACATCATTTGGCACCCTCTCCACCCAGCCTCTGCCCTGTGCCATGCTGCATGATGTCCCAGAGCCCTGATGCAACTTAGTGCTGGTGCCGTGCTGTGCCTCAGTTTCCCCATCTCTAAGACAGCACACCGCTTGCTCGGAGAGGTCTCAGGGAGCCCTGAAGTGAAATACAGCAGGCAAACAGGCTTTGGTGTGGGTTATTTGCAGACAAGAGGAGAGAGGACCCCAAAGAGCCAGAAAAGGGATGCCAGAGAGCCCTGCCTCGAGCCCGTGGCACAGTTCTGTCCCCGTGCCCTGAGATGCCCCATTGCACCCCATTTCCCACCACCCGGGCTTTGCCAGCACCCAATGTGCAGCACCCAGAGGGCACCTCGGCCACCTTCTCCAGGCTGCCTATCTCAGGATGGGGCGAACCACCCATTGGAGGCACCTCTTTCTCCCAGGGGACTCCAACGGGTGCCGAGGACAACCGGATCAGGCCCAGGTCCCTGGGGTGCAACTGCCTGGGTTACAGCGAGGGAGCTCTGATGGACGAGGGCTGGAGCGTGGGCACAGGGAAGGCCGTGCCGGGTGGTGGGCGAGAGCGGGGTGACAGCGGGGACAGACATTGTGTCCCTCGCTGGCAGCAGGTGAGGGACCGGATCCGGTGTCTGCCGCTCATGGGAGAGGGCCAAGATGCAGAGAGGTACTGCCAAAAGCCTCTCCTAGAACGGAGGTAGCCAGCAGGTCCTGGAGCAATTGATGTCATGAAAAGTATGGGGTGACCTACTTGCTGCGGAGTTTAACTCGGTGCTAAGAAGAAAATAAATGCCTTTAACTAAATCTGCTCCGCTTTCAGTGGCCTATATACCAACCTGCCTCTTTAGCAGCAGCAAAGTCTCCCCTGCCAAGAAATGCCGCAGCAATGACCTGTTTCTCGCGCTGCCCATGCCTCCAACCCATCACAGTGGCACGAGGAACTGGAGGAGCCTATACACCCAAAGATGATGCATAAAGGGTCTCCTCCAACCTCCTCTTTCCCCGTTCCTTAATATGGGGTTTGATTAGGTTTTTTCCCTTCCTGGGGACAGCCAAGCAACATTTTCCCCAGGTTTTCTTGGTTTTTTTTCAGGTCCAGGGACAAGTGTTTTTGGGGAATCACCTTGTCGCCATAACCCAAGGGTGGTTCGACCCCATGGAACATCCCCAGCGGGTCCAACCTCCCTTCCTTGGGAGAGACACGGCAAAGTGTCACGGGACGGTGGCAGAAAGGGGGATTGGATCGCTTGGCTTTGCAGAAATGCCTTTAATTTCTCAATATCCCCTTTTTTAGGGTACAATTATAGATTGGCTGCACCTCGCTGCCGTAAATCAGCATCAAAGGCTCCCTCGCGTCAATAGGAGAACACATGTACTTACAAGACTATGGGTGTTTGATGCTAATAAAAAAAGATTAAACGAGAGGTCGTAATCACCCGCCGAGCCTGCCAGTGCCAATGTAGTGTGTGCAGCCCGCCTGGGCTGCAGGAGCCCGGACTGACCCCCTGGAGACACCCCCCACCCCAGGGCCCTTCTCTGCAGGGACCCACAGGGGCTGCTCCAGCCCCGGCCCCCTCTGCTCCCCCCCAGCCCACCTCCCACACCCCACGCTGGATTTCAGGAACATTAATCACCCTCCCTAAACTGACAGTCCGGCTTTCTGTACCTGTAGCGATTATCCAAGCGTTTTAATGACACCTTGGACCCAAGGTATCAATTAGACATGTCAGGATAAGAACTGCCTTGAGCTGATTCAGCCCATCACGACCACAAGGCAGGGACCTGTTCCAGGCTCTCTCCGGGATGCGTTCAAGCCTCTGGGGATGGGATGGCTCTGAAATGCCCGGGAGGGGAACCAGACAAGGACTTTGCACCTTTTATTTAGTGCCTCGCGTGCTGCTAACCCCTTCGCTTGTGCAACAGCTCCCGCAAAAAGAGGCAGGAGCATGCTTGGATTTATACTATGGTGTGAGATAGGGTGGTGCAGTATGCAGGGATTATAGCAAAATTCGGGTTGGATCATGGGGTAATTTGGGTTAGATGGGATCTCAGGTCCCTGGTCCAAGCTCCTGGTTGAGGTAGGGTCAGCTATGGGGTAAGGCAAGGTTGCTCAGGGCTTCGTCATCCATCTGCCTACGCGCTCATCCTTTTTCTTCAACTTTCTCCCTCCATTTCCCATATTATTTTATCCCAGCCTGGTGCATCACCCACCTGTAACAGCTTTTAATGTCCAAAATCCTCTCCCGCTGCCTACACACAAATCTGCATTATTTTCCTCCCTGAGAGATCCCAGTTTTGCAAATGTGATACCTGCAGACACCTCGGCTCCCCTGCTGTTGATGATTATATTTCCTTTTGCAACCAGATGAGAGCTAAGCGGGAGTTTTTTAAGCATCATTTCAGAGATGGGAAGGGAAAGTGCTCAGGGCAGACCCAAATCAGTAGGTTGTAGTGGTTTGGGTTTGAGTTGCGTCTCATGCCTTCATGGGCTGAGAGCAGCATCCAGATGAGTATTGGGATGCAGAAAAGCCCCACATGGGAGGCAGGAGAAGCTCCCAAAGCAAAACCTAGTTTCAAGGGGTTAGGAGGAGCTGCTGAGCCACAGGGATGAGGCTTTTCATTGACACTTGCTTTTCCAAGGAGTTTTCCAACCAGTCGTCAGCATAAGCACTGAACATCTGTTGGGCAGACAGGTCTGTGGGGCAGGAGCCCCCAAAGCAACGCCTATCTGTACTGCAGGAGCTCACTCGCCTGCTATTGCCCCAAAATCTCCCCTCCAGGTGGGTGTCTTGGATCTCCTGGATCCTTTAGGGACTCTCCGCTTGTGGCGTCCCATGGAAAGGCAACGTCTTGAGGTGGGGTTTGGGTCACACAGAGGCCTGGAGCAGCAGCGGGGGGGAGCTGAGAATCACAAAATGGGGTGTTGAACATAGCAAGGGTGGATTTAACCATCTTTCTGTCCCTTTGCCGGTGGTGGTTCAAGGCCCAGACAACGCCTACGCTGGCGTATCACGGGCAACCCATGCAGCTGTGGGATGGGACACACTGAGTATGTGAAGCACATCCTGCTCCCAGCTGTTCCAAGGAGCATTCCAGCACACAGCAGATGTGCTCATAGGTCTTGAAACGGCTCCCAGTGATGCAAGTGCTCTTGGAAGATGCAAAGCTGCACTCTTCAAGTGGGTATCTCTCTTCCTTTGCGTCACCCAAGATGCATGGACTTTAGGACACCTCTTTCTCCTGACAAAGCCCAAACTTCTCCATAGCCTTCCCCTGACACCAGGCGGTCAAGTCAAGGATTTCCATTGAGGGAGACCAAAACATGACAGAAAACCACCCTACCAGTGCAAGAGGCTCAGGGCTCGGGCTGCAGCTCAGCCCGCTGTTGCTTGCCATGGCCAATGACTCAATGTGGTTGTGGGCTCAGGTTTTTCACATTCCTTCCTCCACGCAGGGAGTATTTCCACCCACAAAACTGCAGTGCACCCACAGCTCGGCACCCTTCCTCCTGAGAAAAGCCTCCAAGAAGACAAGAGAGCCTCAAAGCTGTCATCGACATGTGGGCAAGCCGATGAGCACTTTGCGGTGACAGAGGGCCTGTCTTCGTGAGCCGGGGTGCCAAAAATGTGTCTCTCAAAATGCTGGCAATGACATGTTTTTGGGATCTGGCTGCCTCCTACTTCTCTGGAGCTAGAAAGGCTCTAAAGCCAATGATCTGTCAAAGCCTAAGGGCTATAAACATGTGGTTTTGCCACCCAAGGTCTTTCTCCTTGGCTTTTGCCTTCACCATTCTGGGATTGGGTATTTTCTGTTTTCTTTTTTTGAAGAGTTTTGAAGTGGGAGAGGGCAAATTTAGTACAGCCTATGGTTCCCTGCGCCGCTTGGGCCTGCAGCTACACCACTTTTGGGCCAAGAACAACGCAAGAGTTGGGAGGTTTTGCCATGAACCCACAGGCTTGGGATGCAGGACGTCTCGCCTCCTCTCCACCACAATGTTGGCCAACCTCTGCCCATAATTCATCTGTTTCTGAGCCCCTGGGCAAAAAGGTCAGAGTTTTTCAGGTGGACCTTGTCTACACTGCTAAATTAGGAAGGTATGGTGAACCCATTTTATGCGGTGCATGTTGTACAGCACCAAGTGCAATTGAAATAATTGGGTCATTCCCAAGAGGTGTTCAGCTAAAAAGGACTGTAATACCCCAGTATTTTTAGAGATGGGGGAGAACGAGCATTTTTGGTTACCAGACCTCCAAGGCCCTCCTTTGGTAGCCCAGCTCCAAACCACTTCAGATGATATACTCCTCATAGAGAGGTTAGTGTTAGGCTTTGATTAGTATTTATTTTAGATATAGGACCTTAAAGTAGTGCAATCATAGGAAAACTCATCAAAGCCTTTTTTTTTTTTCCCAGCTGCTGACTGGGACTCTGAGATTTCCCTTCCTCGTCCATTTTGGGCTCTTCAAGGCACAAAAGCTGCTCCATGGCGTGATAGTCTGGACTGGGCTCAGCTTGCAACATGCTGCTCAAGCTTTTGACTTCACTCATCCCCAGCAGACGGGGGCGTTAATTCACTCTTCCTTTCTTAGCAAACTTTGACATGAAGCAGCTGCTTCTGCTCCTTTTGCTTCCTCTTCTCTAAAGTCCTCGTGAAGATTGCACAAGCCGGGTTGTGTTTTATTAGGCTTGTGATCATTCTCAGCATTTTTCCTGATTAATCCTCCAGATCGGTCTTGAGCGAGGTGCTCAAAAGCAGATGCACAAGTAGGACCTGTCTGTGATAAGGGCTGAGATGTCAAAGACTCCCGTTATAATCAAAGGTGAGGAAGAGACACCTGCAGAGGGTGAATCACTGGAGATCGGTACCCAAGATAGCGCAGACGAGTTGTCCTCTGCGTGTGCATACTTCTCCCCACTGCCCGTGTCAGGAGCCAGGTGGAACCTGCTTAAATTTAGATGTCGCAGGATTTCAGTGGGACATGGGCTGGCATGGGCTGAGGTGGCATTTCATGCTGATTGAAGGGAGGGGGTCACTTTGCCCCTCTCATTTACGCATCCCCGTAGGAAGCTGGTGTGAACGCGTGCAACAGCCTGGCATTGCCCAGATGCAGTGCCAGGGAGCAAAAAGGATTCAGATTCCTTTTATTTTTCTTATTTCTTTTTGTTTTTCTTTCTTTCTTTCTTTTTTTTTTCTTCTTTTCCACAAAGCATTGGTTTGATTCCAGGACATTTTTTAAATAGCTTTCAGAATTAGCAGGAGGTGGGGCAGGGAAGAGATCAGCTCTGGAGCTAAACTGGGATATACAGGCTTAATTCGCCACTCCAAGGGGAGCTGGGTGATGCAAATAGGCGGTGAAAGCACTGAGCTGAGCGGTTGCAATCCAGTCTTCTCTGGGGCACGCAGGAACGTCGGGGTGACTCAGAAAGCCGCTGTAGCTGCTGCTGGGAGAGGAGCTAGTCTGAGCCCGTCGCTGCACGTGAGAGTGGGCAAGGGAGGGCAGGCAGGGTTAGGATCGACGTGGTAGAGGCAGGGAAGAAATCTGTGGCTTCTCAAAGCAAGAAATTCGTTTTGGAAACAGCGGCATTGCTCAGCACAGCCCTGGCATCACAAAAGGAGGGGAGGAGGAGGAGGATGGGTGGGGACCGACCATCCACTGCCATCCTCATTCTGCGAGCACAGAGTCCAGGGTTACCTGGGCAGGGACCAGGGCTGGGGTGGGAATGGGTCCGGCCTGTGCACGGGTGGGTGGACGTCTGGCTTGTTGAGTTGGGGTCCCTCCGTGCAGTTGCCCGTGGGCCAACCCAGCCTGCCCTGAATGGCACAAGTTGTGGGTGATCTGCATAAGACCTGCTCTGTGAGATGTCTCAGATACCCTGGGGCATCTGAAACAGCTCCAGACACCTACGTGTGGCCAACCCAACTGAGTCCTTGAACACTCATGTAGAAGACCACAGGGAAGGTGTCTTCATGCGAGCTGCTCTTGCAAACGACCGTAGGCTCCCCAGCCATCACAGCGGCACGTTGGTCTCCATCCAACAATGGCAAGACACAGAAAGACATATTCCTTGTGGGATTCAAACACTGATGTTGATGGAGGTGGTGGATGGAGTAGGTGCCCCAATCACCACCCTTTTAAGCCCCAGTGTCACCAAGGGCCACACCAGTCTCTGCTGACCTGAAAGCAAACACAAAGTGGTTGTGAGCTACACCTTCCCCACTGCCCCGAGTCTCAAACAGCCCCTCAGAGCATCGCAACATGGCACGGAGGAGGCAGAACCCAACCAACGGGCCATCAGACCTCAGCTATGGCCACCTGAGTGCAGCTTTCAGGAGCAAAGTGAGGCTCAGGGCTGCACTGATGGGAGCAGCGATACTGGGGTCCCAGTTGCTCCACTTGCTCCCCGTGTGGAGGTTTCCTACCATGAGGGCTTAGCAGTGAGCTGGGCTGGGAGGAGGATCTGGAGGAACCAAAAGGCTCCTGTCAAATGTCTCCTCATCCTCTTGGGTAAGACTTTATCTTGTCTATCAACAGCCATAAAAGCCTTTTTACTCAACAGAGAGACTGGTACCTCCAAAAAACCTCCTCCCATCCTGATTTTGCCATCTTAGATGGGCCAGATGGCCCTTACAAGGTGCCTATTTCTCTCCACGGGCTCCAAAAGAAGACTGGACAAATTCACACTGCATGGGCAGGGTGAAACACCTCCTGGCCTACACTTCTCCATACCAGGCCCAACACATTGCCTTCTCCCTTCAAGCTCTTTTGGGGTGGATGTAGGGTTAGGAAGTGCCCTGGAGAGGTGGAGAAGGCCAGGATGAAGAAGGCCACCCTTGGCACCAACAAAGCCCAGTCTTTCTTGCCTTCCCCCTGCAGCTCTCGCCGTGCGGAGACGTGCACCTGAAGAGGTCATGAGTTGAGAGGAGACGTCTTGGCGGTTTGGTTGGCAGAGGAGGCAGGGAGGAGGCAAGGGGGTGGGTTTGTTCTAGGCAAGGAGACAACCAGGCAAAAGAGTCATGAGTTCTTGGCTATGGAGGGGCCCATTCCTTGGAGAGAAAATTACTGGCAAATGGCTGAAACACTGAGTGTTTCTCCCCAGCCCTTCCCTCGCTGAGAGCAATATGAAGGCAATTATTAGAGCTACTTCTGAAAGGAAAAGGGGGAGGGAGAGGAGGGGAAAGGAAAAAAAAAAAAAGAAAGGGAACAACCTGGAGAGCTGAAAGCTGCTGCCTGGATGTGGGTTTTCAACAAGACTGCTTGGCACATCTGTTTGCCTAACCCAATGCATCACACAGGCTCCGAAAGCTATAATCAGGCAATTTCAGGGTGTGGAGCTGGGCACTAAATAAGTACTGAGATAAGTGCAGGCATTGTTCACACGCCAAGAGTCAAAGAAGTGCAGACGGAGAGACCTGTGTTGGCCCAAGCCGTGAAATCACGAGAGCCTTGGGGGCTTGGGGATGATGGGGACGGTCCTGGGACCGGGTGCCGGTTGTCTCGCTGCGAAGCGCCCGTGGGGAAAAGGATGAGCATGAAGAAAATAAAAAAAAAAAAAGGAGGAGAAAGCAGCCTGGCTTCTGCCTCTCTGCACCTCCCCACGCCAAAAAAACCCTCGGTGTAAGTGTCAATGGCGTCATCGCGGAAAGGTGGTGCTTGTCACAAATAAATCAGCCCTTGCCTTTTAGCTGTGATGATAATTATATGGTGTCTTAAGTATCTGTACAAACTGTCAGGGGAAATATATGGTGAGTAAAGAAACTTGGAGCTTGCTAGCAGGGAAATGTTAAGATGTCTCAGCTTAGCTGCTACAAAGGAACCTTGTTTGGATTTATTTGGGGGTGGGAATGATGAAAGGTTGGATTCGTGTCCTTTCTTGTCCGTCAGGAGACATTTAATGTGGTTGTATAACCCTAATGGTTTTTTTAAAAGGAAAATTAGAGAATCGGAGGTTTGGAAACACATGCGGTCCAGGGGGAAGGGAGGGCAGAGGCCGGATCCTGGGCACCTTCCGTGGTGGTGGAGGCAGCCCTCATGGCCAGGACAGTGGGGTGGCAGCACCCCAAGTGTTGCTGTTTGGCAAATGCAAGCCCAGAAAGGGCAGATGGGGCCAGGAGCGATGCTAATTCAGGATCAGACCCCACGGGGCAAACGCACGAGTGAGCGGCCGTGCAGGACTTTCACTTGCAGGTGCAGATATCATCTCGGGTTTAGGAAATCCCCAGACCGTGGATGCTCACAGTTGACTTCGTCTGCCGCCCGCCTGTCATCGGAGCCCATAACTGCGAGCAGGCAGCAGCCCAACTCAGAAAACGCCACCAACAAGGACTGACCCTGGCACTAAGACCCGGCTCAGGCCATGCCGGGCGGCTACGGCAGGATACGGCCCCGTTGAGGCGGCGCTCCTGCATTTGGTAGGGTTTTTCCAAGGGTGCCCATCACCGTGGCCTCTGGGCGCCTGGCAGCCAGGCTGGGAGTGTTGCATCCTTGGCTGTCACAGTGCTAAGAGAAGCTGCAGAGACACCAAAAGGGGGTTTTGCTTGGATTTTTCTCCACCCAAACACGATCAGCAACTGTGGGCAAATCAAGTTTGCCCAGAAAGGCTCCATTTTACCCAAAAATGCTCCGTTCCTCTCGCATTTCCTTTTCTCTTAGGGCTCCTGCTTTTGGTGAATCCAAGACCTGCCCCACACACAGGTTGGGTTCAGGCACAGATATTTCTGTTCTAGGTGTGGCTGCTTACACAAACTATAATTATACCAACAAAACCCCCATGGGAGACACAGTTACAACGGCACCGAGGTGCCAAAGACGGGTATGGAGATAACGAGTCCTCAACAGACCACATCTGCCCCAGCACCTTCAGAAGGGGTCAGCACCGCCGTCCCAGCTTTACGGGCTGGGAAACCGAGGCACAGGGCCATGATTTGCTCAAGATCAGCCACCATCAAGACCTGCCTCACCCCTCGCTGCCCCGACGTTTCACATCCCTCCCTCTCCTCGGCAGCCCACGGCTGGGAGCTTCTCGCACGATATCCTACGTGAGGGCTCCTGGGTTATTACGCGGAGCCAGGGCTCGGTGTCGGGAGGGATACTGCAAGCTCGCACACGCTGGAGCTGGGTTAATCCCCGCCGGTGCGGCTGCAGCCGGGCAGGGTGGCTCCGCACTGCGGTGGGGTCCGAAACGTGGGGGTTTGAGGCATCCCAAAGATGGGGGAGCTGGGGATCTGCCGGGGTGTTTTCCCACGTTGCCCCAGTGCAATGGGTTTGTGGGTCAGCGGATATTTTTGCGCGGAGGTGGGGGCACGGCAGCCCTGTCCCTGTCCCCATCCCAGCGGCTCCCCAGGGCTCGGCAGACGGTGGGGCTCGTCCAGGCAGGGGGGCAGTTTGCAAAGTGGATGGTGCAGATCATCTCCCCTTGTAGGGTTGCCCTAGGGGGCCTCCAGGGGCTGCATCCCAACCCAGCCCCCCCTTTCCCACAGGGCATCCCCCCCCCCAGCATCATCCTGCCCAGGTCCTGCTGCCCCATGGGGCGTGTCCCCTTGCCTCCACCCCCTCAGCCAATCCCCCTCTGCCATCCGTATTCTTGACCAATCCCAGGCTGCCACCTGGCTCTCCTTTCACCCAATCCCATGCTGCCACCTAGCTCTGTTACCAGCCAATCCTGTGCTACCACCCATGTTCCCAGCCAATCCCATGCCACCCCCCCTCCAGGGGTATATAAACCCCAGTGGCCGCTGCCCCAGAGGGTCTGCGCAAACCCTTTTTTTGGGGGAAAAAGGAGTGGCTTTGGTTAGTGAGGCCATGCCAGAGCATCCCCCCATGTGGGGCAAAGGGGGTCCCTGCACCCCACAAGACCTCCTCCTCCCCTCCCTGCCAGATATGGCTCTGATGCCACCTGAGCTCATTAGGGCCTGGTGCTAATTGCCTTTCAGAGCCAATATGGGCATGGGGGCTCTCATTAACCCCTGCCCGGTGTCACCACTCTGCCAAGGTGCCTCATGAAGCTGCAATTAAAACAAAGCTCATTTGCATGCCGAGCTCTTCAGGAGCGAGCCAGCATCCCATTTTTTAATTTTATATTTCCCCCCTCCTCCTATTTCTCCTCGACTCTCCCCAGTTCCTTTGCTTGTTTATTTATTGGCCTTTTATTGCAACGGATATTTGCATGGAAACCGTTTCCTGCTGTTCCCTTCCCACTCCAAGCCATCATCCTCGGGTTGTGACATTATAGTTTCCATGGCAACGCGTTGAGATGCCACAGAGGACGGCGCTGCCTTCAGGTGGGGAGTCGGGCAGATGGAACTGGTGAGAAACAAAGAGGGGAAGGGAAGAAAACACCCGTTTTTGTGCGGCCGTAGTGGTCCAGAGTTGTGCTGCAAAGATGGGGTGCGATCGTGGGAGGTGCCAGGTTTGGGGGTTCGTTTCTGAGCTGCTTGAGGATAAACTGTGGGGCTGAAGGTGTCCGAAACTGCTCAGCCTTGTTTAAAGAAAGGGCTGGGGGTGATGGGGAGGTGGTTGTTCCAGGGCAAAAGGTATGAGGTGGTTTTCTACCTGCATCCCAGAGCACCCCGTTTCACCCAGGGATGCCCAAGACCTGGATGGCTTCGTGCTTCTTCAAGAAGAACCCTTGGCCTCCCCATCTGAGGGCACTGGGAGGTGCAACACCGCTTCTCCATAGGCAGCTCTCTTGGCCCGCACCCCCAACCCCCTAAAATCCTGTTCTCCTTCAGATCTGACTGATTTCCAGCCGAGGCCGTGGGCTGGTGTTGTGCCCTCCCCGCCTCGGCTGCAGGCGGGGGATGTCTGGAAGTCGTTAATCCCAAGAATGCCGCCGAGTTTCTGGCACAATGGGAAGGGGACGGGGTCGGTCTATAAAACCTGAGCAGCCTGAGAGCGGGCAGTTTGTGAGCTCGCTCCTCCTTGCCTTGGCCTCTTCGGCAGAGGTCGGGCTCTCGGCTTTCCTGAATCCATCCTGCCGGCTGCTGCATCTCCAGATGTTTGTCAGCCTTGTGGGGCTCCTCGGTTAGGTGCACGTCCGACCGCAGCCCCATCTTCCAGGAGAGACATGGCCCTTGGTGCGGCTCCATCAGGTCCAAATTTCCTCTCTGATGTGGGAGAGGAAGAGACGAGATGTGTCTTCGCAGAGGCTTCCCTTGACCCCTAAAAGTGACCCTCTCTTGGATCCAAAATCCTTGATGTGGTGATTTCAAGGGGTGCTGTGAAGTTCACATTTTGCCTTTCATCAGCAAAATTGCCCCTGTAAAGGGTAGGATGGGTTACATGAGGTAGAAACCCCAAAAGTACTCGTTTCTCACAAGTTTCATGCCCTTGGGCAGCTGGGGAGAGCAGAGGATACCCTGGCTTCTCATCTCTGCGCACGGCTGTGCCACGCAGCCAACCTCCCTTAGACGTCAGCGAGTCCACACGGCTGAGGCGGAGGTGGCACCTCCATGGGAAAGGACATCATGGGACATGTCCAGTCATTGAACGGTTCAGCAAAGGCGAAATCCAAACCACGTCCAAGCAACCCCTTCCTCCAGACCTTCCCGAAATGGATGCCAAAGCCCTTGGATAGCTGCCGGCACCTCTCCTGCACCGTGAGCCCGGGTGCTGGCTGTCTCTCACCTCATTTTTGCATCATATTTTGAGCAAAGCTTCATCTCTCCCTTTCCCAGGACCAGCCCTTGGTACCTCTGTGCCGTCTTTTGTTGTATTTTTATTTTTATTTCTTTCCCAGTCTATAAAATGGCAGTAATAGGTGCTGCAAATCAAGGGTGTCTGGATGCTAAACACGCTGCCGCTCGCCGATGGGCTCTTTGTGACGCCGGCACAGCGATGCTGATTCTTTTCTTTTTTTTTTTTTTTTTGCAGAGAAAAGAGCTTGGAAAAGGTTATTTCTCTGCAAAACTAAGCCATGACTTCCTGCAACAAAGGAGGGAGCTATTACTGCAAAAAAAAAAACCCCCAACCCCAAACCTGCTGACTGCAACCAGGACACATCTTCGCAGTATATTACTGCTTATTGGAATATTCCCTGCATCTACTTTACCATATGTTTGTCCTCCCTCATTTTAGGTTGTGCTGCTTTGCTAAATTACACATTTAAAGCCAACCAAAGCGGGAAGGTGGAGAGGGGAGACTGGAAACACACTGGGGTCTTTTCCTTTTGCAAAACCGTCTCAAAACCCGAGGCACGGCGCTCCACTCGCAGCCAAAGCCGCCCCGGATTTCCTTATCGATTAGATTTGGGAGGGAAAAAACCCAAGCGCGATGGCTGCGTCTTCCATTTTTGATTCCCCTTGCAAGTCACAGTGGAACAATCGGCCGCTCTGTTCGTGCTACTCTCTATTCATACGGTAATTAGAAAGCTAGGAATGACAGGCCGTTTAATGACGGCTGTAATATGTACCTGCATCTCGCACAACAGCTGGTGCACTGGAGAAAATGCAGCCATGTTTCTTTGAGATGGGCTAATAGGAAAATCTTGAGCTAACAAGGAAATAAATCTCCCCAAGGCTAAACTTCGCAGAAAATGGTTTCGTGTGCAGAGAAAGGAATTTTAAACAAGTCGGGCCAAATTCAGCCTGGCTGGAGCTGAACCGGCGCTGCTGTGGGTGCCTTCAGCCCGCTGCCGGCGTAACGGAGCTCAGTACCTGCGCCTCGGCGGGGTTTTTCTATTTTATTTTTTTTTTTTTGGCCGTTTATGCCAGTATAAATCAGGGCTGACACGTCCTGAGCCACTGGGTTTACACCGGGCTGTAAAAGCCACGGCTGGGCAGATGCAAAAGGACGCGGCGGTCGGGGCTGGGGGCTGCTCCCTGGGGCCGGTGTGTGCCGTGAGCTGCCCGTTCTTGGCATGAGATGGCAGCCGTGGCGCGGGCGAGGCTGCGATGGAGGGCCCCGTGTCAGGGGGGATGCAATGAAACCCCTCCTGGGTATTGCAGGGGAGAAAGAGCACGAGGAGGGATCAAGCGCCTCGGCCAGAGGTGCCGATGCCGTGTGTGATGTCCGAGCTCAGGCTCCGTTTTTTTCAGGCTCCAAGAGGCAAAAGACACAAGGATGGGGCTGAAGGTTAAAACAACCCAGACTTTGGCTTGGCCCCAAGTGACGTGGTGAACTGTTTGGAGAAAGGCCTGCAGGGAAATCAGTGCTTTAGGACTGTGGTCCATCTGCGTGGGATGGATGGATCTCTGTCAGACCACGGGGTTAGCCCCCTCCCTTGGAGACCACATCTCATTTTGAAAGGGGATCTGATTTTGAAAGGGGATCTGATTTCCTCAGGGTGTTTTCCCCACGAGCAGTCACCTCCCCAGGGCGTCCTTTCCCCTCCACATCCCTCCAGCATCAACTACAGATCATCTGCTTTGCTCCTCTAGATCCACCAGCACTGGTTGTCCTCATGTTTTCCTTGTGTCTCCTTGGGTGATGGCAGTTGGGAAGAAAGAAAAGAAGAAGCCGAGGTCTCCCGGCATCCAGCGACTGCCCCAAAGCCCCTCTCACCTGATTCAGCCATGAGACCGGGGCTGGTTTCAGCGTGCACAAGGGCATCCCTTGGCACGGCATCCCATCCGAGGGGGTTCACCCCAAATCGCACCCGTTAGCCAGCCGGGAGCAAGCTCAGGTCACAGCTCCTCCATCTCACGGTCCGCAGCCAGGAAAGGCAGCAGGATGGGGCCGGGACCCCCGCTCTGCCATGAATTACAGCTGCGGGGCTGCCGAGCCCCAGCCCAGCAAGGACCTGCCGGTGCATTCTCGGCGTGGCGATGATTTGCAGCTCGGCCCAGCCCAGCTCGCTGCATGCCTTCTCCAAATGGATCCGTCTGAACCGGCTCAAGTTCTCCCCAGCACTAATTGATTTCTGCTTGCAGCCGGCTCCCTTTCAGCCCCCTGCTAGCCCCCAGCCCTCAGAAACCCGGAGATAAAGCCCAAGGGTCTCAGTTTCCTGTAGTCAACCTCCAAACATCTGATCAAGTGTCTTAAGTTGTGTGGATTTCTCTTTTTTTTTTTCTTTTTTTCTTCCCCTTTCTCAGGCATCCCCAGGGAAGTTCCCAGAACCATTCCTCATTTCTTCCAGCCATCTGCTCCAACCCACGGCGAGAAAAGTCTCCCTTCCTCCCAAACTCCCCTTAAAAACCACGTTAATCCAAGCCGGTTGGGTCGCACATGGGTTTTGCAAGGGACGTGGGAAACAGCTCCTCGGCAGGAGAGGACCTCAAAGGAAACTCGGAGCAAGCGGGAAGCTTTTGGGGAGCAGCAGACGGGGGAGAGGGCGAGCTCGGTAGCATCCACGGTGCCGTGAAACGGGGCGTCTCGGGGGGCCAGCCCTGACCGTTGTCAGCTCATAAAACGGAACCCTGCAAACAACTTCTCAGTGTCCTTCCAAGGGAGCTGCTGCTCCGCTTCGTCCCTCCTCGGGCTGTAATTTAAGGGCTCGGAGGGGGTGTGCGTCCCTTCCTGGAACCGCTGGCGCTCCTCATGCTGTGAATAATATTCCGCTTTTTCCATCTGTGACTAGATTTACGACCCGGCAGCTCTGTTCAGATCTAGGTCTGATTTCGACGGTCGATGCTGGAATGTGATATTTTCCTAAATGTCCCTGTAGTGCCATGAAATCCAGTTATAAAGAAAACAAGGACATGTTTTAACAATAAAACCAATGTGCATGATCTAATTAAATGGCATAATAAAATTAGGAAATAAATGCACAAAGCATGAAAACCTGTTCCTTGAAAAGTGAATCAAATTGGCTACTAAAATGAGCATTTATTCCTTGTGAAAGAAGCTGGAAGATCCTGTCCTCCTTCTTCGGGAAGGGATCTCTGAGCTGTTTCCAGGTTTTGGGAAGGTTTAGCTGTTGAGGGTTGTTTTTCTCTGAGAGCTGGACGGAGCCGGAGGCAGCCAGGAGGGGGAAAAGGAAAGAAATATTTGCCTAGTGGATGCATTTACCTGCTGGAAAACCCATCCCGTGCACAAGGTTAATAAATACATCGGAAAGGAGCCCAAGATGCCAAAGCCAGGGGAGGAGGAGGTTTGCTGCTGGGGTTAACTCCAGCAAGACCCAGAAGCATGGTCGAGAGACAATAACCACCCTACAGAGCTGCTATTGGCAAAATAAGGAGCAAATTCGGTTGCTCAACCCTTAAGCTCCTCTAAAGTGTGAATAATATTAATCTCTTCTTATCCACAAGCTTCCTCGTGCCCTCCAAGAGTGGGTTTGTGAGCAGGAGCAGGGAAAACCGAGGCAAGAGCATTTAAACCAGGAGCCCAGGGGACGTTCCCAGCCCGCGGCTGCGAGCGATGCCGGCTCCGTGCCTGCGAGGCGGGAGAGGTGAGTTTCACCCACCGGCTTAGAGCCTCAGACCCCGTCACGTCGGCAAGGGAGGAGGGAGAGAGGCCAAGGCTGGAGCCCTGGTTTTGCAGCCAGCACCAGGCAAAGAGAAGAGTCTGGTTCCAGCTGGGGATCTGATGCTAAAACCTGGCAGCCCTGGGATGCTCAGCCTGTGCTGGAGGCCCCCGGGGTGGAATTTGCAGGGTTTTTTTTCATTTTTCCATTTTGCAGAACTTTGGAAATTGAGCCTGGACTTTGCAAACCTCAACCTTTCGAAGCGGGGAGCTCTGACATTTGCAGTTACCCCAGCTACTGAGTATGATCCAAGTCAGACTGGTGCCAGCAACCAAGAGGTTCTGGGGGGGGCTGAGACCCACCCGGGGGTGCCCACCTCTTCCTTTCCGCTCTCCTGATGATGCTTCGTGATGCCAGCAGAAAATTCCCTTTGGTTTTCTGCTTGGCACCGCGATCCATCCTTCATCGAGCCCATCCATCAATTAGCTTGGCGCTCTCTCCCTCGCAACTGTCTGTGTCATCTCGCATACCCCCATGGTGTTAAATAATTAAACCGTAGCACGTTGTAAAAGGGTGGGGGGTGGGGGGAAGTGATCTGTCTTACAGCTGCAGAATAAAATCATTTGGCACCGACGCCGAGATCAGATATCGTTCTGGCAGGCGACGGTGCCAAAGCTGGCCGCGGGTTGGGGCTGGTGGCCTGGCAGATCCGCGGGATTTCAGACGACCCCGGTGCTGGATTTGGCCCCCGCGGCAGAAGGAAAAGCTCTCGGGCTCTGCCGCGGCGGAAGGGGTTTTGTCAGGAGGTGGGAAAACCTATTCAAAAATAATTATTGCCCAACATCATGCGATATTGTGAAGTCATAACTCAGCGTAGGAACGCGGAGTGGTTGGGTTATTGCTTTAATCAGCGTTGCAGGGTGTCGATAAGGACACGGGGTCTTATTTATTATGTAGGTGAGAGCATGTTTTGGCTCTGTGACGGATCCCACGAACCTCCCGGCAGGGACAGAGCTCCCCGTGCCTTCGCGGCGAGACGCCAAACAGTGTCTCGGAGCCTGCGGGAGATGTACGGCCACGTGCAAACACCAGCGTGGCTGGGGCGGGGGACGCAAGATGGGTAACAACCCCACGAGTTTGGGGGGTTTTTATTTTTGCTTTGCAGTTTTACCCGCTAAAGAAACTTTCTGATTTATTCTTGGCCCCCATTTTTCACACTTAAGGGCATGACACACATTATCATTCACCACCTTCGTTTACATGTAGCAAACATAGGTCAATTTATTTCTAAATCCCCTTTTTTATGGCTCTATTGAACTATTTGCCACATTATTTATACGTTAATGCGATGAATCCCTCTGGATATCACACTGTCTAATAAATAACGCGACAAATCATTAAGCAGGGTGATAAAATCAAGCCATTTAAAAATACATCAACCTGTGTTGCTTTCGTGTAAAATAAGCTCCAGGGGCCCATCAGCACGAGAGAGGAGGCGAGAGACAACACACACATGTGCGCACACACAAAAAAAGGCAAAACACCTGCTTTTACCCAATACCCTGGAAATGAGGAGCTGGTTGTTTGGGGGGTCAGTGGTTTTTTATGGAGGCGATGAGGCTGGAAGAGGAAGGATGAAATGGGAGGGGGGATGATGCGGGCTTGCGCTGGGGGATGGACAGGTGGCTGTGGGTGCCGAGCTGAAGGCAGCTGGGCAAAACTCACCCCCGAAACCACGCGAGCCCCACATGCCGCGGTCGGCAGGACGGCGCATGCGGGCACAGCCCGGCTCGGCCGTCGGCATCCTCCCGAAACGGTCACGTAGGTAATGCAGGCAAAGGCGGCTTGCTGCAACACGCCGAGGCGTCTGCAGCTCCTGGCTTTGGGCGAGAAAAGGTGCCGGGTGGGAGAACGGACCCGCAGCCCCGACACCGTGGCTGGGATATTTTGGAGGAGGCATGGCCACGGGATCCCAAATCCCGGGCGGCCAAGCGATACAACGGTGAGCGGGGGGGGAAAGGTGGCATCTCATTGTCTACTCAAGCAACCACAAGGCGGATTAGATAGTAGGTGCTTTCACAATCGCATCCCTAATAGCACCCAAAATCCTTCCAAGGATGAGGGAGGTGACCAAGGCCAGCAGGAAGGCAGTGTCAGAGGAATGACAGCTCCCCTCATCTTGCCTTCACCACCCGCCTCTCATCTTGCCTTCACCACCCGCCTTTCAACCTCCCTACGAACAGAGGGCTCCCATCTCCCCATCGAACAGATCCACCAGCTCCCAGTGGATCCCAAATCGGAGGCGCCTTTGCTGGGCACCGGCTCACCCAAGCCCAAGGAGAAAACCCGCATAACTCGCCTGCTCGCTGCTCCACAGCCATCACTTGCCTCTGGCACTTACAAATGATGTAATCCACTTTATTTGTGTGACAACAAAACGGTTATTATAGTAATAAGTATAATTAGCACCAGACAATTACCATAATAATACATTTCCCTTGTTCCAGAGGTACTTTAAAAAAAGCAGGTTTATTTAAGATTTTGAAGAAATAAATAAAAATTGCTCAGCGAGGCGCAGCAATAAAGTATTTCATTGTGCTGATGCATGGGGAATAAAAGCAGTTTCTGCCAGAGGTTAGCGTAGACTCGGAGGTCATCAGGTTGCTCTTCGCCCGGAGCTCGGGAAAACCTTATCCCAAAGATCTTCTGCAGGCAGGTGATGCAGCTCGGGAGAAACGGGAGATAGGGGGGATAACCTGGGAGGAGCGCTCCAGCGTCATCCCCCGAGGGATGCAGCCCCTCGGACGTGCCACCTGAACGTTGATGGACCTTCAAAAGACCCTGGTTTGGTGGCCACCACGGGAGGAAATTCCCTGAGGACTTTTCCAGGGCTCAACGCTGTCCCTTGTGGAGATGCTACGGGGAAGTGGAGCTCGAGGAACCACCAGCTGCAGCCAGGACTTACGGAGGGATAATTACATCGGCTAAAAAACCTGCTTTTTTTTTTTTTTTTAATTTAGAAAACACACCCTTTGCGTCCATCTGCAGAGCAGGGAAGCTTTTCCAGGGAGCTTGGGTCTGGAGGTGCTTCAGGGCTGGGAGTTGAGCATCACGCGAAGGGCTTAGCGGCTCCTCTGGGGTCTTTAGGCTGGGTTTTAAACGCAGAGTGGTTAAAAATAGCCTGGGAGACGCGTTGCTGCCGTGACACCCTCGTCCCCAGCAGCGATGGGGCACGTCCAGCTCCAGCCAGGGTGCAAATGTCACCTTCGCTGGACCTCATGTCCCTCCGCTGAGCTGAATGGGAGATGGAGGCGCTGCGGGAGCAGCGTGGTCCCCTGTTAACCCACCCACCCCAAAAAGTCCTCCCCTGCTCAGTCCCCCGTAGCCGAGTATCTCTCCCTGGTGTGGATTCTCTGGTTGCTTGTGGGGTTGTGCAGCTTTTCCTTTGGCTGGAGAGGTCATGTCCACAGAGGTGGGTCAGCGAAAGGGCATTTTTCTCACCCAAAATGAATGGTGAAAAAGGATCCAGCTGGAGCTATCGGCACAGCAGAGCCAGCTGCCAAGGAGGATAGCCAACAAGCCTCTTGCTGCTGCCTCTCCTTGCCGTCACATGGCCCCATGGGCAAAATTCTCCCCAGCTGCTGTGCTCAGAAACCAGTTCAAAACCAGTCCCAGGCTCAGCCTCTTTCCCTGCTTTGCTGCTCCTGCCTTTTCCCCCTTGGATCACGCAACATTGCGTTGGCAGGATGCCTCTTCCAGAGCATCGCTCCGTGTTTTGGGGCAGGATTTGAGGATTTTGGGTGGAGGCAGCTGTGTCGGAGCTGCCTGGTGCTGGCTTGCCGCTGGCCCAAGGGCTGAATCACCTTTTTCTTGGTCTCTGGGCCAAAAGGGATGGGTTTTCCATCCAGCCTAGCAGAAGACGCCACTGCCACTTCACGGTGGCGTTTGGCCACCCGCCGCCGGTAAAACCATCCCGAATTTCCCGAGCCTGTTAGCATTTTTGCATTTAACCCTTTGCAGCTTGCCCCGGTAGTGGGATCTGCAGGACATCACCTTTTGCTCATCTCCTTTCCACAAACCCTCCAGGTCGAGCTCTGACCCGAAGACGTTTTCCCTTCCTGCCTTTGAAGCAGGCGGCGTCTCCCGACCGTGCAGAAAGCCTTGAGTGTAAACACAAGCCTGGCCTCGGTATTTTTAAAAGATGCTTTGAAAAATTCACTTTAGGACTGTTATTCCCGCAGCCTTATTATTTTCAGATGCAAAGAGCGAGCCGTTTGGCAGCCGGCAGCCGGAGTTAATACGATGCAAATGCGGCGAATCCACCGCAGCTGAACTCCTTACATCCCGGAGTAAGGCTGCGCCCTTGATTTCTTGACAATGGCTCTTTGGAAAGACACCAAAACATCTTCTGCAAAGGATTTTCTCTTCTCAAGTCTGGTTCAACCAAAAGTTTATTAGTGGAAAGGGGGTAATGAAAATAACGTGAGCTGGCATCGTAAACACGCACACTCAGACGGGGGAGCCGAACGCAGTTTGGAACAAGCTGTGTAAGCACCACGGTATTGTATTCCTGCAATCCTCCCAGCCAGCCAAATGCCAATAATTAGCCATAAATAATACCTAGGCTCCTCACAGCAGGTTAATCCACTATAAACATGAACCGAGCTGGAGAAATAACCCGAGGATGGAAAACAGCCTGGTAGCCAAGTGAAAAGTTTTGTGCAGACGAAGCCGTTGCCAGATTTCAAGTTGCTGGATATAAACAGTTTCTTGGCTCATCCCGCGGCTGCTTGGCCACCGAGCATCCCTGCCTCCGCGGGGGGTTCGGGCTGCTCCGCGCCGCGGCGGGGACACCCGGCAGCTGCGGCGCTTCCTCGAGGTGCCGCCGAAATCGCGGTGGGATGCAGGTGGGGTTTGCTGTGCCTGCAAGGGTGGGCGCACGGGGGCTGCTGGGGACCCTGTCGGGAATGAGCAGCCCGAGATCCATCCAGATGGACCAAAGCGTGGAGAGGTCGGGGGGCAGATTTCACCTGCCACCGGTCCTGATTTCAGCCTGGGATGAATCTGAGGAGACATCGAGGCGGTCATTTGATCTACAGCCCACCACATTATCCAGCAGCAGTGAAGGGAGAGGAGAGGCAACCCAAAATACACCTTTTTCATGGCTCCGCAAGGAGCTCCTGACATTGAAGGTGATAAAGCCCAGCCGTGGGTCGTGGCTGGGAGGTGCCAGAGGTGCCACCAAGCTGCTGAGATAGAAACCCGACCTGACCCCCTGTCCTGGACCCTCATCTCCCACCACCCGGACAGGCCGGGATCGGGTCACCCGGGATGACGGCTCACACTCAATTCCCCTTCGCGGGAGCTGCCAAAACTTAGTCTAAACAGAGGACTGTTAAGTCAGGCAAATTCCCATCCAGGACCTCTCAGCTGCTATTTATAAAAGCTGCTGCTTTCATTAGAGCCGAGCGGGAGAGCGAGGAGGGCTCACACAATCTGGGAGAGGCGAAGCAGGGCGGCTGGAGCAGCGTGTCTGGTTTGAAGACAGCACCGTGTCCGTAACACTGTGCAGATGTTTAACCAAAGCAATTTAGTCATCAGTTGCTTTCATTTTCCTGATGGGTTTTTTTTCTTTCTTTTTTTTTTTTTCCCCTCTTCTCTTCCCATATGCATTTTTTCCCCCTTTTCTTTCCAAGCTACAAACCCCACATGCTCTCTCCCCCCTCGCAGGGATAACCCCAGCCCTCCGTTGGGGATAACCTCCCTCCAGCCCTGCCCCAGGTGGTTCCTATGGGCCAAAAATGTATTTTTAAATGTCACAGGGGTAGAAACAAGTCAGGACCCCAAATCCGCAGGCCATGGAAGTGCCCAAGGACCACAACATCCCCCAAAGGTCCCTCTTGGATGTTTCTCTCCACCCCAGTCTTTCCGGCACGGGTGGGGGGCCCTGGGCTTCTCAGGGTAGGGGGGACATTAGGGACCCATCCCTGGTCAGCAACCAGCTTTGATTTTCTAAGAGAAAAAGCCTGGATCTCTCCTGCTCAGGGGCTGCTTTCCTGCTCAGATGGATTATCCTAAAGCAAAGAAAGAAATTCATAGCAAAAAGCCCCTGGGAATGGAATAAAGGGTGGAAAAGTTCTGACGGTGGCCCCATCTACTGAAGCAAGTGGTTCTGCATGGCCAGAGAAGGGATGTGGGGCTGGAGATGGGATCTGGGGCGAAGAGGATGGCTGCTGTGCAAGGACAACACGGGATGGGACATCTGGAAGGGATGATGCTTTCCCCAAGCAAACCCATCGCCTGTAGCCGCAGGGGTGGGAAGGGGCCGGGACCGGCCCCGGGAAACGCAGCCGTTCCTCTCCTAAACAAAAAAATATTGGGTGTCAGCCCTGATGTGAGCTGGGCAGGAGGGTGAAGAAAGGCCATTTTCTGTCCCAGCATAATTCCTCCTTGTCACTCGCCGCGAGGAGCCGCATTCCAGCACCACCAGCCGAGGCAAACTTTCCAAAAATATCTCTTTCACGAGGAGTTATGGTTTTCGGCTTCCTCTCTTGGGGCAAAATCATTCCCTACCCCCATCCCTCCATCACAGCATCCCTTCCAGCCAGCAGAGAAATGAAACACATGATATTTTGCCCCAGATCTCTCCAGCTGCAGCCAAGAAAAGACACGGCTCCGCTGGAGCCAAACGTGGCCCCTTTCCAGCTCCCATGAATGGGATGTTTGGAGGCCAGTTACAATTTTTTTAAGGGATTCTCAAAGAGCAGAGGAGGGCCAGGAGGGCTGTGGGGTTGTGTGGTTTTTTTTTTAAGAAACGTCTCTGACATAATTTATTTTAAAGGTAGAAAAAGGGAAAAGGTGAAGGGGTAAAAAATGGCTATTTATGCAATTGTTCTCTGCATATGTGTGTGTGTATCACCTAATAACTTTGAACCTGGAGGCCAATACCAACTGGATGAGGCAGCGGTGCTCAGATCTGCCAAATTTCATTGAACCAACAGAGAAGAAAGATCCCCAAAGGGTCTTTGTCGATCTCCCTCAACCCTTTGTAGACATCAGAGAATCCGCAAGGCAGCTCATCCTCAACAGTCGCTTACCGTGGACCCGACGCTCTCCCATCTGCCATTCACGAGCCTCTTCTTTCCACCCAGGATGCCTTTTTTCCAGCGGCCGCGCTTCAGGGAGCGTTCCTTTGCCCGATCCCCTCCGGATTAGCCCCAAATCGCCGCTCTCTTGCATAAGCCGCATACCTCGGCGATGACACCAGCGCCAATTAGGGATCATGTGTTCACAATTAAGCGCGTCGGTATCGTTGCGAAATAAAATAAAACTAAAATATCAAGTGGAGCCCATTATATCGGCTAATTGGCTGACGGCATGGAGAGGGTGTTAAAACGGGTCTTTTAACTGTGCGTTAATCTCCCCGAAGACAAACTGTTTGTTTTCACGTTTTTATGACTCTCACTCCCACACACATTGTATATTTTGACCCAGATGATGGACAGAGTTATGGGAGAGAACTGTAAAAAAGTAATTACAAATTATGAAAAACATATATAGCCTTTTCAGCCTGGTGGATGAGGCAGTGTGGCCGGTGTCTCGCAAAGATTTAATGCTCTTGGGCTTTATTATCTCTATCTAACCATCCATCCTTATAAAGCGGCTGCGGTACAGTATGCTACTGTAATAGCCCCAAACCCCGCAGCCTGCGCGAGTGATAAGGCAGCCCGCGCCCGGCCAATACTCCAGCGTCATTTTATCCGTGAAGTCCATGTGAAACGGCCGGTTCTCCAAGGTCAAGGCGTTTGGGGCGATACCAAAGCCCCATCAATCCCGCCGACGTTAATGAGGCGGGAGACGCGGGCGCTTGACCACGCTGCTGTTTGGCTGAGGATGAGGAGCCGGCGCTGAGACGCTGGCACGACCCCCGTGGGGTCCCCCAGGGTCACCGGATCCGCGATGATGCTTGAGGCCACCACGTCAACACCGCGGAGTTGACGACACCGTTGCGTTTGGTGCTGGCAAGAGCAGGCAGGATCACCCGAAGGTGACCATGTGCGTGGCGCAACATGCGTGTGCAATGACCCGGCCCCCCGGCACGCCTCCGTCCCCCCACGTGTGCACCGTACCAAGAACCACGTATGTCCTCGGTCATGGTGGAGGTGCACTGGGACCATCCAGAAACCACGACTCAACCTCCAGAGCCTGTCCGGGTGGTATTTCTGTGAAAAACAATAAAATAAGGGCACGTGGGGAAAACCAATCAGTGGGGTAGCCCAGCAGCGGTTGGGATGATACCACCACCCACTCTGGCAGGTCTCTCCCACCCGACGGACGCTCCCCCCCACGGTCAGCTGCTGCCGGAGAACCAACGAGGCCGGATGCTGGCAAGGAGCTGACAACGAAATGAAAAACATCAGGTTGGAGACGCTCCAGCTCCTTGACAAGGCGACTACTCACACGCAGCAATGCCAGATGAGCCCCGGCCAAGAGGCGAGGGCCAGCTCCCCGCGGGGACACTGCTCCGTGCCGGCCCCAGCCGCAGCCGCGGGTGGGGAGCGGGGGGGAGTGTTGTAAAAACACCTCCAAGCCTGGGATTTTACGACTTGCTTCCAAAAAGATTTAGGTCTTCCAGGAGGGGGTCCGGTGGCGGGCAGCAGGATGCCGGCTCCCTGTCCGCTGTGATGTGCAGGTGAGTTGGCAAACCTCCCAAAATTGGCCAATTCAGGATCAACGACAAGGTCTGCTCCAGGCTGGAGAAGACATTACCCAAGCCCGGGATGCGTTGGCTGGGCCTTGCCTCCCTGATCTTCAGCAATGGTGTCCAGCCAAGGGCATCCTCCAACCTGTCCCATTGGAGGGGTGACACTGAAGCCGGGTCAGAGGAACCACCGTGAAGGTCCTTGCACTCTCCACCGACTCTAGCCCAGCCCTAGGTGCTTGTGTGGGATAAGGAGGATGGGAGCCCTGGGGCAAGCAGATGACCTCCGTCCTTGGCATCTCCATCCTTGAGGTCTTCAAACCTTGGTCATCTCCAACGGTCCGAGGTTGGCCGAGAGTATTTCAGGCTCCCTTCCAGCCAACACCACTGGTCTCGCAACCTCAGCTGAGCCCAATTCCACTGTGACACCCAAAGAGCCTCAACTAGAGGCCGGATTTGTCTCCTCGTTGGCATGGAGGGACCAGAGGTCCCTTTCTATCTCCTGTTACCCTGCATTGGCCTTCAAACCCTGCAGCTGCTCTCCAGGCAATGCCAGAGCAGTGCAGCCACAGCGAGGTGGGACCATCTGTGCTCCCCAGCCAGTCTCTTGGCCGCGCTCAGAAACACGCAGGAAAACCTTAACACGCCACCTCCCCTCCAGATTGCACCTGTTTAATTTGACGTGTGATTTTGATATTGATTTACGCCACCCAGGCCCTGGATCTGGGTATTTTCAAATTGATTTGAACCTGCTTTCTATTGATTTAGCTTAAGTCGGTAGACGATCGCTTTACGTTAAGCAGCCGTAAGGCGCTTTTAAATCAATGCCCCTGGCCAATGCAGCGCTGGCGCTGGCAGCTTAATAGGGAGGTATTCCCGTAAAGTGCCGGTCATCTGGAAGCCAGCGTCTGTGCCATTGCTGGGCTGGAAGCAAACGTAATGGGTTTTTATTTAAAATTCAAGACAAAGGTGGGATTTGGAGGCAAAGTTTTGCAGGGAGGAAGGGGTTGTGGAAGCCTTTTGAATTTAAGGGCGGGAATCTGGGGGTCCAGTCCAAGCTCCATTGCTTTGGGATGGGGAGGGGGGACCACACCACTGTGGTCATTGCTGGGCTGAGACATCTCCCCGCTGCACCACCCTGCATATGGAGGCAGGTCCCCATCGGTAAAGCTGCAATGCCAAATGCATCAGGCCAGGAGGGAAACTGAGGCACAAAGACCCACATCCCTCATGGCGAGCCACAGTCTCCGGCAAGACGCCACCAGAAGTCTCCAGGAGGTGATTTGGATGGGTTAAGCCTCTCTCCACGAGCCCTTGCTCCCTCGCACGGGCGGCTGCCATGTCCCAGGTCCCTGACTTGCCTCCTGCACCATCCCCTTGTTCCCCCGCGGCTGGAAAACCTCGCGAAATCCTCTTCATTGTGCGGGCTTTATTGCGCTATAAAAAGGTGTGGATCTTCCAGTCCAGCCTGGCGAAGGAGGGAGAAAAAGATAAATAACACATCCCTGTAAATCACGCCGAGATTAATGGAGAGAGCTGAAGATAAAGCAAATAAAGGCACGTGCAGGAGCGGCAGCGCCACGGCAGAGCCACCGTGTCCTTCAGGGAAGGGTGGATGAGGCTGCTGGTGATGGGACGCTGTTGGTGGTGGGATTCTGTTGGTGGTGGGATTCTGTTGGTGGTGGGATTCTGTTGGTGGTGGGATGCTGTTGGTGGTGGGATTCTGTTGGTGGTGGGATTCTGTTGGTGGTGGGATGCTGTTGGTGGTGGGATTCTGTTGGTGGTGGGATGCTGTTGGTGGTGGGATTCTGTTGGTGGTGGGATTCTGTTGGTGGTGGGATTCTGTTGGTGGTGGGATGCTGTTGGTGGTGGGATTCTGTTGGTGGTGGGATTCTGTTGGTGGTGGGATGCTGTTGGTGGTGGGATGCTGTTGGTGGTGGGATTCTGTTGGTGGTGGGATTCTGTTGGTGGTGGGATGCTGTTGGTGGTGGGATGCTGTTGGTGGTGGGATTCTGTTGGTGGTGGGATTCTGTTGGTGGTGGGGTGCTGTTGGTGGTGGGGTGCTGTTGGCGGTGGGATTCTGTTGGCGGTGGGATTCTGTTGGTGGTGGGATTCTGTTGGTGATGGGACGCTGTTGGCGGTGGGATGCTGTTGGCGGTGGGATTCTGTTGGTGGTGGGGTGCTGTTGGTGGTGGGGTGCTGCTGGTGATGGGATGCTGCTGGTGATGGGATGCTGCTGGTGATGGGTTGCTCCTGGTGATGGGTTGCTCCTGGTGCTGGGATGTCATGTAGCACTGCCTGAGCACTAACTGCCCCGCGCCTCAGTTTCCCTTCCCCACCTCCATCTGCATGGGATACTTCTGGGGCTCTTCCTGCTTCCTCATCCCCCACTGCAATGCATTGCCCCCCACCCCGCCCCCCGTCATTCCCATCCATCCCTTTGCATCACCCCGTTAACAACCAGAGCCCAAATGCTCTTTGGCTCCTTCAAAGCACCAAATTCAGTGCCAGAAGCAAAACCCCGGTAACCTGGATGCTCTGACCACTGAGCCGCGCTCCCACATGCGCTGGAAGATTTATCCCTGGGTAGTTGGCTGAGTTTCTAATGAGAGCCAAGACGGATGCTCCACTCACCAGTTAATAGGCTGGGTCTTGGATTAGTCACACTAACTGGCATCAATGCACTGATTTTCTTTTTATTGCACATTATAACTCATGCCTGGGGAGGCGAGATAGAGAGGAGTCTCGCGGCACCAGCAAGATACGGCTCCAGCCGGTTGTTCAACGCTCACCGCCAAGGATTCGCCGCTTCCCGGCTGCCGTGGGTGGATGGCAGGGAGCCGGGAGGGCTCGGTGCCCTGAACTGGGGACCCTTGCAGCCCACGGGAAGGGGGGGATGGGGGTGAGGAGGGACGGGAGGGTTTGGGAGGGGATGCTGCATTCAAGCATCCCATTTGGGGTGCTGTGTGGTGGCTTCACCATCCTCTTTGCCTCCTGAGGAGGAAGGACACGGCACCGTGTCACCACTGAGAGCCCCCATTGCATCTCCTGCAGCTTCTCCCGTTGAGTTTTGATGTTGGGCCAGATGTGTAGGGGCTGGGGGGATCCTCCATCATCTCCCACCCCCGGGAGCAGCAGGATCCTGGTGGCCACGGGGTCAGGACAAGCCCTGGACCACAAACCCCCATCTCAACCGGCCTGGACGTGCCGGGACATGGCTCGATGGGTGCCCATTGCATCGGTGCAGGGGTGCTGGGGCGCATCTTCAGCACCCATCCATCTCCAGCTCATGGCTGGAAATCCCAGCTCTGCTGGGCTGGAGGAGCTCCGGCAGCCAGGCAGGAGCAGGCAGCAGCTCCGCCGCTCATGCTAAGCTGTTATCTCCCCATCTAGTGACCGCAGCACGCATAGCAAGATGCACGATGCCGCAAATTCTTTGGGATGCTCCCAAATTATTTAGGAGCCGAATCAACACTGGACAGAACAAGAGCTCCTGGAAAATACCCCGCCAACATCCAAACCTTTTGGGCGGGTGCTTGGCCGTGCCACCCGTGCAATGCAATGCCGCTCAAAAGCTGTGCAAAGCAGGGGGTCGCGTCCCTTGCGTGTCCCCAAACTGGGGACGCACGGGACACGCTGAGGCATCCCCGCCCCGGGAGGCCTTGAGCACGAGGCGGCTCCAACCGCAGCCGCCGCGGGGTTTTTCCTCTGCTTTCCCCACTCAGCAGCTGGCTGTGATTTACGGCTCTCGCCTAAACGCTGCCACGTGGCCGAGCTCCCGTGGGCGCCTGCCCCGAGCCCCCGAAATCCCGGCGGAGGCCCATGGGATGCACAAGGGGGATTTTTGTTGGTTTTTTTGTTTGTGTTGTTTTTTTTTTTCAAGCCGCATGCGGTGCTTTTTTTGACTTTCAAAAGCAAGAAAGGAAAAAAAAAATAAGCAAAATATTTGCTTGAATTGCAACGATTGCTTCTGTACCTGGAGGGTGCGGCTGGGAATGGGCTGAGGACGTGCCCACCAGCACTGGGCACCCCAGGCATCCGGGTGAACCCTGATTTGAGGCTCTTCTACCCCAGTTTCTCCCCTTTAAGGTGACATGGAGACTGGAGGAACATTCTTCCTCCGGGTTGATTCATCCCAGCTTGCTTTGGCGGTGCTTAGGCCTGGCTTCCCCATCCCCCAGCCTATCACCGTGGCATCAGGACCCCTATTTTCCCTTCCAAAACCAAGCCTTGACTCTTTCTGCAGGCAAACCCCATCCTTCCAGCCTCCCCCTTCCCTTTCCAACCTCATGGGCTATTTCAAGCTTTACACCCCAAGACTCAAAGGCTCTGGCTCTCCCCGGATACAACGCGGCTGCCGATGCCGGTGATTCACCGATCGCTTTTTTTCCAGACACTTCCATAACTTTCCCAACCTTTCCAGAGGCAAAACGCGGCCGATAATTGTTTTCATGCAAATTAGAGCCAATTAAACCAAGATAGAGTTTACTGGAAGGCGAGACGGACTTTCCACGGAGCGAAACCTGTTTGAATTTCATCATGGCGTAATTACAGGTGATTGCGCGGCCGCGGCTCAGGCGCACGTTAGCCCCGATGGGTTTATTTTCATCTTTTTTTTTAAGGTTTTTATTCGTTTTCATGCCAAAAATCAAGCCACAGGACTTCTCCTGCCTGCTTGGCGCAGGGGGCTTCCATCCTGGCTGCAAACGGGGTGTAGGATGGAGGCAGAATCCAGCCCCGCTTGGGGCAGGCAGGGAAATTTGGGGCCGTCTTTTGGCAGGAATGCTGAAATCGCGGGAGCGAGGAGGGGGTAATTGCTTTGCAGCCTCTGGAGCCTCACGGAGCCCGAAAGGGAGGCAGAACCTTGCCGACGCACCCGTAAAATATGCAGGGAACAAGCCGTAACAGGCCGAGCCGCCCAGGCTACAGCCGCCCGCTGCGCCCGGCTCGCCCCGGCTCCGCTCGGGATGGAGCACAAGGAGAAGCGTGCTCTCCCCACATTTTTTTCTCTATTTCCCCCACCCCCTCATGCAATTCTTACAAGGAATCGCCCAGCGGAGCTCGTGGAGAGGTTGGTGCGAAGCGGGTGCGTAACCAGGGGTGAGGTCTTTGCTCGGCTTTGCTCTGGTGGTTGGGTGCTCCCGCGGTGCAAGAGCAAAGCCAAGGCGGGGATGTCCAGCGGGGCACGAGCAAAGCCAAGCTGGGGATGCTCCCGTGGTGCAAAAGCAAGGGCAAAGTGGGAATGCTGTCCTGGTGCAAGAGCAAGGCCAAGGTGAGGAGGATCCCCTGGTGCAAAGGCAAAGCTGCACCATGGACGCTGCCCTGGTGCAAAAGCAAAACCACGGCTGGGATGTTCCCGCAATGCAAAAGTGTAGCCGGGGTGGGGATGCTCCTGCGGTGCAAGAGTAAAGCCAAGATGGGGAGGCTCCTGTGGTGCAAAAGCAAAGCTGCAACACAGATTCTCCCGCCAATGCAAAAGCAAAACCAAGGCAGGTTTGCTCCCCCAGTGCAAAAATCAAGCTGAGTGGGGATGCTACAGCCGTGCAAGAGCGAAACCGAGGTGTGGGGGTATTCCCGTGGTGCAAACCAAGGTAGAGACACCCCCCCCAAGCGCAAAACCAAAATCAAGGCAGGAGTGTTCTCCCATGCAAAAGCAAACCCAGAAAGGTCCTGCCCCGGCCCCGTGGCCTCTCCGCACCCTCAGCCCTGCACAAGCCCAGCCAGCGCCTGCCACTTCCCACCCCGGCATTTCCACGCGGGGCCTTTTCCCCGGATGCCCTCACGCGTTTGCCCTCGGCCCGGCCACTTTGGAAGGCGTTCAAAGGAGCCCAACCCGCCGCAGAGCCCGAAACGCCGGCGCGGCAGCAAGCTGGGACTAGCAGAGCCCAGACAGGAGGCGGCTGCCCAGAAAATGCACCCTGGAGAGGTAAAACCCTCGCAGATTATGCAAACCTTCAGACACCGCCTTTCCACCGAACGCCCTTACAAACCCCGCTCCCTCCTTGCCTGCAGCGAGTCGTTTTCCTTTTGATCAGCAAATAAAATATAATTAGTTGGGGTTTTTTTGCTCTTTTTTTTTTTTTCTCGCTGTCAGCACAGAGGGGTTTCAATCTTTTTAATTTTTATTTCCCCCCTTTTCTCGCCTTTTCTCCACCCAAAACAGGCAGGTCCTGCATCCCCCAGCGATGCTCCTCCGCAAACGGAGGAGGATTTTGCAAGATTTGGCCCTTCGGAGAGCGCCTGCGGCAGGATTCGGCCAGGCTGCAAAGCGCCATCGGTTGGGGTTGCCTCCCTGGGGCTGGCAGGCTGCCTTCTGCTTGGCTTTTCTAGTGTCTAATACGAGGTTGTGCTCTGGCCCTCTGCAGAGGACATCGGTGTGGTGCCTCCCCTTTTCCCAGCTGCCTCGGTTGGGATAATTTAGAGTTTTTCTCCCTGCTATTAACAAGGCTAAGAATTGGCCAAATTCGGTTCAATTTTGGCAGGGGATGAGCTACCTGCAAGAATGCCAGTGTCCCAAAGTGTTAAGAAATGCTCTGAAATAAGAGCTGGGAGGGGGAAGGGGGGACCAGGAGCACCCCAGGGTGCTGGGTGCTGCCGGGGGTGCCGTGGGCTCCAGTGGTTGCAGGATGCCGGCGGCGTCCCCGCTGCGAGCAGGGACACTCAGGGCTGCGGATGTGCGGACACAACGCTCCCCCTGTCGAAGACGGGCTGGAAAACCGGGATCCATCGGCGCTGCCGCAGAGCCAGGGCTGCCTCTCCCAACCACCCCAGGAGAAAACGGGGCTGGGGAGGGGAGGGGGTTCGCCCCCCCCAAACCTCATCGCTTCCATCGTGACAGGCTGGATCCGCCCCCACCAAAGCCCTTTGCAAGCTCAGGGAAGGAAAAAGCTGAATTGCAAAAGTGCTGCCCAACCCTGGGGGTTTCGGCACCCCCAAATGTTCAGCATTTCAACTTTGCCTCATCTCATAGATGTTTTCAGGCAAAGAAATAAAGCTCTGGGGAGGCACTTCACCCCGGGGAAGAAGCTTCAGATCAGGGAGGAGCGGCTGAGCGGGGATGCCAGGCTGGGAAAGGGGCATTAATTCAGCTGACAACCCCTTTTGGGGTGGCTGGAGGGATGCAGGGCTGTTTCTCCACCAGTTTGGTGTCCCCGTGTCTGTATTCATGCAGCCCCACACGTCCCATTTAATTACTAATTACTAATTTTCCCCCAATACAACCATTCAATTGCTTTTTTGACCCAGGCAAGCCACGCTGCAGCAGCCAACCCTGGGGAAAACAGGGACATCCCTCTGCCACTGCCACCACGTGCAGCCATGGTCCCCTTCCCTAGCCACTGCCACCAGCGTCCCCAGGGGAATGACCCTCCTGTGGGTGATAATTTTCAGCATGGCCAATTCAGCTCAAATAAGGAGCCTCTAAGTCCGGTGAATCCACTTTTACCATGATGCCATTGCCCTGCCGGTGAGGAGCATCTCGTTTCCTACTTGAATTTATTTACTAGCAGCTCCCCGGCCTGATTGAAGAGCCCTGGGCTAACGGCTCCTTTCTCCCCGCACAGCTATTTATAGACGAGGATATTTATAAACAAGCCAGAAACTCTCCGAACGGATCGAATAACCCATAAAAATAAGGAGATTTGCAAGGTGGATGCAGCAAGCGGCGGGTAAAGCCCACTGAGGTCTGCGGCATCGTGGAGCATCCCCCGGCCACGGGGCACGGGGAGGTGGGGGTTTGCTCCTTTTCCCTGGGGATTTGGCTCTTCAGGCTGGAAAACGATGAGTTTCCACCCAAAAATTCCCCCAAGGGTCTCAGCAGCTCTTAGATATGGGTGTCCCTCTGTGGGGCTACCGAAAGCAGATTGCTGGCCACCAAAAACCCCCTTCTGCCACCTCCCCCACCCCAAAGGGGCAAGTTTCACCCCAAATGACAACCCCGTGGCTGCGCCAATGGTCGGAATTGCACAAAAAGGAGCACAAAATGCAAAATAGGGCAATTCTTAGGGATTTTGGGTCACCCCTGACCAGGGTGATGGGAAAGAGCCGGTTTGTCCGTCCATCCCACCCCGTACGCGTGCCCGAGGTTGGCACCGGACTGGATGGATGGGTGTGGGTTTGTGCTTTGATTAAACGCCCTCCGGTTAAATCAGGTGCACAGAATTCCACAAACCTCCATAAAATGAGGCAAAAACCATGGATAGAGGGGCAAAAATTGCCACGGGGAAACATTGCAGGGAGCCCGGAGCCAAGCATCTCCCTTGGCAGCAAAGATCAGCAAGAGCCATGGGAGGATTTCAGACCAGAAAATAACCCTCTATTTTAATTTTTTTTTCATTTTTTTTTAAATTTTATTAACATTATTTTTTCAAAAGTGGCGGATTTTCAAGCGGAACGCAGCCACCGCGGTTTTTCTCGGGGGGCAAATAAATAAAGCGAAATGAAACCTGCGGGAAGGAGCGTCGCCTGACCTTTTCAAAGACAATTAAAATCCTAACGGAAACGGCGTTTTAAGGAGAATAATCAAAGCTTTGCATGAAAAAAAAAAATCAGGTTGGTTTTTTTTTCGCAAGGAGGGCTTTTTTTCCGCTGCCAGCTGAAACGCTACAGCAGGCGGTGCTGGTTTATGGGGAAATAAGTGGGTTTTGGGGTGCGTTTGCACCTGCTAATGGTAACTGGGGGCAGTGCGGGGGGCAAAAATTTCCCCAGTGTTTTTTGGAGGCGATAACGGGTTTTGAGGGGGGGGATTTCTGCCCAGTTGTTTTTTATTCCCCCTCCTTCCCCATCCCCGCAGCCTTGTCGGGTTTATAGAGCATCTCTGCGGTGCTCATTACCACCGTATCTGTTCTTTCGGACTATTTTAACTTTTTTTTTTATTTTATTATTTGATTTTACAACTCTTTTTTTTTTTTTCCCAGGTAATACCAAAAAAAAAAAAAAAAGCCCCTTTGCCTGGAGGGATCCGATATAAAATACAGAACAATTTGTCAGTTACAACAGGAAATAAAAATGATATATTAGAGGGACAGAGCCAACCTCCACCCCGCTCCCGTCGGCAAAAGGTTTCACCTCCTTCTGTCGTGAGGAGCAGAAATGCCGGCTAAAAAGAAAAAAGGCTGGAGAAAATATGCTTTTGGGTGAATATTTGGGATTTTTGGTGATTTTCCAGACTGGGGAATGTAAAGTCATTTGTGGTGGGGATTTTTAAGCATGGAAAAATAACCCAAAAACCAGCAGCCAGACCCAGAAAGGCTTCAAGAGCCACCAAGGCAAAATCTAGGACCCCAAAATGTCCTTTAATTATCTTTCCATCAATAGAAAATGTGGGTTTTGGGGGCTGAAAATACCCTGTGGGGCTCAAGGCTGTTGTAACTGGACCTGGACCCGCAGCCAAATTCTCTTAAATGTTCCACCTTGAGGCTGAAAATGGCCAAATCTGGGGTTTCTTCACCAAAACTGTCTTCTCTAGAGAAAGCGGTGCTTCCAACAGAACCAGCTATGCCCAAAAATGAGGCAAAGGGGAAAAAATGGTTGAAAAATTATGAAAAAAATGCTATTTTGTCATCATCCTCCTGGGTTTTTTGATCTCGGGATCCTGCTGGGAGCATTGCTGAGGGAGATGCTGGAGAGGAGGTGGTGCCAGGAAATAAGGCTAGGGTTTTGGGAGAAAAGGGAGCATCCCGTCCTGGAGGAGGGAGGATCTCCCTGGGAAGTCCCGGTCCCAGGGGAAGGAGCCAGGCTTCCTTCCCAAAACACATCTTGCCTCACCCAGGCCTCGCCCATGCCTGGGGAGCACCCGTGGGAGACGGCAGGGAGAAAGAAGCCCCCATAATGCCTCTGAGGAGCTGCTGCCTCCTGGTTTGGGCAAAATGTGGTTAAATCCAAAGCCTCGGGAGGAATCGGGATCTCTCGGCCCTTGGTCCCCCCTCCCCAGCACCCATCCCACAGCGGGTGCTGCTCCACGGGCGTTTTGGCCAAGCAACCATTCAGAAGCTCCTCTCTGCTGTGTTTTGGGGTCTTTCTAACCCAAATCGATCCTAACAGACATTTGGTCTGGGGGGATGAAGGGAGAGGTGGGAACTGGGGGGTGGAGGCAACAGGCGCCCCTCACCATGGCGTCTGGGCTGCAGCCCCACAGCATCCCAAGCCTTAAAATCAAGGTGAAACCCCAATCCCGGTGCTTCGCACCCCGTTGTGCCTGTTGTTCTCATCCCAGTTTCCAAGGAAAAACTGTGGGAAAAGGAAAACCATTGCGGGAAGAGGAAAAAAAGGTTAAAAACCCGCTGTTTTGGGAGCACGGCGCGGACAAAGGACTGCAGCGCCCGCGTGAAACAAAGCCCTGGCAGGAGGCAGATGTCTCCCGAGGAGACGCCGTTAGTAAATCACGGCCGTGCCGCTGCGGCTCCGATCCCCGGTGCTGGAAGCAAAGGGGACGTCTGGGGACACCCCAACTCGGTGTCACCCCTTGCAGAGCACCCGTCCTCCCCGGGGTGGGGGTCTGTGGCATCGCCCACCCCCGGGGTGGGGTTTAGTCCCTGTTCTGGCATTGCTGGGGGGTGGAGGGGTTAATACAGGTCCGTGTGTCCAGGTCTGGGCTGTGTCTGCACCCCCCGGTCCCTGCCCTGGCCGGTTCAGCTCACTGAGCCTGCAGGAAACTGGTTGGAAACTGGGATAGGGTAAAGCCACTGGGATAAGGATGGGGGGACTGGGAGGCTCAGCCCCACTGGGATAAGGACAGGTGGACTGGGAGGCTCAGCCCCACTGGGATAAGGATGAGGGGACCTGGGAAGCTCAGCCCCACTGGGATAAGGATGGGGTGGACAAGGAGGCTCAGCCCCACCAGCCCGAGGCACCCCCAGGGCCATAATCTTTGTACCCAAAGGGGGAAATCAGCCTCGGGTCCCTGTGGGTGCTGGCAGGGGGCCGCTGGGGGCACCCCCAGTGCTGACCTGGGGGGTACAGGGAGGGGAAAGCACAAACCGGGGGGATGGAGGGAGAGGGAGGGCAGGTGGAGAGGGGATAGATGAATGGAAAGGACAGACGGAGCACAAGGACAGATAGACAGGAAGGATAGGTGGATAGGAAGGATGGAGAGATGGGTAGGAAGGACAGAGGGATGGATAGGAAGGGTGGACAGGAACGATTAATAAATGGATGGAAAGGACAGACAGACAGCTGGGTAGGCTAGATGGATAGAGAGGGTGGCTGGAGGGAAGGGACAGGGAGACAGATGGAAAGGATAGACAGACAGAAAGGATAAAGAGATGGATAGAAAGGATGGGTGGATGGATGGATGGATGGATGGATGGATGGATGGATGGATGGATGGATGGATGGATGGATGGATGGAGGGAGGGAGGGAGGGAGGGAGGGAGGGAGGGAGGGAGGGAGGGAGGGATGGAGGGATGGAGGGATGGATTATGGATGGATGGATAGGAAGGGTAGATGGATGGGTAGGAAGGATAGATGGATAGAAAGGACAGACAGATGGATAGAAGGGACAGACATGGGTGAGAAGGATGGGTAGGAAGGATACAGGGATAGGAAGACTGTATGGATAAGGATAGATGGAGAGAAAGCAGAGGAAAGCAAGGAAGATAGGTAGGTAGATGGAAGGAAGGAAGGAAGGAAGAAGGAAGGAAGGAAGGAAGGAAGGAAGGAAGGAAGAAGGAAGGAAGGAAGGAAGGAAGGAAGGAAGGAAGGAAGGAAGGAAGGAAGGAAGGAAGGAAGGAAGGAAGGAAGGAAGGAAGGAAGGAAGGAAGGAAGGAAGGAAGGAAGGAAGGAAGGAAGGAAGGAAGGAAGGAAGGAAGGAAGGAAGGAAGGAAGGAAGGAAGGAAGGATGGATAGATACATAGTTAGGAAGGACAGACAGGATAGGAAGGACAGATGGGCAGAAGGATTTCTCTCTCCTCGGGCACCTCCTTGTGCATCTCCTTCCCCCTGGCACCCCGCTCCTTCACCTTGGCCTCGACTGCTCCCACACCAGCCTGGCATCACCTCCTTGTGAGGGACACCTCCCCATCCCTCTCCCCATCCCTGTCCCCGTTCCCATCCCCATCCCCACAACCATCCCCATCCCCGTCTCCGTCTCCGTCCTCCTCGCCGGGGCCGGCACTAAATAACAGCGGGGCCGCGCTGCTCTCCCACCTCCCGCATAATCACCCAGCAGCTACGCTCCTGCCTTCGCCTTTTTGATTTTCTGCTTGAATTTCAAAGGCGCCGCGCGCCCGCCTGCATACAAATGACAGCCTTTACCCCCAAATGGAGAAATGTAGATTTTTTTTTTTTGGCCGTTGCCATGGAAACCTTCCCTCGGCTGCTCTTCAACTTTTCCAAGCATCCCTGGCCAACGTGGCGGCCGTTCAGCTGGAAAGTGGTCCCCGTGGTACCCCGCAAGGACTCACGGGGGCGGGTGAGGACGTGCCACGCACCAGGTGATGGGTAGGGACCCAAAGGCAGCCCCGGACCCCTGGGTCCCCAACACAACCGTGACCGTGACCTTGGGTGTCCCCCACTCTGGGCATGAGAAGTGGGGTTCAGGGTACAGTGGATCCCCGCAACATCCCTGGAGGATAAACCCCTCTGTGCAGTCTTCCTGCAGGGAAGGGTGAGACAGCGGTGTGGGCGCTGCTCCCTATTTTGCGTGATTTTTACCCAAAATGGTTCTCCCCCAGCCATTTTGCAGCTCTGCTCATGTTGCCTTTACAACCCGCCTGTATTACCCAAAGTCCTGATGTCCGGCACCATAAAAGTGGCTGCGGAGCTGGTGGTACTGGGGGAGCTCCAGTTTTATGGGGTTTGGGGTTCAGGCGGCACCACAGCCTCATGGCCTCAATGTTATTGGGGTTTTGGGGAGCCATTTCCAGCCCCAAAATGCAGCTCCCGACCCCGAGGCAGCTTCACCCCCACTAACCCGCACCCGAATTTCCCCTCTGGGTGGGAAAACAGGGAGAGAAGGAGGGAGCTGGGCATCCTCCCCTGGGTTTGCACCTGGAAACTGAGGCACAGGAGGGAGGGAGGTGCTGGGGGGGCCGCGTTGCCGCAGGTCTCCCCAGGGCAGAGCTGGTGGCCGAATTTGTGCCCCCCCACCCCCAGCGCAGGGCTGTCCCTCCCTTCCCTTCCCACAGCCGCCCTGCCTCTGCCTGCCCCGCCGTTGATTTAATGGGCTGTAATGGGAATAAAAATGAAGCCGTTTTAATGGGTTTCCTTCTCTTTTAAATATTCATTTTCCAGCAGCTTTGGCGGCTCTTTTCCCCTCCTTTTGTCGCCGGGGCTGGTGGAACGAATCCCATTTCCCAGCTCGCTTTGAACGCGGTCGGCTTTCAGAGGCAGCGCCGGGGTGGCCGCGGGACCCAGGAACTCACAGCTCCCCCAAAACGCTGCCATAGCGGGGCAAAGCCTCTACCCTGGCTTTGAGGTACCCCAACACAGAGCCAGGGCTGAGGGTGATGGCAGGAGGGGGGTCAGCGTGTGACCCAGCCAGCCCTGCTCTAATCCCCTGACCCAAAGCTCAGCTTCCCCCACCCCCTCAATAACTTTTGCCCTTTTTTGGCTTTTCTCCACCAAATTTGTGAGGTGGGGAGAAAAAAAAACTGGCAGCGTTCACCCATTTGGGCAAGTTTGTGGGGAATTAGGCAGAGAGCCGGCATGACCTTGTAGGGAACAGCACAGCGAGCACAACCTTTATTAGACATCAGAGAATACACTGTGGCCGGGTACTGGAGGGGCTCGCCGCGGTGCCTGGGGTCGCTGGGTTTTTGGTGGGGTGGTGGGATGTTGGGGAGCCTCGCTGAGCCCTCGGCCCCCAGTGGAAGCCCACCCCGTCCCCGAGTGGGTGGCAGGCCCTGGGGTGGTCCCAGGGGCGAGGGGCGGCCGCCTCGCTGCGTTCCTGGACGAGCCCGGAGGGTGGAGCAATTGTCCCGAAAATGGGACTTGCTGGATCCTTCTCCCCCCTCCCCATTTCAGCCCAGCTCAGGACACCCGGCTGCGAGGGCAGGGGGCTGGTGGCAGCCGAAATATCGCCTCCAACCTGCGCTGGGTCCTTGGGTGCCACCTGAGCACCCCTGGGTGCCCCCGGTCCCCCCCAGTCCCTGCAGTTCCCCTGTACTGCATCGCTTCCCCCCAAGCACCCCTGGGTGCTCTGGTCCCTGCTGAGCCTCCCTAAGCCTCCCATCCTGCACCACTTTCCCTCAGCACCCCTGGGTGCTCCAGGTCCCACCCTGCATCGCTTCCCTCTGGGGCACCCATGGGTGCCTGCGCCCCATCCCGTGACACGCAGCCCCATCCCATGACCCACTGCACTGGCCTGCAGTTCCCCTTCCTATCCTGGAATCCTGCATCCCATCCCACCCCACCCCGTCCCATCCCCCCCGATCTCACCCCATCCCCTGGCTCTCTGTACATCCCATCCCATCACCCGTTTTCCCATGCCATGACCCACCACCCCATCTCATGTCCCACCACCCCACCCCATTGCTCCCCACCCATCCCACAACCCATGCTATGACCCAGCACGCCATCCTAAGTCCCACCACCCCACCCCATCTCCCACTGCCCCACCCACGACCCACCACCCCATCCCATGTCCCACCACCCCAACCCATGACCCACCACCCCATCCCATGTCCCACCACCCTACCCCGTGACCCACCACCCTATGCCATGGCCCTCCACCCTATCCCATTGCTCCCCACCCATCCCACAACCCACCACCCCACCCTGTGACCCACCACCCCATCCTAAGTCCCACCACCCCACAACCCATGACCCACCACCCCATCCCATGTCCTACCACCACAACCCCATTGCTCCCCACCCCATCCCATGACCCACCACCCCATCCAACACCCCACGCCTCCATCCCATGTCCCACCACCCCACCCCATTACTCCCCACCCACCCCACAACCCACCACCCCACCCCGTGACCCAGCACCCCATCCCATGTCCCACCACCCCACCCCATTACTCCCCACCCAACCCACAACCCACCACCCATCCCCGGGCTCATCGGCCCCCATCTCCTCTCTCCCCCCAACATGCTGTTGGGGTTGGGGGGTGTCCAGAGGGGGGACAATGCGGGGAGGGGGGGAGCAAATGTCCCAGTTTAGGTGGGAACCCTTAAGGAGAAGGGGAAAAACATTAAACCCATGGGAAAAGAAGACGACCTCGCAGGCGGGCACTGCTCGTCCCTGCAGACGTTTCAAGACCTTCGTTAGGAGAACAAAGGATCGGCAGAAAATATTGGGAGAAAAGACGCCGGATTGATTCGCTCCCCCCCTCCCCGCCTCAGTCTTTTGTCGCAGGTTCACGGTGCGAGGAGGGTGTTGGTGGGGGGGGGGGAGCTTCGCGCCTATAAATCACTGCTCCTCACTCGGCTGCTGTAATTGGGGCCCCTAACGAAGCTGACCCCCGTGCCAGCACCCCGACACCCGCCCGTGGGCACCCGATGACAACCAAAACGGGGTCTGGTCCACGGAGGGAGGTGTTTATAAGGGGTTGGATTCTGTGGGGGGCAGTTTTGGGGATTCTACGGGGTTCCCAGGCATAGGATGGGGGTGCTTGGAAAAGTGGGGGGGGGGGGGGCCCACAGCAAGGCCCGACCCTTCCCCAAATGGCTTTGCCCGGAGCGGACGACCTTTCCCAGCTCTGCCTTCCCCTCCCCTCCCTTATATATTTTTTTTTCCCATCTTTTTTTATGTTCTCCCGCTCGCCGCTGCGGGGATATTATTTTCCGTAGCATCGTGGTGCAGTGCAGAGAGCGGCTGAGGAAGAAAGAGCCGAGCCCTCGCCCCCCTCCGCTGCCCCCCCCTCCCCGCAGAGCAGCACCGGCGAAGGGAGCCCCCCCAAACCCCCTCTTTCCCCACCCCAAAAAATAAAGGCTGCAGCTCTGGGGAGAAAACCCCCCCCCCGTTTTTTGGCTTGCCTGGGAGCGGAGCTGGGGTGAGCGTCGTGTGAGCCCCCCATGTGCACCCCCACAGCGGGCGAGCTCCTGGGAGGAGGAGGAGGACGGGTCATAAATTGTAAGGGCAGATGTGGTCGCACACGCGTGTGCACGTGTAGACGCATGCACAAGCACACACCCAGCCAGGGCATGCCCGTGCATGCAGCCTCACCTGCCTGCACACGTGCACACAAGGTAGTACGTGCACACGCGTGCGTGCTTGCACATTACACACACGCTCGCACATTGCCTGTGCACGCACATACATGCACGCACACGCCTGTGTATATATGCACATATGCACACTCGTGCCTGCAAACACCCAGGCAGCGCACAGCCACGCACGTGACTCATGGCCGTGCAGTGGCCTGCACGCACACACACATACACACACACACATGTGTGCACTCCCCGAACACACACCAGCGCTCAGATGCACGCCTGCATGTGCACACGCGTGTGTACGCCTGCATGCATGCACACGAGTGCCTGTGCTGGCCTATACATGCAGTCAGATGTGTACATGTACACACCCAGGGACACACACACGTATGGCTGTGTGCTTACACACGTGTACACACACGCACACACATGTTCATACGCACATGCATGCACACACACATAGAATCAGAATTGTTTAGGCTGGAAAAGACCTTTAAGATCACGCACATGCTTGCACGAACACACACACATGCACACACATGCACGTGCACGCGCGCACACACGGATGCACACACGCCCGCACACCTGCACACCCACCCCCGCACACCTGCACACACACACGCACACACAGATGCACAAACACGCACACCCACACGCACACGCCCTGTGCGCACACACGTGCTCACACACCCGCATACCTGCACACACACACCCCCCGCACACCCCCACGCACCCAGACACACGCGTGCACACACATTTACACAGGCGTGCACAGGTATTTACACACGTGTGTGCACACACAAACACGCACCCCCCCCCGCGCGCACACACCCGCACCCCCGCACGCACACAAACACGCACACCCGCACGCGCTCACACACATCCACCGCACACACCCACGCACACACACCCCCCAGCGCACTCCCCCCCCCCCCCAAAACAGGCACACCCGCACGCAGACACACACACCCCCCCCCGCACACACGCACACGCAGAGATGCGCACCCCCCCCGCACCCCCAGCCCCGCACCCCGCGGCTCCCGGCGCAGCTCCCGGGGCGGCGGGCGGCGACTCACCCGCTCCGGCCCGCATCGATCCCCATCAATCTCCTCCCGCACCCCGCGCCCGCCGCGCCGGCCCCGCGGTCGCCCCGGCAACCGTCGCCATGGAGCCCGCAGCATCCCCGGGCCCCCCCCCCCGCCCCGATGGGGGTCACGCTCGGATGGGGGGGTCACACACGGATGGGGGGTCACGCTCGGATGGGGGGGTCACACACGGATTGGGGGTCACACTCACATGGGGGGGTCACACACAGATGGGGGGTCACGCTCGGATGGGGGGGTCACACACGGATTGGGGGTCACACTCACATGGGGGGGTCACACACAGATGGGGGGGTCACGCTCGGATGGGGGGGTCACACACGGATGGGGGGGTCACACTCACATGGGGGGTCACACACGGATTGGGGGGTCACACACGGATGGGGGGGTCACACTCACATGGGGGGGTCACGCTCGGATGGGGGGGTCACACACGGATGGGGGGGGTCACGCTCGGATGGGGGGGTCACACTCACATGGGGGGGTCACACACGGATGGGGGGGTCACACTCACATGGGGGGGTCACACTCGGATGGGGGGGTCACACACGGATGGGGGGTCACACTCACATGGGGGGTCACACTTGTATGGGGGTCACGTTTGTATGGGGGTGTCACACACGGACGGGGGGGTCACACTCGGATGGGGGGTCACGCTTTTATGGGGGGTCATGCTCACATGGGGGGTTCACGCTCACATGGGGGTCACGCTCATATGGGGGGTCACGCTCATATGGGGGTCACACTCCGATGGGGGGTCATGCTCACGTGGGGGGTCACAATTGTATGGGGGGGTCACGCTCACGTGGGGGGATCACACTCGTATTGGGGGTCACACACGGATGGGGGTGTCATGCTCACACGGAGGGTCACACTCACATGGGGGGGTCACGCTCACATGGGTCATCACACTCGTATGGGGGGGGTCACACTCATGTGGGGGTCACACTCACATGGGGGATCACACGCGTATGGGGGGTCACACACGGATGGGGGGTCAAACACGGATGGGGGGGTCACGCTCACATGGGGGGTCACATTCACATGGGGGAGTCACAGTCACATGTTGGGGTCACACTCTGATGGAGGGGTTACACTTATGGGGGGTGACACTCGCATGGGGGGGCACTTGCACAGGGAGGGACTCCCACTCGCACAGGGGGATCCCCCCACACCCAGGGGGACCACGCTTGCACGAGGGTCGTCACACTCGTGTGGCAGGGGAGCATGCTCGCACGGGGGGCGGGGGACAGGGAAGGGAGGGAAACGGAAAGAGGAAAATGGGGGGAAAAAGGGCAGAAAAAGGGAAAGGGAGGAAGGGGAGAAACAAATTCTGCTGCATTTTTAGTGAAGAAAAGCAGCAAATCCCCATTTCTCTCCACTCGTGTGATGAGCTGGCTGGTCTCAGCCTCCCGTCCCGCTGCCGGCACAGTGGGTGTCTGGGGGTGGGGAGAGTGGGGTTTTTGCCCCAATTTGAGGGGTTTTAGTCCCAAATTTAGCCCGGCTTCCCTGGTGCAGCTGGGAAAGTGGGGGTTTCTGCTTGCAGCCTGGGGCTATCGTCCCAATACTGGTAGTTTTTACCCCAAAATTCAGGCTGGCTTTCCCGGTTGCTGCTGGGAATGAGGTGGGTGTTTGGGCTTGGGGATGGCCCGATTTGGGGGGGTTTGTCCCCAGATTTCACCCTGTACCCCCAAGGCTCTCCCGGCCTCGGGGTGGGGAGCTCTGGCTGGGACTGGGCAGAGCAGTGCAAAGTGCTGAGACTGGATTGGCCCAGAAGGCAAACAAACCTCCTTAGGATTGGTCCGGGGGGGTGCTGACATCAGTGGCTTGCTAAGAAAACTGATGACATCACCGAGGCAAGCAATGACATCACCTCTTCCACCCCACGGCTGCACCACTGGACCAGACACCCCGGGGATGGGCGTTTGCTGCTTGCTTCGCTGGCCAGGTGGCCGGAGCAGAAGGGGAAAGGCCGATCCGCCCCCGCCTTTGCCCCCCCTCGGAATATTTGTGCTCAAATGCAGCAAATAAAGAGGACGTGGGGGGTCCCCAGGAGGTCCCCGGGACTGCGGAGCCGGCGGTGGCGGTGACCTGCCACCCACGCAGGGGAAATCTCCTTCGTTAGCGGTGGAAAACAGCGGCGCGGGCATGGAAAGGCAGCGATAATATTTTATTTGTGCTTTTTTACGAGGCGGGCTCTTGAAAGCCGCCCTGGCACAAGGAGGGGAGCGTGATATATTGGTGGCTGCTGGAGAGGCGAAGCGTGACGGTGCCGGAGGAGAAACGCGTGGCCGGTCCGTCCCACCCTGCCCCATCACAGCGAATCCTGCTGGTGTCCCCAACTGTGAGACGTTGTCCTCCAAGGTGTGTCCCCAAAGGGTTGGAGTCACCAGCCCTGGGACCCCTTGTGCCCCCAAGGTGTGAGGTGTCCCCATTCTGAGGCAGTGTCCCTCACCCAAGGCATGTCCCTGGTCAGAGACACTGTCCCCAGGTCCAAGACACTGTCCCCAACCCAAGACACCATCCCCAACCCAAGACACTGTCTCCACCCCAAGACACTGTCCCCAGGTCCAAGACACCATCTCCAACCCAAGACACTGTCCCCAACCCAAGACACCATCCCCAACCCAAGACACTGTCCCCAACCCAAGACACCATCTCCAACCCAAGACACCATCCCCAACCCAAGACACTGTCCCCAACCCAAGACACCATCCCCAGGTCCAAGACACCATCTCCAACCCAAGACACCATCCCCAGGTCCCAGACACGATCCCAGGTCCTGTCCCAAGACACTCTTTGAAGGTCCAAGACATGGTCCTTCAACCCAAGACATCACCCCCCAGCCCCAGATATCATTCCCAGGTCCAAGACCCCATCCCTTGACCCAAGACACCATCCCCCAAGCCAAGCCATGTCCCCAGGACCAAGATGTTGTCCCCTAACAGAAGCACCATCCTCCCATCCAAGGCTCTTCCAAGAGACTCTCCCCAGCTCCAAGACACCATCCCAAGACACCAACCCCAGGTCTAAGACATGGTCCTCAACCCGCAACACCATCCCCACCTCCAAGGCATGGTCTCCAAGTCATGTCCCCAGGTGCAGGAGACCACCCCTGACCCTCGACTCGTCCCCAAGTCCTAGGTGCTGTCCTCAGACAAGGCATGTCCCCGGGCACGAGACACCAGCGAGCCCAGGGGTGGGGGGGGGAGCAGGAAAGCAGCAGGCAGGGGTCCGGAGGGCAGAGAGGAGCTGCACGGTGACATAGAAAAGCCAAACCTCTCCCTTTCAAACAGCAAAAGCCCTCCAGAAAGCGGCACGGTCACTCCAACACAGCCCCATACCTGCCGCCGGAGAATCCCCACTGGGTTGGCATGGGCTGAGCCAGCCCGGGCTCTCATCACCTTCCTGACAACCCTTCTCAGGGGGGACTAAAACAAGCCCCAAGCCCTCAATAAATCGCTGTCCTCTGCCTGCAGGACTTTCCCCACCTGCATTTGCACCACGGGGCACGACCAGCTCTGGGCTGGCAGCCGGGACTCCCAGGGTGGCAGCCGGGACTCCCAGGGTGGCAGCCGGGACCCCCGGGGTGGCAGCCGGGACCCCTGGGGTGGCAGCCAGGACCCCCGGGGTGGCAGCCAGGAACCCCAGGGTGGCAGCCGGAAACCCCGGGGTGACAGCTGAGACCCCCAGGGTGGCAGCCAGGACTCCCAGGGTGGCAACCAGGGACCCCCGGAGTGGCAGCCGGGACCCCCGGAGTGGCAGCTGGGGCCCCCAGGGTGGCAGCCGGGACTCCCAGGGTGGCAGCCGGGACCCCTGGGGTGGCAGCCAGGGACCCCTGGGGTGACAGTCAGGATCCCTGGGGTGGCAGCCGGGACCCCTGGGGTGGCAGCCGGGACTCCCAGGGTGGCAGCCAGGACCCCTGGGGTGGCAGCCAGGGACCCCCGGGGTGGCAGCTGGGACCCCCGGGGTGGCAGCCAGGGACCCCAGCGTGGCAGCCAGGACCCCTGGGGAGGTAGCTGGGACTCCCATGGTGGGAGCCGGGACCCTGGGGTGGCAGCCAGGACTCCCAGGGTGGCAGCCAGGACCCCCAGGGTGGCAGCTGAGACCCCCAGGGTGCCGCAGCCACACGAGAAGGGTGCTGCGGCCACGGGGGAGTGCTCGCGGCCGCGCGGTGCCACCGCACACCTACGCGTGAAATACGGCCCCATAAATCCATGCCCTGTTGTGTCTTATTGCTTAATTAGTACATGAAATGACATGATTCAGAAGAGCCCAAATGGGATGGCGTCATGGGAGGCATTAAAATGGAGGGGAATTGGCGGCTGCCGAACCTGGCAGGGAGAAAAAACCATGGTGGGGGGTCTTTTGGGTGGGATTCAGGGTTTTTTTGGCCTCCTCGAGGCCAGTGAAACGTTGGGTTGTGCCCAATTTATCCCCCAGGATTTGGGCTGCCCTTAATTGCCTCCAGCCCCGCGCCCGAGCCGTCCCCATCCCCTCTCACCCCAGGAGCAGCGGGTTGGGGGAGCCTTTTGGGGTGGGGTGGGGATAAAATGGGTGCCCCCACCCCCCGCACCCGTGGCGACGGGGTACCCGAAACATTCCCCCAGCGCCTTCGGAGCTGCCGCGCCTCGCTCCGGCTCGCGGCCCGCCTCCATGGGGTATTTTCTTTTACAGGCTTTTTTTATGACAAACTTTACTTTACATTTGACATTTAAAAGCTGATCAGATCTTCCCTCCAGGACAGCAGGAAATGGAGATATTTATTGGGGTCTCGGCGATGCTGGGAGAGCCGCGAGATTTACTCCGACAGCACGGCAGGATTATAGATATCGTCTGTCCGGCCGGGACGCCGGTGCCGCGGGACGCGCCGCAGGCAGAGGACAGCGATTTATTGAGGGCTTGGGGCTTGTTTTAGTCCCCCCTGAGAAGGGTTGTCAGGAAGGTGATGAGAGCCTGGGCTGGCTCAGCCCATGCCAACCCAGTGGGGATTCTCCGGCGGCAGGTATGGGGCTGTGTTGGAGTGACCGTGCCGCTTTCTGGAGGGCTTTTGCTGTTTGAAAGGGAGAGGTTTGGCTTTTCTATGTCACCGTGCAGCTCCTCTCTGCCCTCCGGACCCCTGCCTGCTGCTTTCCTGCTCCCCCCCCCACCCCTGGGCTCGCTGGTGTCTCGTGCCCGGGGACATGCCTTGTCTGAGGACAGCACCTAGGACTTGGGGACGAGTCGAGGGTCAGGGGTGGTCTCCTGCACCTGGGGACATGACTTGGAGACCATGCCTTGGAGGTGGGGATGGTGTTGCGGGTTGAGGACCATGTCTTAGACCTGGGGTTGGTGTCTTGGGATGGTGTCTTGGAGCTGGGGACCCATTTGGTCCCCCTGCCTGGGTGCCACCCAGATCTGGGGAAAGCAGAGCTGGGCTGGGTGCAGGACCACCACTACACACCACATAGTGTCACCCGCAACCCAAAGTCACCCACAGCCCAGTGTCACCCTCTGTCCAGAAATGGGCCCGGTCCTGGCATGGCTGGACCGTCACTGCCCTCTGCCCTCCCACGGCAAATTGGCAGCCGGCCCTTGGCACCGCACCGGCCCCGCTGCGCCCCGACACCCCGGGCCAGGCCCTGGGGACAAGGGAGGCATCCCCAGGGATGGGGTGGGAGGTGGGAGCTGGGGGGAGTGATGCCTGGGATCCAGCTGTGAGTGTAACAGTGACCCCCACCATCCAGCTGTGGGTGTAACAGTGATCCCTTGGATCCGGCCGTGGGTGTAACAGTGACCCCCACCATCCAGCTGTGGGTGTAACAGAGACACCCACCATCCAGCTGTGGGTGTAACAGTGATCCCTGGGATCCAGCTGTGGGTGTAAGAGTGACCCCTACCATCCAGCTGTGGGTGTAACAGAGACACCCACCATCCAGCTGTGGGCGTAACAGTGATCCCTGGGATCTGGCCGTGGGTGTAACAGTGACCCCCACCATCCAGCTGTGGATGTAACAGACACCCCCACCATCCAGCTGTGGGTGTAACAGTGATCCCTGGGATCCAGCTGTGGATGTAACAGACACCCCCGCCATCCGGCTGTGGATGTAACAGTGACCCCCACGGTCCAGCTGTGGCTGTTACAGTGATCCCTGGGATCCAGCTGTGGGTGTAACAGTGACCCCCACGATCCAGATGTGGGTGTGATGGTGACCCCCAGCCCGATCCAGCTGTGCGGGTGTGGCAGGGCCTGTGCTCACACCCACGGGGGTGAGCGGTTGTGCCCAATGTGTGCCACTGTCCCTCTGCCGCCTGTCCCTGGCTCTGAGGGCACGGGGGGGGGAATCCCCCCAGCCCCCCCCGACCTCCCTGGCCCCTCGGGGGGCTCTGTCGGGGAGCGGGGGTGGTGGGAGGCAGCCCGGCCCCACCCCCTCCCCGTGCCCACCCCCCTCCCCGTCCCGGTCCCCCTCCCCACCCCCGTCCCGGTCCCCCGGGGTCTCTGCGGGGCCGGTCCCGCTCCCGCCGCCGCATTAAGATGCAGCGCGGGCGGTGACTGCGCCAGCGCCGGGCCGGGGGGGCTGGGCTGGGGGCAGCAGCACCCGACACCCCCCCCTCGGGTACCCCCCACCCCGCGGGGCACCCGGTAACCCCCGCCTCCCCCGGCCCCAGCAGCCCCCGTGCCCACCCCCACCCCCGAACCCCCTAACGCACCCATAAGCCCCCCCAATGTGTCACCCACTCAACTCCCCCATCCTCTAAACCCCAGTTACCCCCCCCCCTTGAGCCTCGCAGGGGAGGGGGGACCCCACGGCAGCCTCCCGGACCCCAGAGACACCCCCCCAGCCGTACACACGCACAGGTACACGCGTGCCCAGGCACACCTGTGTCCTGGCACACGCGTGTCCCACCCCCCCCTTTACAACCCACCCGCACCCCCACTCCCGCCTCCAGCCCCCCATCACCCTCCCACCCCCTGAAAATCACAGCATCCCCCCCAGTCCATTCCCCACTCCCCACCATTCCCCACTCGTGCCTCAGTTTCCCCACCCAGCACCAATCCCTCCCCACCCCAAACCCCCCCCAAAAAAAGCGGGACGCCCCCCCCCACACCCCCCTCACCCCACACCGAGCGCAGGCCGCCGTCACGCCGCGGCAGCTTTGCAAATCCCGCTATTAATCGCAAGGTCAAAGCCATTACGGTGATATTAAAACCATCAGAGCCCACGAGGGGGGCTGGGGGGGGGGTGGGTGTGAAAAGGCGAGGGGGGGGTTGGGGGGGGCCCCTTCGACCCCTCCCTCCCGGCGCGGCGGCTTTGGAGGCGCGCACAGAACATTGCTTTTTAATTTAAGCCGTTAAGGTCAGTGGCAGCAAATGGAGCCGTGGTTTAAATCAGGGAATAAAAAAAATGGGAAAAGGAGGGAAAAAAAAAAAAAGAAAGGGGGGGAGGAAAGGCGGACAAAGACGGACGGACGGACAGGCCGCGGAGGGGGTTTTGCGGGGCTGCAGGGGCCTTCTGGGGGTTTTAAGGGGTTAAAAGGGGTATTTGGGGATGGTGGGGCAGGTTTTGGGGGGAGGCTGCGCCGTGCGCCGGTGGTTTGGGGTGCGCCAGACCATGGTTTGGGGCGCAGGGGGTCTGGGGGGCCACCCACGCGCCCACCCACGCGCCCACCCACACCTGCGCAGGCACCGGCACACGCCCTCCTGCACGCGTGAACACGCGTGTGCCCCCGTACAAACCCCTGCACGTACACACAGGGGCATGCACAGCCCCACACGTGTGCACCCCTCGTACGCACACACGCACACAGATGTGTCCCTGTGCAAACCCCGTCTGTGCACACACACGTGCGCACCCGCTGCGTGCACACGCATGCATCCGTGCACACACATGTGTCCATGCACACACCCGCCTGCGCGCACGCGTGTGACACAGCCCCACGCGTGGGCACCCCTCACACACACGTGTGTCCCCTTGCAAACTCCCCGTGTGCACACATGTGCACACACGCTACGTGCACACACACATCTCTGCACACACCCACCTGTGCGCACACGTGTACACACAGCCCTACGTGTCTGCACCCCTCGTACACGTGTGTGTCCCTGTGCAAACCCCCTGTGCGTGTGCACCCGCACCCACACACCTGCTATATGCACACATATGCATCCGTGCACACGTGTACACACAGCCCCATGTGTGGGAACCCCTCGCACACACGTGTGTGTCCCCTTGCAAACACCCTGCGCACACACGTGCACACACACATCTGTGTGCACACCCGCCTGCGCACACACGTACACACAGCCCCACGCGTGTGCACCCCTCGCACACGCGTGTGTCCCCTTGCAAACCCTCTGTGCGTGTGCACACGCAACCGCACACCCGCTATGTGCACACATACGCATCCGTGCACACATGTACACACAGCCCCACGCGTGTGCACCCCTCGCACATGCGTGTGTCCCCTTGCAAACCCCCTGTGCACACATACACACATGCACACACACCTGTGCACAGTTGTGTACCCCCAGCCCCACGTGTGTGCACCCCTCGCACACGCGTGTGTCCCCTTGCAAACCCCCGTGCGCGCACACACACGTGCACACCTGCCTGCACACACTCGTGTACCCACAGCCCCACGCGTGTGCACCCCTCGCACATGCGTGTGTCCCCTTGCAAACCCCCTGTGCACACACACACACGTACACACACACCTGTGCACAGTTGTGTACCCCCAGCCCCACGTGTGTGCACCCCTCGCACACGCGTGTGTCCCCTTGCAAACCCCCGTGCGCGCACACACATGCACACCCGCCTGCATGCACTTGTGCACATGTAGCCCCACGTGTGTGCACCCCTCGCACACGCGTGTGTCCCCTTGCAAACCCCCGTGCGCGCACACACCTGCACACCCGCCTGCGCGCTCTCATGTACACGCAGCCCCACGCGTGGGCACCCCTCGCACACGCGTGCGCGCACGGAGCCCCCCGCGCTCCCCCCGCGGCGGCGGGGCAGGGCTGATGGATGGCCTCCTTTCAATCCCGGCTCCTCGTTATTGATTTTCCTTTAATGAAAGTTAATTATAACAATGATTTAATTAATAGCGGCTCTCTCTGCCTTTATGGCTTCCCGCATTAGGGCTGCCCATAAATACAGCCGCCTGACAGCCCGCGCGGCACCGCGGCCCCGCACCCCTCCCGTGGGTGACACCGGCCCCCCATGCTTTGGGGGGTGCCCAGCACCCTGGGGTGCCCCAGCACCCTGAGGTGACACCGTCCCCCCTCACCCTGGAGGGCCCCCAGCGCCCTGGGGTGACACTGGCCCCCTGCACCTTGGGGGTCCCCAGTAGCCCCAGCACCCTGGGGCGCCCCAATCTTCCATCACCCTGCGGTGGCACCATCTCACAGCACCCTGAGGTGACACCGTCCCCCCTCACCCTGGAGGGCCCCCAGCACCCTGGGGTGACATTGGTCCCCTGCACCCTGGGGTGTCCCGGTCCTCCAGCACCCTGGGGTGACACAGGGTCCTCAGCACCCTGGGGTCCCCGCTCCCCCTACACCCTGGGGTGACACTGTCCCCCCTGCACCCTGGGGTGTCCCCCAGCACCCTGGGGTGACACAGCCCTCCCCCGGCCTCACACACGTGCACACGCCCTGCACACGCATGTGCGGACACACACACGTGATCACGCAGACCTCAGTGATGCACACGCCTGTGCGCACACACACCTGGGCACGCACACGTGTCACGCGTGTAGGCAGACGTGTACACACACGTGCACACACGCACCCCCTCCCACACATGTGTGCCCCCTCCCCGGCCCCACGCACGCCCACGCACCCCTGTGTCCCCTCCCCAGTCCCACGACCCCCCCCGCCCCCTCCCCGGCCCCACGAACCCCCCCGCCCCCCCACGTCCCCCCCCGGCCCCACGCCCCCCCCCGCCCCCTCCCCGGCCCCCCGCCCCCCCCCGCCCCCCCTCCGGTCCCACGCCCCCCCCCAACCCCCTGCTTGAGCCCCCACGAAGTTGCGCCTCGCAGCCGCCAGGGGGCGCGACGCGCGGCCCCGCCCCCTCCCTCCCTCCAGACCCCGCCCCCGCGCCCCGCAGCCCCCGGTCCCGCCTCCTCCCGGCCCGCAGGCGGCGCCGCCGGGCGTGCGGACGCTCTGGGCGATGACACCGACCTCCCTCTCAGTGGTGCTTCCGGGCGCGCCTGCGCACTCCGTGCCTCCGCGACCTGCCCGCTGCCGGTTCGCCAGGTGAGCGGCGGCGGGCCGGGGCGTGAGGGGGGGCATCCCCGGGGGGGAGAGACCCCCCTCGGTGGGGACAAGAGGAGGGGGGTTAGAGACCCCCTCATGGTGGGGGAGTGGGAGAGAGACCCCCTCGGGGGGAGGGGAGGGCGAGAGGTATCCCCTCAGGGGCGGGAGGCCCCCTCAGGAGTGGGGGGCGGGGGGCGGGAACCCCTTCTCAGGGGCGGGGGGCGGCCAAGATAGCCCGCCCCCCCTTTGGGAGGGGACAGAGACGGGCGATCCCTCCCCCACCAAGGAGCTGGTTGGGGTTGGGGCATCTCCCCCTCCCCGAGTTTTGGAGTGACACCCCCACACACAGAGTTTTGGGGTGACGCCCCCGCTGTTTTGGGGTGATATCCCCTCACGCTGCCTTCTGGGGCGATCTCCCTCCTACACTGGGGTTTCACGCTCGGTCCTCTGCAGCCCCCATGTCCCCTGCCAGGTCTGGGGGTCCCCAGGCTGTGACACCCCACCCCCCCCAGAGCTGCCCCATTCTCCATCCACGTCCCCAGAGGCAGAACCGAGGTGGGATCCCCACGGCCCGGCCTGTCTTATGGGGACCAGGGGCCTCATGAAGTCCTGTTGGCCCCCAGGGGTGTGACATCCCCCAGGACACTGGAGCAACTCCAGGACCCCAAAATCGCTGGGCCCCAGACTGCCACCGTGGTGGCACTCAGCCAGGAGCTGTCACCTGGGTGACAAAAGCACATCCTCTGCCACCATCCCTGCATGGCTCAGACCTCCTGTGTGTCCCCAAGTCCCCTGCCTGTCCTGCAGGTCACCTCGCATCTGTGAGGCCAGATCCCGCGTGCTGCGGCTCCTCACGCCCCGGTGTCTGTGTGTCTCTTCTAGCCGTGTCCCACCCGTGTGTCCCTCCGTCCCTCACCATGTACGCCTGTGCAAAGTTTGTCTCCGCTCCTGCACTAGTGAGTAGTGACAAACCCCTCCTTCGTCTTCCACGTCCCCTCTGTGGGATGAGGGTGTGGGGCGGGTAACGCATGCCCCCTTGGGGACAAGGGGAGAGGTTTGAGGACACTTGGAGATTTAGAGCTGTCCTGGACCGCACTGAAGGTGAGCAGAGCCCTGAGCGCTCAACTGCTCTGGTTAAAGATCATTTGCCATCCCTTGATGGTTACTAATTACCCACATGGAGGTGGATACAGCGCTGCCTTTGGCTGGGTGCCGGTCCCAGTGGCATGGAGGATCTATACCCTGATCTCTGCGGCTATGGGGTGCTTGTAGCAGGGCCACGTGGAGCCTGGGAGCTCCACTTCGGTGCTGGGTGCTGGCACAGGCTCTCCCAGTTGGGTGCTGCTGGCTCATGGGGTGCCCCAAGGGGCCGAGCAGGTTTGGGGAGTACCAGAGGTGGCAGCAGTGGCCTCAGGGGACCCTCAGGTGGAGTTTTGCTGCCCTGGGGGTGTGTGGGGTGGGGCACCTTCTCCCAGTCTGAGGGTGCTGTGCTTTGCAGGTGAGGAGGAGCTCGCGGGTGCTGTGCCAGCCCCTCTCTGCCTCCGTGCTGAGCAGCCCTGAGGCCCGGACGGAGCAGGTAACGTGCCTAGCTCGGACTGGGGGGGGTATAGGGGGGCAGTGGGGTGCTGAGCACCGGCCTGGGAGGGGCACAGTGAAGCAACTGTGCGCCCCATCCACTCTGGGGCTCCCCGAGAGGCTTCAGGGAGCTCAAAAGGGGGGAACTAAGGCCTGAGGTTCCCCCTTCCCACCCATTTGCCCACCCTCCTGTCCCCCAGGTGCGGCCGGGCACCCACCGGGCCATCCAGACGAGCGCGGCCCACCGGGACATCGACACCGCCGCAAAGTTCATTGGTGCCGGTGCTGCCACCGTGGGGGTGGCTGGCTCCGGCGCCGGCATCGGCACCGTTTTTGGCAGCCTCATCATCGGCTACGCCAGGTCAGGGTGGGACACTGAGGGGATGGAAATGGGGGGGTTGGGGGCCAACCCCAGCCCATGCTGACCGACCTCTCCTGTCCCCACAGGAACCCCTCGCTCAAACAGCAGCTTTTCTCCTATGCCATCTTGGGCTTCGCCCTCTCCGAGGCCATGGGGCTCTTCTGCCTCATGGTAGCCTTCCTCATCCTCTTCGCCATGTGACGGAGCCAGTGGCAGTGATGGTGACGGAGCCAGCACCCCGCTGTTCCCGTTCCCCAACCCCATCATGGGTGGGAGAGGAATAAATACGGTTTGATAACGGGGTCTTGGCTCCTCGTGTCTCCTTGGTGGCCCCGTCTTGTGTCACTTGCCTACGGCTGCCACTGGGGCATGGCACTTCCCCCCCCCCAGGAGGTGGCAGTGTCCCCACAGGGGACACCAGGTGCCTGGGGCTGAGCCCTGCTGTCACCCTGAGCCCTCAGCCAAGTCCCCAAGGGGACAAGGATATGGCTGATCCCTGGGGACAGCCAGGAGCCCTGGGGACTGCAGCGAGGGCCGACACCTCCAGCTGTCCCTGCCCAGGGATGTCACCCCCTTGGGGACACCTCAGCCAGGACCTGCTGCCTGGCAGCCCCAGGAGCCGGGGTTTGGGGTGCTCGTGGGTGTTGGGGTGCAGGCATCAGGCGTGTCCTGGGCTCAGGTGTGTCCCGGTGTTGGTGTGTCCCTGTCTCGGTGTCCCCGCAGGATGGAGGTCCCCCTGGGCGGCCTCGCTGTCCCCCCGGAGGCCTTCCTCTCGTTGGCCGCCCCCGAGGAGGCGTGGTCAACCCCGCCCCTCCACGGCGGGACCCCGCCCCCGAAGCCCCCCATTGGCCCCGGCGCCGTTACCTCCCCTCAGGTCTCGCGAGATTCTCGCGCGTGGGGAAGGGGGGCGGGGGGGGCGGCTCGCGGAGGGGAGGCGGGAGCCCCAGCGCGAGAGGCAGCCAGCGCGAGGCCCCGGCGGTGGCGGTGCGGCCCGGCCTGGCCCGGCCCTCCCTCAGGTAACGGGCTGCGCCCGGGCTCGGCGGGCCGCGGGGCTGCCCAGGGGCGGGGGAGGCGGTGAGAGAGGCGGCGGGGCAGCCCCCGGGGGGCCACGGGGAGCACTGGCCGGCCCCTCCCCCACAACTCTCCCTGACTTTTCGTGAGGCAGCCGCTGTACTCCCCCCCGCCCCTTCGTTGATTGACGACGCCCTCCGGCCAATCGGCTCGCCGCCAGGTCCGGAGTGGCGGGCGGCGCTGCCAATGGTGGCTTAGGGGGCGCCGCGATGAGGCTAAGCCCCTCCCCGGGTGGGCGGGGCTGCTGGAGGCAGCGAGGGGCCCGGGCGGTGCCTGAGGGGGGGAGCCCGGAGGCCGGGGGGCCGAGGGGGGGGAGACCCGGGAAAATGGGGGGCTTGGGGTGGAGGTACAGGGAGGTCAGTGGGGTACGGGGCATCAGTGTGGGGCGCACGAGGGGTGGGGGTTTGGGGGGGGCCTCTGGGGTGGGGGGTTTGGAGGGGTCCTGGGGAGTAGTGGGGGGCTCAAGGGATGGGTTTCTTGAGGGGGTTTGGAGAGGTTTGCAGATATGGGGGGCTTTAAAGGGAGGGCGGTCTTGCAGTGGGATTCTGGGGGGTGAGCCCTGGAGGGGTACTGGGGAGACTTGAGGGACTGCGGGTGGGGGGCAGTTAAGGGGTGGGGGAGCTTTGGAAGCTGAGAGAGAATTGGGGGGGGGGGGTGGCTTTGGAGGCTGTAGATAAGGAAGAGCCTTCGGTGTGTGGGTCCTGGGGATCCTGAAGAGATATGGGGTGCTCTGGGCAATGGCAGATGTGGGGACCTCAGGGCTTAGAGGGGATTCTGAGGGGGACCCCCTGAGGTGCAGGTGCTGGGGGAACCCCTTAAACTGGGACTCTGCCCTCCTCTAGGTGAAGAGGGGTTTGGGCTCAGTGTGACGGCTCATGACTCATTTTGGGGCAGCTGGGGAGGATCCAGGCCTACGTGCGGGGGGCTCCCAGTGGCAGGCAGGTGCGGAAAGGATGCAGAGAGGTTGTGGGTGCCCATGGGCATGAGGTGGGGAGCAGGGTGAGGGCTGGTGAGTGGCTGTGGGTCTGCAGGGTGTTGGAAGGTGGGGGGCTCTCAGCCCCATCCCACCCCATGCAGTCCCAGGGGGATTAGTGATTCCCACAGCACTGAGTGAAGGAAGACACACAGAGAGCAGAAATCAGAGAACTGAGTAGTTTCTTTTAAAGTCTGAAACAGTGGATAATTCTCACTGGGGGACTTTGAGAGCTCAAGCTTTTGAGAGCTTGTTGAAGGGGTGAGGTTTCTCCAGGTGCTTGCTTATCTGCTGCTGGTGCTGTGAAATCTGTGGCCTCTCAGTAGCTCTGACTTTGCAAGCACAACCCGGTTCAGGTCTCAAAGCTGTTCTGTTCCTACCGCCAGAACCGTTGGTATGGAGTCCCTCAACCTTACTAAGGCAAAGAGATCAGCTGGTTCAGGTGTGAGATGAAATGCGTGCAACAACAAAAACTCCTTGTTCTGCTCAGCTTTCCCCATTTTGCTCTTTCTGCCTCTTTCTTTGTTGCCTCTTCTTCACCGGGTCCCATCGTTATCTTTCTTCATGAAGTTATCACTTCTTTTCCTGCTCAGGTCTCTCTAAAGACCAACATTTCAATTTAATGTTCAGGAGTACAACATAAAAGTGTTGTTAATCCTTTGGTGGACTTCCCACTTTATTTTGCCTCACTTGTTGGTCAGGGACTTTCTTCCATCAGCAGTGTCGAAGGGCACGTTCTGAAAGGGGTTGTCTAGTTCTTTGCAAACTGCTTTAAAAATAGTTGTCACTAAAATGCAGTCATTTCTGGAGAGGAATTCAGCAGCAGTTCTGAACCACTGGCTTTGTTGGACAGTTTTTTTGGATTGGGGTTTTCTCAGCGGAGACTAAGAATAACTTCACTGTTTGAATGTGGAGAAGAAGTTCGTGGGAGGTGGATTCAACAGCCAGATTCCCGTTTGGAAAACGAGCAGGGTTAAACATCCTTGCTCCTTGTTTCCTTAAAGCGAGGGATCATATTCACCCTCTGTGACATGAGGGGGGTAATTACCGTTGCCAACTGTAATCACTTTGCGGGCTGGAGAGTGCTGGAGTGCTTGTTTGCTCTTAGTGTTAAAAACAAACAAACAAAAAAAAGGAGTGGGTTCAGCTGGTGGAAGCAGCTAGTCAGCGATCGACCTGCGAGGTTTGTAATGATCACCTGTGGCTGGGATGGTCTTTTCTCAGCAGAGTGTTTATTTCTGGTCCTAGAAGGTGGTTGGGAATTGAGAAGTGGGAGGCTATTTTAGTATCCGATAGACCTCACTGCTTTGAGAACTTTAATGCAGCTGTGGATTTCCTTAATTGCGTGCCAATCCTTTGGTTATACCTAATTGTAGTATGTTAAACACTTCCTCTCCCTTTTGGCACTTGCCTGTCAACTAACTGTAAAAAATTATCTTGTCCACCTTACTTACAGCTTAGCCCAACTAGGCGTCTAGTTATTTTAATCTTTCCTTGTAAATCAATCCCTACAGCTGCTTAACTATATTTTCCCGAATGCCTTCCGATTTGCCAATATCCTCCTGATACCAAAGAGCTTGGACTCGACCGTGGCTTGCATCAGCGTGCTGGAGATCGGGACTTTCCCTCCTTGTGTCTGTTCAGATTATAAGAAGGAAAAGCTTTACGCAAACTTTGTGAATGTGTTAAACCTTCCACTTGCAATTTGTCTTTTACTGTAACTTCACTTCCCCCTGTTGAAGGGTATTTCTAACATTAATTTCTACTTATTCTTGCTCATATTTCTATTTTCTCAAGGTTCCTTATTTTCCAGTCATCTCCAGCGTTTCCCACCGTATGTATTTAGCGCTCTGATTTTTTTTCTTCCTCTGTGTAATTCATGAAGATGTCAGGTGAAAATTGCCTTGCTGAGTCCACTGTTAGACCCTCAGCCCACCTTGGTAGGTTGCAAGTGTTGTTACCCTTTTTCAGCTGGTTGATGGGACTGTGGTTAGTCTGAGTTCACTTGGAAAGCGCCATACGGTGCGTGTGGCAGGACTATGATGGTGATGGCTTAGATGGGCAGTGTAGGAAGATGGCAAAAATAAAAGGACATGGCTTAAAAAAAAATTCAAACTTCTTGTTAATGTCTTTATTCCCATCTCCTCCAAAACCCCTCAGAGCTCAGCTGGAGGCGACGCTGACTGTGGAGGATGTTCTCAGGATGGCTAAAAGGGGGTTTGCGGATGTGGTGTGGGGCAGGCAGGAAATTTCCCTTACCCGTTTTGAAAGATGGAGAAGTTCGAGAGAGGAAGCGCGAGTGGATGGGTGTGAGAGGATGGTTGTGGGGAAGAAACCGAATCCTCCTTCCATCTTCCTCCTTGAACACGCAGGAACCTGACTGCAAGGTCCACCAGTTTCACCTGATAAAGCAGCCAGGAGGAACTGGAGCTTTCCTGAGGGTGCGTGGAGGGGATTGGGGCAACCAGGACACGTCCTCACCCAGAGCTAGTCGCTACCTCTTTGTGGTGGAAATGTATCTAAAATGGCTTAGTAAAATACACTCAGCTTCTGGCAGGCCTTGTGGTGCACGTGTTGTTTTTTGCAGCATGTGTTAGAGGATCTCTGGGTTGGATTTTGTTTTGGACTCATTTTCTGCTGTATCACATGTGATGCTTTTTCACGTTCTGTTTGGTTTTATTTATTCTTCTGACTTTCTTGGAGCCTTTTTTTGTTCATCTTTTTTTTTTTAATATTCCTAGTGCCGAGAATGGAGGCCGGATTTCCAAAACTGCTCTTCCCTCCGTCGTTTAGCACCCAGCTACAATGCATTTTGAGAGGGCTTTGCAGTGCTGGGAGAAAATGCTTTTTTGTAACAGACCTTCAGGATTGAGGACCTGCTGCTTCCTGTAACTTCATGTTTATTAAGATCCCCCCCCCCCCCTTTAAAAGTAATCCTGGTTCTTGGTTTTGGTTTCAAGGAACTTGTAATACAATGGGTGAATGCTGAGTAGTGTAGGCTGAGCAGAGATGTAAGCGAGGGGACTGGGCTTCCTGGGGGAGCCAGAAGTGGTTTCTGTTTGGTGTAGAGGTGCGTAGGAAGCTGCCTATAGAGACTAAAACAAAAGCACATTTATAGCCTTGCTTCCTTTTGAATATAAAGCTGAGGTTTTAATAAGCCGCATAATGCTCAGCCTTGACATGGCAATATTTGTCACATCTTTTTGTCTGGCTGATGAATTCCTACGTCATATCACTCGAAGTCCTCAGCAAATCTCTTAATTCTGTTCCTTCTCCGCTTCTTTGCATCGCTTTGCCCAGATCCGAAAAGTTAAGGCTTCACCTGCGCGCAGCGGTGCTCTGCCGGCAGAAGCGGTGGGAGCAGGGGGTTGAGGCTGGCCGAGCTGTATCTGGAAGCAGGTCTGTGGCCTCAGCTCTCCTCCAAGCGATGCGCACGCAGGTGGGTGAGCAGCGAGACGGGGCGACGGAGAGCACGCACGTTGGAGGACACCAGATTTCCTGACTTAGAGCCCTTGGTAGTGGTGGTACCCACAGAGGTTCCTCTCCAAGCTGCTGGTTGATGTTCGTGCATTCGGGTTTGTTCTCCCTCTTTAGAGTTGGTATTTACAACGTGTTTTGCTGCAATTAGTCTTGGCTCGTGGGAGTTTGGCTTAATTGCTTCTCTGAAGTTCAATTTCATAATCTTCCAAGAGCTCCTTGCCCTTTTTTTTTCTCTTTTCCACCTCCCTGATACACCTGGTGGGGCACGTGCTGATGCAGGAGTCAGCTGTGCAGTAACCCTTGTATAGCACACGCTCTGTTTTAATGCATGCCAAAGCTTGACGCTTGTTTTTGAACCACGATAAATTCAGTGCCTTAACAGTTTCCAACACGGTGTGGTTTTGCAGAAGCTAAACCTAATTTTAATGCTGGCTAATTATTTAGTGGAGCGGGATTTTTGCATTGCGCCTCTTTCCTCTAAGCCCTTGGCGCGCTTCGCTGGGGTGGCGGTGAGAGGCCGAGCTGGCTGGGGTGAATTTTCCTACCTCCCCATCTCCCTTCTGCTGCTGTACATGAGCAGGGGCTGCTGTCCTGTATCGGGAGAAGCGCAGAGCTGAGCTCCCGCCTGCGAGCAGCCATTTACTGAAGTTTCCCAACAAAAGCAACGGGTTTGGCTCCTGGGGCGCAGCGCAGGGATCACGAACGGCGCTGCCGCTCTCGTCGCGGGAGCGAGCCAGCCCTCGGAGTGCCTGCAGCCGTCTGGAATGCCGCTCTGCTGTCCCACCCTTGCGCGAGAGAATGAAGTGGTGGTGGAGACGCGGTGCCAGCCGTTGCAAGCTGGTTCATGAATAAACAAAGCTCCTCTGCCAGCTACGGGCCGTGCTACCCACTGGGGGCATTTCTCTGGGCACGCTCTGCAGAGCTAGTCTTGCTTCTGAGCTCTCTTTGTGTGGCACAGCTACCAAATAAATCCTAAAAGAAGAGCTGTACGAAGACATTTTCTTCCCCTTCTCCTGAAAAAAAAAATAAAAAGATGTTTGAACTCCTCTAGTATGAAATGCATGTTGTGCCTGGAGTTCAGAAGTGTGTAAAGCTGCAAAGTTCGCCACTTCCCTGCCTTTTGGGGATGTGCTGCCACGCTTGCAGTACTGCCTTTAGCAGAGCTCTTGCACAGCTTGCCTGTTTCTTTTTGTGCTTATGGAGAATGTTTTCGGCCCTGGCTGGCAGAGACCTTGTTCTGAATACCATTGTTACCATTTAAAATAATAATAAAAAAGCAGTCTTTTACAGGCTTCAGTGTATTAAGGACTTGGCTCGATGTGGACTTGGCAGTGGTAGGGAATAAGCAATGCCCAAATGAGTGTATTTATACCTGTGTAACTAACCGTACCAAGCTGTCTTCTACCCTTTAACTGTTTCCAAAGTGAGTAAACCAGACTTGGAGCAGAACGTGGCTTTTGGATTTTCTGCCAAAAAGCTCTCGTTGGTGCTGAGTCTGCTGAGATGAAGGGAACAAATCTTCAAATCGCTAAGCAGTTGATGCCTGCAATTATTTAAAATAGCTGGTGTTTAAAATAGACTTGTTTCTAGAGGTACAGCTGGTCGTGTCCACGGCTGAAGGTGCTGGAAATCCTTAGAAGTTTCAAAAGTGAGGTCGAACTGCTGCCGGTGAAGCTGAAGTAGGTTGCGTGTGGGCAGGGGAAGCTTTGGCAGTTAATCTCACAGTGAAATGTAGTTTTCTTCTACTTCGTGCTGTTCTCATTGCAGCAGGAGCTGAAGGTAGGCTTGGCAGCCGTTCACGGGCCATTCTTTTGCTGTTCCTGCGGTAGGAATATTCCCTTTTTTTTTTTTGAGTGTTGGTAAAATAGAGCCGGAGGAGGAGGAGCAGCAGCAGAGGGAGATGAGATCCAAAGGCAGATTGTCACCGGGGTGACAGCAGTTGGGTGCCAGGTCTCCTGGCATTAACTGTTGGGTCCTGAAAATGCAAAGGCCGAGACTTAGCTGAGCATCCCGCAGCGCAGGGTAGATTTACTGTATGAAAACGGAACTGACGAAGTTTATCTACAACCTTAATTGGGTTAGAAGTCTTTATATGGCAGAGTGCGCTGTTACAAACCTGGAGAGTTTATATAAGAGCGAGCATTGCTCATCGTCCAGATCCTTGCTCTGACGGAGCCATGTGCAAAGCCAACGTGACAAAATGTGACTTTTTTTGAACATAATCATGAGTGTGTTGGCAGCGTTTTAACGAGCAAGTTCGTTTTCTGGTGGAGGTGATAAGCTTCCTGAGGGATGCTCGCTCCTCTTCATGTGGATGTTTTTCATCCTTCTACCCCCATGCTGCCTTTCCTTTCTTTTTGGAAAGCTCTCTAGTTTTAACACATATAGAGCACCCATTTGTATGATCCACGTTTAGGGCGCTGTATCCTTCATCTATGCAAGATTTCACATTTTGAATTATGTAAACTATAGATAGGAAATCATTGCTTTGTTCCCTGCTAAAACGCAATCATTCCAAAGGCAGAATGCTGTTCTAGTTAAACAACTCACAATAATGTACCAGATTTCTAGACATTGCTTGTATTTGGAATATTTCTTGCTCCCCTCTGATTTTAGGGCTCACATATCAAATAATGATGCCATAAAATGTGTGTGCCTTCGAATGCTAAATAAATAAAAATGCCCACATGTGATGTAAATAATAACAGGTGGGACAAAATATTTTTACTTTATGACCATGCGTACATGCAAGAGCGTCGTGCCTTTCTGTCCCCTGTCCCGCTGGTGCTGTTTCAGTTATTTTAATTCATTGACGAGAGTTTTATCCGTAGGTAGTCGCTTACATAAGAGCCTCTCCTGTTCTTAACTCCGTGCAGCCTTGACTTTGATCTTCCTTTAAAACTCTTCATGTACCGTTGTGGGGAAAATATGTTCAAGCTTGACTCGGGCTCTTACGTCCCATTTTCAGCAGGTTTTTTCCTCACTTTCATTGAAACAAGGGCTCTTAAGCGGCTAAATAATTTCAGGAAATGGGACTCTAGTTTCTAGGTCACTTAGGCATTTCCTAGGTAAAATAATGCATCCTCTAAGGCTTGTCATGGCTTTCTTATAATTATCTCTACTCAGTAAGAAACAGTGGGTCTCTTAGGTTTTTCCTCCCTTTCTTAAACTTGAATTATTTCTCTCTCCTGTAGTAGATCTCTTGCAATATGTTGTCCCTGCTGTGAAGAAGTATATAGCCGAAGATGTATCACCGCTAATGAAGAAGCGCAAGGCGACCCGAGAGCTCTAATGCCAAGATCTGGAGGCTGCCTGCGTGCGTCTTGGAGTCTGCCTTGTAGCGTGTCTCTTCACTCAGTGTGCTGTTGTGCTACAAATCCAAGCCTGCTGGAAGCAACGCCAGAGAAATTTCCTATCTGGTGATCTCTGCTTAGAGCCTCTCTTTCTGTGAGCTGCAAGGGTTTGCTCGATTGTGGTGTGAAGGAGGAAAGAAAGGCGTTTTGCTTGAAATTGTGGGGACGGTTCGTGCCGTGTTGCTCTGGCTAGAGGGGTGTACAGGTGTGGTCTTGCCTGTTGTCGCTCTGGGTTCATGCTTAGGTCGTCACCTTGCTCCTGGTGGCAGGCGTACCTCTGGGTCTAGCCAAAGGCATGGGGTCTGCTCCGATCTTGGAGGTGACAGCAACGGTGGCAATTAAGTGGAGGCTTGTCTGACCTCAGTGGAGAGGCTCGGGGATGTCCATGAAGCTCCTTCTGTTTTGGAGGAGGTTCTGGAGCAACCAGTTGATGATAAACCTGGGACCTTGCTGCTCTTTGCAGCGTTGAGGCGGGATGCTGTATCTGATGAGGGCTGGCTAGGTGCTCCCATCAAATACCCGATCTAGGTGCTGCCAGTGAGTCCTGCTCTGTCTGCTGTCGGCGTCTTGCAGTTTGTGTCCCTTGTGCCTTGGTGTAGATACCTTAGGGACATCCTGTAGAGTCCATCTTTCCTCCAGAAACTGGGAGTGGAAGCACAACTTTGGCATATGAGTAACTGGATGATGATTTAAGATGGTCTTTCTCCATCTTCTTGCCTGGGGAAGTTGCTGACTTGCTCGTTTATGTTGGATTTTGTCTCATGTTCATCAAAGGCTTCAAAACCCTTTGGACAGATGCCTTTTCGTATTAGAAATCTGATACTTGGCACCTAACTAGAGAAACCTTGCCTGCATTAAAGCATGTTTTGCCAAGCTACGACTGCTTCGGTGATGTTTGGCAAGGATTAGTTAAAGTAGGTATTTGAAGAGCAGCAGCTACTTCTTTGTCAGGAATCTGACTATGAAAGGAGGAGCAGGAGGATGCGTGTTGCTAGTGCGATGAAATCTGACCTCCTTGCACCTCGAAAACACCGAACCCAAGAAGTGCTCACAAGGCATCTGCACACCGGTGTCCCTCAGCTCGATGTTAGAGAGCAGAAGGACCTCCTGAAGACGGTTCCAGATCACTCGAGCTTCTTGTGGTTTGTCTCGCTTGCTTTTTTCATCATGGTGTTCTACGTAGATTAAAAAAACCAAACCAGTGTTCTTCCCTTTGTACTGCCTGTTGTGCGCGGGCAGCCCCGTGGCTTGGCTGGGCCCCAGACGCGCTGAGATGACACGAGACTTTCTCTAACACCTTGCTCCGAAGTCGGAGGCCAGGCCAGATCTGATCTGGAGGCCGGCCAGCGCGAGCAGGCTCTTGGACAAAGGAGCTTCTATCACAGTTTTTATCCTGCCAGACCCTAATGTGGAGGCAACATTAACAAATTACACTTTTTGTTATGGTAACGGTAAACTTGTTACTGTTTTATGTAAGAGGGTTATAAACAGCGTAAGTTGTGTAGTTGGGAGAACTGGTGGAAGCTGTGCTGGGAGAAGCCGCCTGGCTGCCAGGAGCTCTCAGCCGAGCAGGTTTGTTGCTCTAACTGCAGGGGAAAAGCTTTTCTGGTTCCAGCTAAGTCTCCTGTGGCAGATGTGCTGGTCTGGGGCCTGTGTTACTCCTTTTGCTGGCATTTGTTTTACGTTTGGCAGGACACTGACAATGCCTCCCTATCCCATAGCTCATGCATTGAGAGGAGGAGAGCGACTCTTGTTCATGGTTGTTGCTTCATGTCAGGTTTGACCCTTTTCCCAAAGCACGTGAAAATACTCTTTGCAGCCAGACTGTTAATTTGCTCCTGCGTGAGCTGAGGAGAGACGCTTTTTAAGTCACTTTAGGGCCAAATGCTATGCCTCGTAGGAAAGGTTGTTCTTCTGATAGCAGCAACTGCAGCTCACTGGGGTGGTGAAGCGCCAGGGCTGTTTTAAGGCACTTGCAAGCAAGGAGCGAGGGTGTAGTGCATCTCTGGTGCTCTCAAGACTGTTTGGGGATGCTCTTGTGCACAGGGGATCCTCTACAAGCCTGAGAGCAGACCTGAACACCCAGAAAAGTACAGTCAGACGGTAAGTGGTTGCACTTTGCTTTCGCCCTGTGCTGTAGGTTAACTCGTAATGACTTGTTAAATACTGAATGTCTGTTGGAGATTTACTTCAAGCGAGTTCCTTGCCAATATTCCAGTTTATACAGTTGGGTTTGCTTTATCAAGCTTATAAAGCATAAGGGTGTTATGCCTCTAAAGCAGGTTTTATAGCATCGGCTTTTGGCCTTCTTTCCCAGATGACAATTTTAAGCTCTCTTGTAGCTTTTGAGTTACAAAGCAAACATTCTCACTCCTTCCCTCGCACCCCAAAATAACTTTAAGGTCAGAGCCTGGGACTAACAGCAGCCTGCGCATTTTCACTAAGCTCGCTGGTGGCCTCTCCCTGTAAAACTTAAAATCTTGCGCAGTGTCTTTGGGTGTATAATAGCTGGCGATAAATAGTCAGAGATCTGGGCGAACAAAGGTGCAGAATAAGCTCTGTTCCCAAGTCCCTGCAGGCACCCAATTCAGTCTGACAGTCAGCGGTCATTCACCAGCGGAAATTAGGTGCCAAATTGACTTTACAGAGCACCTAAAAGTAAGTTGGGCACCTCGCCCTTTGTCTTGTGGAGCTAACCCTGCGACAAGGAAGCCTAAATGTTAAAGGGGCTTGTTTTTTTGGGGTTGTTTTTAAGGAAGAACTTGACCTATTTGTTTTTACCCCACTTCACGATGGATTATGGTGCTCTGAATCATCACCACAGTGTTGTACTCTGGGGTGGCGTGGGGCATGCTGATGCTGAAACCCAGCCAAGTGCTGTGGAAGGACTGGCTTCCCCTCCACGCATTTTCTGGGTGCAGCTGCCTCTGTGACCCTGCTGATCGCAACCCAGGCAGAGCGCTGTGTGCTGAAAATTCGTTTGGATGGTCAGGAAGCTCGAGGCAGAGAGCTGTTAATGACTGCACTTAGAAAAATAATAAAGAGCCTTTCCTGGAACGGTCTCAAAGCAACATGTTTCCTTCCTTGCATTTTAGTAGGAAATCTCTTACTATTTTTGAGAGCTTGGGGCAGTGCCTTAAGCTTCCTTCTCTTTTGGCTAGTGGAGTAGAAATGGCCCTCTTAGTCTGACTTTCTTTCCCTCGTACTTACCAAAAAGCAGTTTGGTTTTTGATTGCAACCAACCTCTCTTCCAGTTCCAGCTCCCAGTGGCAATTACAGATTCTGCCTGGAGTCTGCCTGTGATCTTGTATATTCTCCTGTAGTAAGATGTACGCTGCAGCACAGATTCTGTGCAGCCATCTATAATAATCTAGTTTATTGTGGTTTTATCTCTTCTTCCCAGTAGCAGTGTACTGCCTGTCCTTGGGGCTTGGTCTAGTGTCTTGAGCACTATTTGTGTTTGAATAGGCTTGTTTGTATCGCGGCTCTGGTTGTTAATGCTCTTGGCATGGCTCCCAGGTCTCAAGGAAGTTACCCAAATTGATCTGGGATGGTCTTGCGACTCATTAGTCTCTGAGAATTAATCCCATGTAGCTCAGTCTCATAAAAAGTTAACTCCTAGCTCTGTTTTACCTTTTGCATTAAACTGGCATGCCAAAAGTAGAAGAGAAGTGAGGAGCACAGTGACTTGATCAAGGAGAAAACAAGCTTCACCTGCCGTAGGTGTAGTAGTACCAAGGTCGTACCTCGCAATAATCCCAGGTGACGATGCCTTCTGTGGGAAGACTGCTTTCTCTTTTTTTTGTGGAAATATGGGGATTATTAAAAGAACACCATTTTTGATCCAATTCCGCCATTGTTCCTGCTGTCAGCTAAGTTACTGTAATTTTCCTATGAAAATCACAGCCCTCCCTGGATCCTCCACCATTGAGAACTCTCTGCCCTATTTAATAGCCTGGGACAATTGCAAACAGGTTTTCTCTATTGCCTGTTGGTAGAAAGACATCTTACCTTTAGCTGCACCTTTGCTTGGACTTGCTCCTGCATGCCTGAGGCTGGTGTCTGTGATGGGTTTTATGTCTGACTGTGAAAGGTGCTTTTTCATTTTGGAGAGTAAAACAGTTATAATCTCTGTGCCAGGACGTGTCCTGCAGTGATACAGGCTGGGGCAGTTGCACTGAATCATCTGGATATCCTCTTTATGCTTGCAGATGGCATCGCCCGTGTCAGATGAACCCCCTCATCCCAGAGCCCCTGGTAAGAGCCTTTTTGGGGCGCTGGGTGCTGCAGTCACCACGCTGTCAGCACTGATCCTGACACCGAGGCAGCAACACAGTTCTCCTGTGTGATTTGTCTGCTTTTCCTCGCCACCTCTCCTCGTAACTCTTGGCCGACTCTTAAAACTGAGGCTGAAATTCCCTAAATTGTCCCTTTTCGCAGTGCAGCGCTCAAGCAATTGTTTGTTCTTTTGGTGGCTGCAAATCTGAGGGGTGAGAGCGCGAGGGAAGGCTGAAGCCTTTTACTGGAATCTGAAAAATAACCGTAGATAAACTCATGCACAGACAGAATATGGAGCGAGGGAGGCTTGATCGTACCTGCAGGCGTCCGTTCATCTCTTGGAAACTAACAGCCCTTTTGTTTCTGCACCGCACCTTTCACTGACAACCTTTACTTACAGTCGGTTCCCTGGGCGCGTCCTTTCTCTTGATGTCCCTATCTCTAGCAATTTTCTTTATTCTAACTCATTTTGCAGCTCATTCTTAGCTCAGGTCTTCCCAGGCAAGTAAATCTTAGCAGGCAGAGACTTCTGTCAGCAGAGCGTGCAGTTTGCTTTTGTTTTCTGTTCTACTTTAAGCCTATTTTTAGGAGGTTGCTCTGCAGCTCTTTTGGTTTTGTTTCATGGTTGGTGCAACCTCTAGCTTTAATTTTGTGGTCATATTAATGTAAAGTTTATCCTTATGATTTATGGGAATAAACCATAAATGTGCTTGTACTGGTATCCGAGTAAGCGCGTTCATGCCGGAGAGGGGAGCCGTGCTGGCAAACTCGAAGCAGAACAATTTTTGCGCACGCCCAAGTGTTCACTGGGATCTGAAGTATTTCAGCTTGTCTTGCAAGGCACAGATGCAAGAGTGTTGGGCACAAGCATTCCTGCAATAACAATAGTCACGTGCAAGTACAACAATAGAGCCTTATTTTTAGAGCATTTTTCATACCAGCTCTATCCCCCAACATTCAGCAGAGTTAATGACCTGGGAGTTTCTTCCATCTTAACACTGAGGTTTTAGGAAAAGGGTTTTTTTGGTGGGAGTTTGAGGTGATTCAGGAGAAAAATAAGAAGTGTTTTCCAGTTGGCGGGAGCTGTGAAGTTGCCAGTGTCGGGTGCGGGAGATGTCGGGCCATCGCTGGATGTAGCATAGGAGGGTAAGAGACCCAGCAGCGTCCTCGGAGGGTACGAGGGGCCAGTTGCTCATGACTTTTGCAAGCCAGAAGAGGCATGACTCAGATTTACAAATCTTGAGACTGCTTCTAGGTCTTGGCTACTTGTCAATAATTCAGCTAGAACAGGGCCCTGAAAGCTTCACGAACACAAAAACCCCCTGACCCTGATTCCTGGGGCAATCGAGTGTACTCACTGCTTAGGGTATGGTGCAGTTGTGGTAATGTGCGGCTGTGGGTAACAATACTTAAAGACAATTAAAAGTCTGACTGTGGCCCTTTCTGTGGCATCAGGCTAATGCTGCCAACCAAAACCATGACTTGTCCTGTGGGTACGGGCATACTTAGGAAACTCTTTTCCTCTGTAAAGCTAAAATAGTGCATTTGAAAGGATACAGAGCGTCTTGGATGACAGGATCCATAAATGCCGAATGTGCTTTTGGAAATGGGTATCGTGCTTCTCGTGTCTCTTCCTACACTGTTTCCAAATGGAAGTTTTTTAAATGGGTTCCATGAGGTGCCAACACGCGTCCTGGGGGAAATCCTTTTCAGGAAGGCTGGTCTTTCATTGCTGTTGTCGATGCATGTAGTATTTCTAATTCCTTTTAAGGGAGTTAAAATATTACCCCTAGGTGTCTGTCTAGACTAGGATAACAAGCTTAGTTTTTTTCTTAATGGGTTAGTTAACATGCTTTGGGACCACTTCGGTTTATGGACTGATATACCAGGGGGAAAGTAGCATATGGGCTGACTTTAATATCTGCAGGAAGAATTAAGCTTCTAGATAAGTGGAAATTTTGACTATTGAGGTAAGCAAAACCAGCTCGTCCCCAGACCAGTGTCTTCACCATAAACAAGAGACCTTGTCGTCATCAAGTTCCTTATCATAAACAGAGGATCTGATGGGTAGCTGCGTTCGTTTGGACGGGACGGGGAGGCTTCAGCTTGCATTGGATACCTGCAGCCTTCTCGCCTCCAGCTCTTGCAGGTACTAGCAGCCTTTTCAGATGGGTAAAATACATATTTAAATTTTAAAGATGACAACATCATCCCGTCTCTGTACAAACCTGGGAATCACTTTTAACCTCTCTGGAACTTCACACCTAGATTGTGGTTTATTGCCAGGTTTGAAATTACATATTTTCTTTGTGTTTGATATACTTGCAAGCTCATGATTGAGAAATTCAGCAGTAATAGTGGGAAAAGGCAGAACTTTCCTATTAGACTGGGGAGAACTGTGTGCAAGAGAGGGAGGGCCTGTGCTGGGGGAAATGAGCTGTCTACTAGAAGACGCACAAGTCCTAGACTGGACCCCTTCCTGCTTCCCAGTCCCAGCAACTAATTTCATAGAATCATAGAATGATTAAGGTTGGATTATCAAGGATCTAGGATCATCAAGTCCAACCGCCAGCCCAACACTACCCTGTCTCCTCAACCATGCTCTGAAGTGCCACATCTACACGGTTTTTGAAATCCCCCCCCAGAGATGGTGACTCCCCCTCCTCTCTGGGCAGCCCGTGCCAGTGCCCGACCACTCTTCTGGTAAAGAAATTTTTCCTACTATCCAACCTAAACCTCCCCTGATGCAGCTTGAGGCCGTTTCCTCTCATCCTATCGCTTGTTACTTGGTAGAAGAGACCAAACCCCACCTCACTACAACCTCCTTCCAGGTAGCTGTAGAGATCAATAAGGTCTCCCCTCAGCCTCCTCTTCTCTTGCTTCCCAGTAGACTTCTGCGAAGAGTCATAGGGAAGAAATGTAGCAAAGCAACTTCCAAAGCACCCATTTGAAAAGCCATGTGGAGTTTTACATCCCTAAAATGGTGGTAGCGGGAGGTTTGTGCATCTCGTCACAAAATTGGCAAAGGCTTATCCAGCTCCGACTGTGGCCTGGCACAGCTCTTTGGGAAGACCCTTCTCTCTTCCCATGGTGCAGCAGGAGGCGCAGCGAACGTCGCGGTGTGTAATCTCCTGTGCTGGCGCTGGTGCTGTGGGCAAAACTCTTCACTTCCATCTGTCTGCCTTCCCTTTGCAGGGACTTGCCTAGATTAGGGGTTCTCACGGCTACCTTGGATTACAGTTGATCCTGTCTACACCAGGCATTGCAAACAGGTTAGTTAAAACATAGTTCTAAATATATTTGTTCTAAGGTAATAGGTATATGTTCCAAAACGTGGAGAAAACCTTCTTCTGTTAGGTTTAAACTCTGAGAGGACAAAACAGTTCAAAAGTGGGAAGTGGTCTCCTCTTCAGCGCAGCTGTATCGAAGCTCATAGTCTCCTAACATCCGTTATAGGGGCAAATTACCACCTTCTTCATCGCTGAGAGCAAGCTCTTGTGCCCGGGTTCAGCCCGTGATAGATTTTTCATTTATAAGCCTCCATGGTTCTAAGGGGATTTTCTGTGGTTTGAGTTCTGCAGGTGCTAATTTGATATTTTGATTTGTTTGAGGGTTTTCTTTTTTAATTCTCTTGACTCTTCACAAGGGAATTCTTCCAGCAAGTTTCAGGTGGGTCTGCTGGCTGAATTATTTATTAAGCAATCTGCAGCATGCTTGGTGTATTGCACACAAAATTGATGTGTCGCCTGCACCACCATGTTCATACTCTTGACTCAGATTTTCCAAAGCCTCAAAGGAAAGTCGATTGTCTCCGATTCTCATCAGACCAATAATCATCTCCAAAACAACATCTTGTAGTTCTTCTGAACTTAATAGAAGCCCTTTGCTATCAGTAAGGCCTGAGGCTGCCCAAAATGCTCTCTTGTTAATGGACATTTAAAGCATGCTGCCTCATAGCGCACACCTCAAAATACTTAACTTTATTACGTATCAGCTGTGACTTGATTACTTTTTCCTTTAAAAAACACATGCCATCCCTCCCAGCTAAGGACCTGAATTAACAAAAGGCTTTGTGCACCGGTTCCTTGCGGAATCAAAACTTTAAATATCTTCATACCCCGCAAATGCAATTCGTGCAGCAGTTGAATAAGTGGAGCCTACATGGGGGTGCATTTAATCTCTAGAGGGTTCGTTTCCTCTAGCTGCAAAGCAGTCGTAAGTGGGTTGCCCCAGATGGCACCGCAAGGCAGTGACGGAGCTGGGAACAGGACTTGGGTGAACATTGCCCTGGGGCTCTGCCTCGCTTCGTTTGCAGAAGAGCACCTCATCTCTCGGATGATATCACACCACATGCCTCCTGTGGCAGCTCGATGCCAGCCCAGCACCCTGACATGCGCTGAACCACTCCAGATAATACTTCTCATTTATCTCCATGCTAGAAGTAGGAAGAGGCGATGTCCCCACCAAATCGCTAACGAGATTAACTTCAGGAAAAAGTTGTCATTGCTCTGTCGGCGCTGACACCCTCGGATAAGCAGTGCTGGAGAAATGGTGGAAGCGTGGCTGTTGTCCTGGCTACGCTCGTCCGGCTTTGGAAACATCCCCTTGCGATGCTGCGGTTGCTTTGGTGAGGAGTTAGTCGCGGCTGAAGGTGGGAATGAGATCCGCTACAGAGCAGATGCGCTCTTGGATGCAAAGCTCATGTTTATTCTGTTGTTCTGCATGCTGTGAGTGCTCCAGAGGAGTTGCTCCTGTTGAGAGCGCTGCTCTATACGAGTTAGTCTTCAGAAAATTTGTACTCTTAAATACCCTGTGCAAACTCCAAGGGGTGCCTGATTATCAGCACAACACACACTGGAGACCGCTGCGAAGTGTGGCTTTGGGTTTACTTCTCTTTACAGACAGCCTATAGGTTATTTGCATGAGTTAATAAGGCAAGAGAGAGAGGAAAAACACAGACAGACTTGGGGAGCAGAGTCTGTTTTGGTTGAAAACATCTCTTCTGTTTTCCGTGAGGCGGCAGCTGCTTGTCAGGTCTGCGCTGACAGAACTTTGAAGCACGCTCCAGTAATCTGTCTGCATTTCTTCGTTTCCCCTTGCTGTTTCCAACATGCTAAAAATCATCAAAACAGTGAAATACTGTCCCGCGGCTGCAGGAAGAGGAATGAGAGTGTGTTCCCAGTATCCAATCATCTGCTTATTCTGCTTGTTCTTAAGAATAGAATTTATTGAAGCAATTTATCCTGACTAAATGTGATATAAATCTGAGCACATGTATGTACATACCAGTCATATTCTGTAGTGAACGAGCAGCTAAATCTTTCTTTAAAGAATGAGTGAATCCTCCTGACACTTTGCAAGATCAAGTAAACTGAGGTTTTTGCAGTGTGTTGGTCCTGAGTTGGTTTTTTTTCTAACAGAGCTGCTTGTTATGCTTTCAGAAGTAGCTGGCAGGCAGCCTGAAATGCCATTGGGTGTTTGTTTTGTTTTCCTGCTCTCTGTTTCAGTTAGTGTTATCAAAGCCCTGGGAGTGACAGCTGATCCATTTCTTTAATTTCTCAAATAGCTTTTTATATGCATCGGAAGCATAAATATGAGGTAGAGAGACCCCGAAGTTCGTCATATTGGCAAAGGCAGCAAGCTGCTTAGGCGACAGTGGTAAGGACAGATTTCTGACCTGCGTTTAATTAAAAAGCATAGGCTTGGCTGCCTTGTGAAATACAGCAACCCCCCTCCATAATAATTATGCTGCATGTTTAACAGTAGAAATAAGCACATCCCCAACCTTATCCCACGCAACCAAGTTTAAATGCATAGGAGTGATTTAAACAATCCTGAAACACTTCCAGCGCCAGCCTGGCTTTGACAGCAAGGGGCATTACAACTGTCCTTTAAAGTTTTGTGACTTCGCCGCTGCTTAGTACCATAGCTCTTAGCTTGGAGCTGCCTGATCCCTTGACGGTTGCTGAATGTGGCGCTGGTCTGGCAGAGGACTCCTGAGTTTTGTGGTTAGTTTGAGAACAGACTGTAAAAACTGATGCCCCAGGCTCCTGTTGTAGTCCAGCTCACCCGCGTACCTGGCTGTGAGGACTCCTGAGAGGAGCTTTCAGGCTCTAATCTCACCATGTGCTTAGCTTGCCAGCTCTAAGTATGGTCGTTCCTCTAAGTATTACGTCATCGAAGTGCTGTTCAGACACAAACCCGTGAGCCCCCACTAGTGCAAACTTGTGCCGCTCACCTTGTAGGCAGGTAACCAACTTGTCAAAGCGTGCGCAAATCATTGACTAAATAGAGAGTAAGAAATCTGGAACTAACGATTCTTGCTTCTACCTTCAGCTTGATAAACAGACTGGAGCTCCTGGGAGCCTTGGCTATGCTGAGAGCCATGGGACAGATCCTTGGCTCTTATTGGCAGCTCAGACAGGCGCCAAGTAAGATTTGGGAGGGAAGAAACGAGGTCCAGGCTGACCAAGACAGCAACTGTTGACTTTTATTTGGTCTGTGTCCTGATATCATAGTCTTACCAGCTGCCATGCTGCGAAGGTGATGGTAAAATAACTCCAGTAGTCATTCAGTTGATGTTTCCTTTGTGTCTGGCCTGATTTCTCTTATTATTTTCTTACAGAAGGAGCAGTAATTAGGCTGCCCTCTGCTAGGAGTGGGTGATGAAGGACTAAGTCCTGTGTCTCGACTTATTCAGAGTTGTAGCTTTGCAGCTAACTGGAAGGTTTAGATGCAATATTTTTGGACCTCAAGCACTGGTGATAAAAAGCGTTCCATCGGTTTTGTGCTTCTCTTCCTTGTAGCATCAGGGAGTTGATCCCAGCAGTGGTCTGGTATTACAAGAAGGTCTGACCGCTTCAGCCCTCCTTGCTAGAGACTGCTTTTGCATGTTAAAACTTCCTGAGGAAGCCTGTGCCTTCAGAGCAGGTCGTGACAGCAGCTCGTGTGTCCACTGTTAGGATGCAGCAGATGCACCTACATCAGCTGCTTCAGGGCCCGAAGGAGCTTCCCCTTGGAGGAGGATCAGTTGGTCGTGGAGAGGTGGAGGTGAGATACCCTTTGTTTAGCAGGCAGGAGCAACAGGTCAGTATTTTGGTTTCTCGAGTTCCTAGTTTGGAGCTTCTGTGGAAGTTCAGAAGGATGGTATGAAGAGTCCTGTCGTTTCAGTGTGCCCCCGCTCAGACTCATCTTCCTGTCATCCGTGCCCATGTCACCTCAGAGCTGCTGTCGTCTCCTGCCGTCCCACCCTCCGGTTCTGCAAGCCCCGTTTCACTTCTGGGGGCTTTTCTGGGGGGCTGCTGTGGTGGCTGGATGGTCCTGGCCATCTTTATTGCCTTTATTACGCTTGTCCTACGCTAGGGAGCGTTTTGGCCGCTCTCCCGTTCCATTTGCGAGAGGGCTGTTTATCCTTTGTGAGTTTGTGTTTGCATAGGCCCTGGAGTTTTGCTTAATAAAGCCAAAGATAGTCCAGTGTTGTGGACGTCTCTCCCCTTTTTGTGGGAGAAGAACTGGCAGCTGCTTTCTCCTAGCTTTTGGTTGTGCTGTTGTGTGCTGTGGCTGCGCCAGGGCTTGAGGAGGGGAATTCCACCTCTTGTAGCCACCCATTTTAGCTGCGCGCTGCCCTAGCACATGGTAATAGAAAAATAATCTTTCATTCATATTAAAGAATAATTGATTTCTGCGTCTTTTCAATAAAAGCGAGAGGGGACTGTTTTCTGTAGTGCATGCATTCACCCTGTGCTGCTAAGTCACATTCTTGGAGCACTTTCTCATATAGCTCCTAAAAATAACAAGTCTCCCCACCCTCTCGCTGCTGCTCAGTGTGTGCGCGCGCGTGTGTGTTAATGGTTAGAAATGCAAAAAGCTAACTCAAAGAGCCTGTGTCTTCGTGGCCGCATTTTGGCTGCGTTCTGGTTTCATTTCTGCTCTTGGCTGTAGCAAGCTGACATGCGTCGCTGAAGCCAAGTGCCGAACTTGGAGTAAGAGATGCTGGAAGCAACGTGAACTGCCAGAACATGTTCGCACAGTAAACCCCCTGAAGAGATAGCATTTGCTTTATTATAGCTTTTTAAAATCCTGCTATAAAAATATCAGTGGGTGGAGGGAACCATTATTTCTTGAATTTGAGGTGGTGGGGGTTACTTTATTTACTCTTATTTTTTATTAATAAGAATAGCTTCTCTTGTAGCATAATAGGACTGAGTGTTTTGTTATCCTTGGCTATAATCTGTGATAAACTACCCCTGCCATCAGCCTTGTAGTTTACTCACTAGGGAGCCAGATTATTGCCTTGTAAAACGGAGCACCACTCCTATAATCCCTTAATTAATTAAATGACAAATTTTAGTTCTCTCCCATTGAAAATATAACTTGTACATAGAGAGGACTTGGATTTATTTGATCGCTTCTTGCTTGCACTTTTTTTTTTTCCTGTAGATTGTCACTGTCTTTGCTTATGTGTCTGTGCTTTCTGCTGTAAATACTAAGGGAGGGTGAAGCAGGCTGTGTCCTTCCTCGAAACCGTCCGTCTGGGGATGTTCCGTAGGTCCTTGCTGCGCCAGGCGGTCCTTTGCAAGAGATGAGCCATGTCCCCGTCTTGCAGGTGGTGACACTGAGATGCAGAAGGTCCCTTGGCCCTTCAGAGAATCGGTGGTGGGCCTCGGTGGGAGCCCAGGCGTGGAAAACTGCTCCTTTCCCACCCACTGGCCCACACTGTCTCACTGTCACGGTTCCCAATGAGCCCTTCGAGCTGCGATGCCACGTTTTCTCTTCGTATGTGAAAAATCGACTGGGCCCTCCGAAGTCTTATTTAAACTTGGGTTGGATTAATTTCTCTTCCCTGATTGTGTCTAGGGCACAAAGAGATCCTCCTTCCCGGCGGGCGCGGCGTTGATTAATTACAGCCCTGCAAAGGGCAGCTTCTGCTCTTGATATTTTTAATTTTTTTAGCTTATTTAACAATTTCCTCTTCTCTCCTTTCTCCTCAGCTTAGCTCAGCTGCATGAAATATGGGAGACGACAGGCCGTTTGTGTGCAATGCCCCCGGCTGTGGACAGGTACGTTTACAGTATACTTTATTGTGAATGTGTCGTTGTGAATCAAAGTGGCTGTTTTATCACTGAGGCAAAGAGTTTAAAGCCGGTGTTTTACGTGATCACTGGAGGTAATCAGATCAGAGGATTTGCAGTGTGTAAATCCAGGTTATGAGCAAGTGCAGGCACTCCAAAGTAATGAAATCTGCCTTGCTTTGTGGCGTATTGTTATTCTGCTGGTGTTTTCCACGAGACCCACACAGCGAGAAAACATGCTGATCTCCTGTTAATGTTTTCTGATAACATTGCTCATCTTCTTTCAAGGCTATTTAACCAAAGGACAGGTATTCGTTCTCTGGATGAGTTACCTGCTATAGCATATTCTGTAAAGCAGCTGAGAATGTGACAGTTGATGGTTTGCGTTATGCGAACCCCAAACTGCCGTAGTCTATTTTGAGCTTCCAAAAACAACAGAAAAAAACCCAAACTCAAACCCCGTTGTGAACTTTTCCTTCGCAGACAGCGTGCTAGAGTTGGCTGTGGCCTTGCAAAACTTTTTTGTTCGCTTTCTTAGGGCAAATGGTGATTGCTTTGAATGAGTCACGTTCCCTTTTTGGTCGTGCGACCTTTCTCGTAGGCTCGCCTGCCTGGGAAGCACCTTTCCGTTGAGTTTTGTTTAGTTTTGCAGTGACGCTAATGCTTTCCCAGAGCCGAGCTTAGGGTCTCTCCAGCGCTCGGTGGTGCGGCGTCTTGGCGGTTCACATGCCGTGTTAATGGGAGGACCAGGGGGATTGTGCAATTATTGCTGGGGCGGTTTTAATGGGAGCTATTAGAAACTGGGGCTTCTGTGGAAGTACAGCCCTGTGCAGAGTCCAGGGAGAATTGGGTTTGTCTGTTCTGAAGCGCTCGAACCTCAAAATGCTAAGGTGCTTTTTGCAGGGGAAGGTGTGGGGAGGGAATTGTGGCTTTTAATTAGATATTAAGTGATGTGCGCACACTTTGTTTCCCTGGCTGTAACCGTTGGATGTCAGGTTGCCAAACTATTCTGGCTGTGACGTGTTTGGGAGCTCTAACCGATCCCAGGGTACTCCCCCTGTCATCGCCCCCCCTTCCCAGTTCTTCAGTGTATTTAATATCTTAATGCCTCTTGTGGGTCTCTCAATTGAAATGAAAGATAATTCTGCATCCCCAGGGCACGTCCTCTGAGACTGCGTGTGAATTCTGTGTCGCGTTTATTTTTCTGGTGCAGAAATGGGTCAGAAATCTCCAGGTAACTCTTGACATCTGGGGCTTTTTAAAAATACACCGTTAGGACTTCTCAGCTTTTTGGTCATTCTAGCACTAGTCTCATCTGAAGCATTTTCTCTCCACTTTCTCTCTTCCTCTTTTTTTTGCTTCTTTCTTTCTAGGCTGCTTTTTATCTTAAACTTCTTTGCCTGTGAAATTGTGCAAGTCATTTATAAAATGTATTAGCTGTATTTGAGCACTTAATGATGTGAGGACTTCAATCATACAACCTTAAAATCAGATTCAAACAAGCAATTAAGGCAAACAACAATGTATTTAAATTTAATCTCCCACAATCTCCCACAAATGACATATAAAGGTGGTTGCTTCCTCCTTTCGTTGTTCCAGACTGCTGCTTATGGGTAATTCTGACAATTCTTCATGTTAATATTGAAATGTTAGAATCCGGGTAATTCATACCGCTATGATTCATTGTGATCTAACCTGACCTCGTGCACAGTTTCCTAGAACGTCCTTCAATACCTGTTCAAACCAGAGCGTGTATTAAATAATGATGATCCAAGCTTGATTTAAAATATTTCCAGTGATGGAAAATTCACCACAGCCCTTGGTTAAGTTGTTCTAATAGTTAATTGCTCTCACTGGTAAGGAAAAATTATGCCTTATTTTCAGTCTAAACCTGTTCGGCTGCAGCTTCCAGGCTGTGGATCTTGTTAATTTTTGTTTGTTAGACACAAGATCTTTCCTATCAAATTTCTGATGTCGGTAGGTGTTTGCTGCTCAAGTCATCCCTTCACAGTGCTTCGGATTAACTAAATACATGGAGCTCCGAGCCTCTCCCTGTAAGTCCTAGTGTCTTACGTGCATTTTTTTTGTCCTCTACTCCGTACATCAGCCTCAGGTTGAAGGTCTTTAAAAGCCTTTACGAATCCTGCTCACCGCTAACACGCAGCAGTACCGCTGTAGAAGCGCAGTGGTACCTGAGAGCCGTACAGACCGTCGCAGAAGGATCATCAGCTAAAATTAATGTTTGGTGAGCTGTTATTTTCCGGGGCAAGTGGAGTAAAATTGAATCGTTGCAAGGAGCTGGACAGGGTAGTGCAGCTGGTAGCTTTCAATATTAAAAATAAATCCGAATTTGAAGTTGGGGGGCTGGTGGTGGCCAGCAGCTGTCTGCAGGGCTCAACCTCTGAAGCACGTGCTGCATTGTTTCCCCAGCAGTTCGTGCTGCCTTTTGGCACTAAACCCTGACCCTTGACAAGCCACCATGGATCACCCCGTCAGAAATGGCTTCTTTGTGTGGACTCACGTTAAAGTGAAGCCTTAATGAGGGTTGGAGGTGGCTGCACTTATCTCGGTTCATTCCTGAAGATGGAGACCCTTGTCTTCAAACAGAGGGGACAAAAAGGAGCAGTCAGCTCTGTGCGATCTGCTACAGAAACATCCTGACCTTCCCGCAGGTGCTGAGTGCTTACGGCTCCTGTCAGAGTCTGTACGATCCAGGGTTTTGAGCTTTCTGGAAGGTAATCTGGTTTTTTTTCACCCAGGCACACAAACGCATGCCCAAGTGGTGCTGTGTTATTGCTTACAGCTTTTTTTCCCCAGCTCAAAACCAAGCCAGGCTGTGGCCGGTGCTGGAGAGGGAGATTTCATTGCAGGATTCAGCCTTCTTTTTCTGATTCTTTAAGACCTTTGGGTGCATTTTGCTTAGGAAAAAAGCCATTTGAATGGGAGAGTGTCGGTGGCTGTTGAGCCTTTTTGATCATTGGCATCAACGTTTTCAGGATGACGCCGGCCTCACTGGGTCCTTTCAGCACGGTGGCTCCAGCGTCTCCGTTCCTTTCTTTGATTTCTAAACCTTTGATCCCATGCCCAGTCCATTGGCATGTTTTTATCCCTGCAGATTCCTGCTCTTTTGGGTATTCTCCTGTTTGAGGGGTGCACTCTGGTTTTGGTGGGTTGCTCCCGTGGGAACAGGCTGCTTTGGTCCTGAGCAAATTGGGATGGGCTTCTGGATTTCTCTGTCAGCTGGGGCAGCAGGCATGGGGACGAATCGCCCGGTCCTTTTCCGCTTGCTAAAATTAGTGATCTGCCTCTTGCAAACGCTGCCTTGAGATGTGCAGTAGCACGGGAGGTCACAGGAGAAGGAGAAGGGAGAGCACAGCCAAATTAATTTGAACAGGAGACTGGAGACAATTACTGTGAAGCCAGTGGTGATTTTCCCCTTTTTAGTTTAAAGAAAATAAAATTATTTTGCTTCCCGGTGTAATTTCTTTGAACCATTATCTGCTGCTTTCCCTCTGTAGCTGGTACCAGCCCTGGTTTTTATGCTGCATGCCCTTTTTTCCTCCTTTTCCTTCACTCTTTCTACATAGAAAAAGGCTGTAAAGTTAACTTTTCAGGGAAGTGAGGAGGGGAAGGAGGGAATGGCCACCGAAAATAGATGAGCAGATCTTGACGTACCCCCCCGCACCGTATCACCACAGCTAGTGGGCTCTCGGTGGGTACGTAAACATGTTTTGGTTGCTAGGTCTTTAATGGTGGTTATTTTTGGATTCTGTGTGCGATCGCTACCCAACAGCGAGTCTGCTGTGACACAGCTGACTTCTAAATGTGCCGCATATACTGCTTTTAAAAAAGATTCTTCTCAAGGTCATTGATCTGGTTTCTTCTCGAAGAGGACAGGTGACACATTTTTCCCTGACCCCCTTCCCCCTGGCCCTCTCTGCGTAGAGGGAGAAGAGCTATTCCCCAGCAGGGACGTGCCCCCCTGCCCCACGCCACTGCTGAAGGAGGGGAGGGAGGTAGAGGCAGGCCCCTGCTTCCGAAATGTCTGCGGAAGACGTAGAGCTATGCCTCGAGTAAGGCTTTCATCGAATCTGTTAAGTGAAACTCATCTGGGGGTGGTGTGCGCTGCTAATCATTATTAAAATCTTCTAATCCCATTTAAAACATACTGAGTGATGAAAGGCAGCCTTAGCGCAACGAAGTGTTAGCTGTAAACTTTAGTGTTGCCATTAAAGTTGAAAGGTATTAACTAAGTCTGTATAATGAGACAGCTCTGACTCATTAACACAAGGTAATTAAAACTTTGGCCGTCCTGTCTAAGGCATTTAGAGCAAAGGTCTGGAAGGAAGGCGGGGGCTTCGGATGCTCTGGTGCTGCTTCATTACTGTGAGCTAGTGGTGGCAGAGGGAAGTCGCTCAACGTCTGCCTCTATAATCCTCCCGTATAAAACTGTGTTAAACCCTTCTCAGGGTGCCTGATGGCTGATTTGGGCAGGCAGGCTGGCAGCGTGACGTGTGGGTTGGTGGATAGACGTGCCTCTCCTGCTCCTCTCCGGCAGGCTTCAGGAGCGCTGGATGCTTGAGGCTTTATGAAGTGTCATAACGGAGGCACATCTTTATTAATAAAACTGTTTTGTCCACTCCTGTTGCCCAAACTAATGGCGGGGCTGTAATATCGAATATATTCTACTGGGACCAAGACTTTCCCTAGCCCCTGCCTCCCCACTCCACACCATTTCACTTTTTATAAGTGACACAAATCATCACTCAGGTCCTAATTTCAGCGCTACAGTTATACAGGCCATTTCCTCAAACAATCGTTTGCTTTTTAAACCCACCCTTAATTTAACAATTTATTCCCCTTAAACCCATGCCACTGAGGTGATGCTCGTGCAGTGTCCGAGAAACGCGAAGCCCAGAACTTTCACGAGGCCAGAAAATGATTTTTCTTCTTTGTGGTTTATTGTATCCTCTTATCTTGTCATATAATAGAAATAATGTTTATGGCATTGAGGCCTCAGCATCACTTGGCATTTAACCAACCTCAAAAGCAGTTTATTGCTTTGTATACTCTGCCGCCATGACCATTATCCCTTAAATCTCTATTGCTTTGTAATATACGAGGCAACAAATGGCTTCTGCGATTGGTTAAATGTGGAACTGAAGCTAAGGTGTGTTTTGTAGCTTGTATAATCCAAACGAATATAGATTATTCCTTTTATATGAGTGCTGGTGTAGAGGGAAAAAACGGCCCTCTTCTCTTTCCAAGAAGCGGCGAGCTCTCCTTGCCACGGCTCAAACTTTCAGGCGGCCCAGGACATGCACGGTGCCTCGGCCGCTGGGAGGTTTGCCGTGGGATTTCCAGCCGTGGAGTTACCGCTCTGGGCAGCCTGAGCTGCCATTTGTACCCGTGTTATCTTTACCCCAGTTTCAGGTAGGGACCAGCTCCGCCAGTGCGAGGAACGAGTCTTGTCCCTGTCTCTGCAGATCTGTCGGTGGCCGAACGTCCTCAGCAGATCGTTCAGGACAAGTTATTGTGATTAAAAGAGGCAGAATAGTATCGTGAAGCAAGTAGGTAGGTGTGTAGAGCAGCCCAGAGGTGAGAGGAAGGTGCCTGTGCCCATTTGCTTTACAACAAAACATCTTTCTTTTGCTATAATTTGAAAGGTTTGCTTTGTTACCCTCCTCCTCTCCTTCCAGTTATGGGCTGAAGCACAAGGTAAGAAAATATTCCCTGTCTCAGAGCTGCCAGGAGCCACCTTTACTCATATGAGAAAATCCAAAGGGATGTCTCAGCCCTGCTGGACCTCGCTGCCAGCCCTGGCTGGGACCACGCGTGCGCGGGACGCGAACGTGTTTGGTTTGAATGTGAGCAGATACAGAAAGAAATACTTGTGTGTGGATTTAACAGCCTCCTTAGGGTCTGCCTCTTGAGACTTCGTTCCTGAAGCTTGTGAAGGGAGGCCAGACAAGCTGCCTGAGAAATTCAGAGAGTTAAAAATCGAATCTTTGAGAACCCTCAGCCCAATTGGCTACCTGCTGTTAGAGCAAACAGGAATTTAAATGGTTATTAAGCAGAGTTATGACACCCGGTCCTCCAGTAGAAATTGTTACTGTCCTGGCACGGGAACTGAGTGGGACTGGACTTGGACGCAGGCGCAGGGTGTTTTTCCTAAAGAATTCAGGCTCCTAACACCCACTGATTTAATGAGGTAGGAGCCGTTATGTCTTTGGAAACCTGAGCCTTATTAATCGGGAGAATGGCTTCTGTGGAGCAGGGTGGATAATGCCAATCACCGAGGCTGGATAGGGCTGGTGAGAGTGGCAAGCCAAGAGCAGGACTTGCAACTGGCCCCGTCCGGGGTTACGTGGCACAATCAACATCGGGTCTCAGCTCCTGGGGTGCCCTGGGTGACCCGGAGACCCCGATGCTGTGGGGCTCGGTGTGTGTCACCGGGGGACGCGAGCAGAGGGCTGGATCACACGGGAAGCAGTTCCCGTCCGCCTGCGAGCCCTTGCGGGTGGCCCCAGACGGTACAAAGACATCCCCTGCACAGCCGAAAGGGTGGCTCCCCGTTGGGGTCGAGCTGCGGCTGACGCCCCCCTCTACCAGTCAGGTATTAAAATGAAAAATTGTGGATGTTAATGATGGAGCGAGAATAAAATCCTTCTCTGAGCTTTTTGTTATGCTTGGGCACAGATACCCCTTGTCTGTAGTTAGCATGCAAAGTCACGTATGTGTTGTGTCCCTACTGCACCCAAGTGATTTGAAGAGCTGAGCCATAAACTAGAGTTTCTTTTCTGGTTTTTAAATTGAAGCAAACGTCTGAAGCTCTGTGGCGAGGAATTCCTAGCTGTATACGCCTGCTTGCTTCACATCTGCAGCTTTTTATTTGAAGCTGCCACAGCTGAAATAAAATTCTACAGAGAAACATCTTGGTTAAAGGTCTTCTATTATTTTCCAGGAATGCAGGTTTCCAGAGTTAATTATTTATTTCAAATTAAGGCCTTTACAGCTGCGGTACCTGTACATCAAGCACAAAATGGCAGATGCTACACAGATCTCCGAGCGTTTACAGTATGTAATGGGTCTGCGTAAAAGTACTGGTTGGTTATAGTAACTCTTTAGGTTGTTAGCATCAAAAGAAGTGAATTAATTTGACTTGTAACTCATGTATTGTCAGCAGAGTAAAATGATATCTCCCACCTCTTGCTGAAGGTATTTTTGGAGGTGGGGAGGAGAAAGCTAATTTTGAATAATAATAAGCTTGAGAAGGCATCTGAAACCAGTAAACGTTTATTTTTTACACTCCTATAACTTAAAAATGGCCAAACCAATTTAAACCAAATTGGATAATAAAAAATATTGCTCCTAGGCTGAGCCCCTGTATGCCAAGTTCCAGTCTAGAATGAATTTTTATGACCAAATTATAAACCCCCTAGAAATGAAGGTTTAAAATGGAAATGTTGACAGACCTTTAACTACAAAAGCACTATAATAGAACTTCTTTTTTTTATAAAATGGCTGTTTTAAAATATAATTAAGACTTAAATATTATTTAATAGCAGCATTTCCTGTAAGTTAAAATCTTTATCATTCCTATGGCTGGGATTCATTGCCAGTTCTGAGAATGCCAGCTCTGCTTTGCATTTGGAGCACGTGTGCAGTGCTGAACCGACACAGACACTTGTCTGTCAAATGGAAATGGGTCTGGACAGCTTTCCAAATTCCCCTTTTCTAAATAAGAGCCTGGATGCCAAAGGACATGCTGGACCCCTGCACGAATCCTGCGGCTCTGGGAAGAAACCGCCGCGTAAGCCTCTGCCAAAGACTCAACTTTTAATAACGTGATACGCCGGTGGTTCATTCTTCGCAGCAAAACATGTTTGCATCCCCTCCGGCTGATTAGGTATTAATTAGGAGTTGTGCTTTTAGCGAGACGGCTGCTTCGGTGTTCTCGGCACATGCCGACAGCCTTTCAGGCCGCTTTGGAAAGCTGTGGACGGAGCAGCCGGTCTGGCCGCGATGAATCTGGGAGCCCCTCGCGCCGCAGAGCGGCGGCTCGGAGAGCTGTCCTTGCAGGCAAAAGAAAAGGCTTTTCTTTTGCAAAGGCTTTGCACAGGCTTCTCCCCCCTCCCGGAGGGGTGTGCTTGCTGTCGCAGCTCCGGACTGCGGTCCTCCCCGATGCCCTTTTTATTAGCCCTGGTGCAAGGCTATGGCCTGGTGCCACGGGGCAGGAGGGTGCTGCGCAGCTGTCACACCCCACCCAGCGTGGGGCTTGGTTTTCATCCCTGCCCCCTTTCTTGGACTTGCTAATTCCTCTCTTTTGCTGCCTTTCTTCCCCCGCCACGTGAAATGCTGCTGTTTAAAAATAACCCCTGGATAGTCGCCGCAGTGCCACCGATCTAGGGATTGCTGCAACACTTGGTTCCTGTACGGTCGCGTGGCTGGCTCGAAAGTGGAACTAGCAGTGGGAGAGCCACAGTTACGGCCCCGCATCTTCTCTCTTTTCCTGCTGGTTTTCTTGCTCTCCGCTGTCCTTCTGCAGGTGAATAAGCTTGCTGGCTTTAACCCTGCTGCCAAATGACAGCCCTTCTTACCAGGGGCGCTGATAGCGGGAGGCAGAGACCTGTGAGATCTTCACCTTAACCTGTTGGGGTGATATGTTTTATATAGGGTTTTTATTCTTTTTTTATTTTAAAAGTCTTAATCAGAAGACAACACCACGTAACCTGGAAATTAGGAATGTTCGAAGGTGAAACTCTGCGATGCTACAAGCACACTTGTACGTGCACACGCTGTTGCCCGTCCTCCTCCTCCTCCTTTCTCGTGGGAGCTGCAGGAGTTGCTCTCCCTTCTGCAGCCACGTGTGAAGGGCTGGGTGTGTAAGAGCAGCTTTTTCCCTCCTACGCAGGGACAGCCACAAGCTGGGACGTCCACCCCTAGGGCCATTCTAGGAGGGGGCTGTTTTAAAGGGCAGGCAGTGAAGCAAAATTTGCCTGGAAACTGTTACTATACGTGTTTTCAGCTGTTGCAGTGTCCTCTTCCTGGGTGTACTGCGTGTGCAGCACTAGAATTTCACTGGCAAAAGGTCTCTGGAAGCCGCAGGGGACGTGCTTGATAAGGCTCTGCTGCATATTTCACTAGAAACCACACCGCTCTGCTTGATGAAATATATTTGTGGGGTTTTTTGTGTGAAGTGATTGCTTACTAGCACAAATTGGATTAGTGTGTTACGTAGAAAAGTAACTTCAACTCGTGTTAGTTCCTTTCTAGTTCGTATTCTCTCAGAAGCACCTGGCCTGTGACTTTGGCTTCTTGCTCTGGAGATGCAGCGAGATATGGCCGTAGCTTTTACGTTCCTCTTCTGGTGAATGCCTGTTCTAAAACAAGCCCTTGTTAGGATTTCTTAGCCATATTGGCTGCTACGGCAATTAAAATGAAGAAATAGCACCTCTGGATTTGAAGAAATAGCTGCTTGGGTTTCCCCTCTATCGTCTTAGAGATGCTGTGCCTAGGCTGCAGAATGCCTAATAACACCTTAAAATATGCAGAAGCCAGCTTTAATGCAGGTCCTGTCAAAGAAAACGCTATCGGAGGATGAGCAGTGCCGCAAAGCATTGGCTCGCCGTCCGCTGCCGCCGTATCAGGCACGCTTTCCAATTGCTTCATTAGCATACTTGTTCATTTTGGCGTAAAAATGGAGTATATGAGGCGGCACACAACCAGTAAACCTATTTCATGTGGCAATAGAATAGCCAGTAATGGATCTAATTGCCCTTTTGGAGCACCTCTTGTCCCAAAGGATTCTTCAACCGGTCACAAATCACATCAGAAATGCACCTACCGCTGAGCTGCGGCGCTGGGGAAGGTGCGTTTCTGGTCTCCCGCGCAAAGGGAGCCCCTCCTGCCAGCGAGACGGGGGCTGAGAGCTCGAAGGCAGCCACACGGTTTTCTTCGGAGCCGCTTAAAACTTTGTTTAACCTTCCTCGTTTCAGAGGAAGGGCGCTGAGCAGCGCTGCGGGGCGTCAAGCCTTATTTCCAGGGAAAGCTGGACTGTCAAGCCATCTGCTTTTCGATGGGTGACTTGCAGACTCAGCAACTATAAATATGTAGAGATAGAGCGCACGCCAAGATATGTTCCTATATAAAGTCATATATGTATATCTACATATATATTTATATGAATATGAGCATATCCTGGCTTTATACGCCTCTTTATTGGGGCTGTTTGATGCCACATACTTGAGGGCAGCAGGAAGGCAAGTCAGCAGCGGTCATTACTCTGGGTGTCGATGTAAGAGAGCATCCTCTGCTTGAAAGGTGGCCCCTGGGGGGTGCCGGGTTTGCAGGGTAGCCGTTGCTGCGCGTGCTTTGCTCGGGGCTTGCTCTTTCAGAGAGGGCATTGCCGTTCTCGCCTCCCCTCTCGCAGGGCGCGCGGGAGCCCCCGTGCGCATCGCACACCTGCAGCACCCCTCGGTCGCGCCGCTCGCAGGCCAGCAAAGCCCGTCGAGCCGGGGCTGGAGTTTCTCAGAAACTGCCAGGTTTCTAATTATTTAAATTTCTGTTTTGGTTGGTTTTTTGGTTGTTTCATGTTTGTTTTTTTTTTAACTGAGCCATATCCTCGTTGTTCCCAGTTATGGGATGGTTTCCACTTTCTGCAGCAGCGGGGAATGAGGAGGGAGGGTTTCCCCTTTCTTGGGAACATGATCAGGGCTGCAAAAATACCCACAAAGGAACATGGCCGTGCACTTGCAGGGAATGGTTTCTTCTCTTTTTGATTTAAGGGAGTTTCACAGCCACGGAGCTTCTGCTTGGAACGAACTAATCTCAACCCAGTCCTTACCTAAAGCTCTTGCTCTATATCAAAAATGCAAACTGCGTGTGCTGCTAGCACAGAGCCATAAATTGAGCCAGGCTCTTTTATTAACTTGAAATTAGACTGATCTAAAAGCTTGCTTGTGGTCTTGAGCTTAATAGGAGCAGAAAGCTGCCGGTGGCTGCATGCTCTCGCAGCCGCATGTGAACCTGTGAGTGTTGCCATGTTGACTGTGGCTTGTGAGTTTAACCTCATGTGATCTTATCTCAAGAACTGCAAAACCTGTTTTTCATCCGTGCTGTACGGCAAACGAGAAATAGGGCACGGGGTTTGGAGGTTTTGGAGGGAGGAGGGTTGGTTAAGAAACGGGATAGAGATCTTAAGGTACAGTCAAAGGCACCGTACGCTCGGTATTGAGCTTTTCCTCCTGCTTTTGAGCTCTGGGTTTTTTCTTGGCCGGCAAAATACTTCCTTATGTTAAAACCAGTCTTTTGAAGACAAGGCTGTTTGGTTTTGTGGGATTCTTTTGTTGTTGTTGCTAATCTCTGAGAAAATTAAGAATGCTTTGTATTTTACTGCATGAGCAGATAACTTATTCCCCAAGTGCGGATGCAGCACGTAGCTTTGACAAAGGCCTCGATATCATGCTGTCATGGATACGTTTAATTTAAAAATAGGTGCCTGAGTCTGCAGGAGTTTTCTGTAAATTCCTTGCATAAAATCCAGGCAAGTTGTCGCCTACGGACAAAAATCGAGTAGGGGGGGCTCTGCCTGGGATTTCCATCTCCTTCCCCAGCAAAAACCATGCTGAGGCTGCTGCGCTGGGTCGCAAGGAGAAAGACAGGCGTGTTTTCCTTATGCTCCTTAAACCCTGGACGGAGTTATTAGTAACCAACAAGCCTGTGACCTGGTTTTATTTCAAAATCTAAATAACCGGGGGATTTTTTTTCTTTCATGAGCCCGCTTCCCCTGTTCAGTTCTCTAATCCCAGATAAACACAACTGAGCTTTGCAAAGACAGGACGAGGCAGCTAGAGATGGCTCCTGGTAATTGGAAAGGCAGCTAAGATCCTCTCTTTTTCTCCCAAGGATGCTCGCCGGGCTTTGTTGGATGGCGGAGGCCGCTCCGCCCCTCTGCGGCAGCCGGGCCGGCGGCTGCTGGCGCAGAGCAGCGCGTCGGGCGCTCGATGCGGCTCTCCGTGGCGGCGGCGGTAGCGGCGATGCCGGAGCACAGGCGAGCGGGAGGTGCCGTGTCCTTATGCACTTGGTGGGGAGAAACCCCCTGCAGCATCTCATTGCTGGAGAGCAGGGTGGAAAAAAACCCTTTAAGCCGTAATATTTTGGGTCCTTTCTAGAGATTTCATGTGAGATCTGAGAATGAAAGCAGAGCTATTCATAGGAGTGATTTCTACTCATGCCTTTTTTTAAGCTTCAGGGGGTTTTGGCTAACATTTCTCTCCCCTCGGTGGTTGCTGCTTTGCATGAGAACCTTCCTCAAAGAGTCAGTTCTTGGGTCGAGGTGTAAAAGCTCACAATAAATACATTTACTTCTAGTAGCTCTTTTGACACGGGTGGAACTGTGAGATTTGTAAAGGCCTGATGGATTCGCTGGGCGTTATCCTGCCGCTGGGGGATTGCGATGCTGTAGCCGCACAAAGGACTGGCATGTGGAAGGAAAAAAAGCACCTTTTGGGCTTTTTCTCCTCTGCGCATAAAGAAGAGGGCACGTGGCCGATCTGCAGAAATCCCCTTTGTGTACAGAAGGTAGCAAGCGGGGATTTTTAGCTCTTTGCCATGGTTCACCCCTTCCCTGGGTTAGTGGTGCTGTCTGGAGGAATTTAGGCTAAAGCAGGTCCTGGGTGTGTTGGCAGAAAAGCGAAGGTCCGTGCAGGAGAGGCTGAGCTGTCAGCTTGGTAACATCCCCGCCGTTCTTAAAAGATCCCCTGCAAATCTCCTGCCGTGGTAAATCTCGGGAGGAGCGTGGCATCGTGTTTATTTAACACCTGCTTAATGATGCAAGCTGAGAAACTGCACCGCTACTTTCCAAGCACTTGTACCAGCTGTTTTGCTCAAATAATTTTTTTATATGCCGGATTAAAACAATAAAAACATTAAAGTCCTAAAATTCCCCCTGAGAGTAAACATCTAGACAATAAAGAATTGTGTGTGTGTAGGGGATGGGGTGGGAGAGTTTTGCAGCAGTGCAAAACAAGCTATAAATTAATCTCAGCAATAAAGCCTGCTAAATTAAACCATTTCATAAAATGAAGTTCTTGCAAAATGTCGAATCAGTCTGTCTTTGGGGCGATTAAAGATTTTTGGCTTCTTAACTTCTTCAGGTTATTTATAAATGGTTAATGTGTCTTGTAGCTGTGTCAGTCGCTGCTTTTAGGCAGAGGAGCGGGGTTTATTTTGGGGGATAGACAGGGTTTTATGGTCACTAGAATAATTGACAGGAATTCAAAGCATCACCTGTCATGTTTATCTGCTTAAACCCCCTTAATGTGGGCTTCAGACTGGGAGACAAGCGGTTCAGTCTCAAAAAAGCTCATTTACAAGAATAAATATTCAAAGGACTGGATTTTAAGCAATCCAAGCTAGACTTAAAAGCGAGGAGCAGAGCATTCCACTGATGTCTTGCTCGTGTGTATCTTGCTGGCTCTTTTCTTTGCTTTTTCTGTTGCGAGGCTCGTGCCTTCCCCGCTGCTTCTGCCACCCCAGACACCTGCAAAAGTCACAGTGTTACCAGACGCTTGCAGCGCTGAAGATAAAGGTGTGAGCTCTTCGTGGCACAGCATCGCTGTCGACATCTTGATACTGGCTTCTGCACTTGTAAAATCTGCTAATTCACCTACTCGCTGGGGTATTAACGCAAGCTTTTGTTTCTGTGGCTGGGGGAGGTGTTCCCTGCACACGTTTTAGGTATTAAAAGCAATTTGCAATTGCTGTGTTAGCTTGTCTCCCTTTTAAGAGGCTTGTGTGATGTTTGCTATAAACCTCAAACATTTGTAAGCTTTAGAAGAAAATTTAAATGCATTTTGCTTTGACTGCATGTGAGATTTTATTATCTGCAGCCCATAACGTAGGCAGAAAAATTGTTAAGACCCTAAGGATGCGAGTAAAGCGATTTTGGTGACCTCAGCTGTATATTTCTACATCGCTGAATCATCACCCAGTTGGCACCTCAGCGGGGGTAATCTCTGCTTGGGAGGCTGGGAGCGCAGACGGGGCTGGGGAGGAGGGCTGTAGATCAAACAATGTGGGGAAAAGCTTATGGGAAAGCTGCTTGTGTTATGCTTGGCTCTATCTCGTCTGATTTTTCTTGCACTTAAGAGTTTATCCACTTAATTTTTATTAAGGGCTGCAGGTGGAAAGTAATGTTAAAAGGGTTTACCATTAGCCAGGAGCAGCTAAGGAGGCAATTAGATGCGAGCGGGAGCCCTGGGCTGGTGCAAATTGCAGCTGGGGAGTCCGCTTCAGACGCAGAAAGGCTTTTGCTGGGGATTTTGTCGGGTCACTAAGTACACAGACAAGTGCCGGAGAGCTGGGAGCACGCTAATGCGCTCCTCAAATGTAATCCTGTTGTGTAGACAGCTGAAACCTCCCGTAATGGCAGGGGTTGCGAGGCATTTGGAAACGAATGCGGGAAGAGCGAGGAGATTTGCTTCCCCGTAAGCCTGACCTGACTTGCTGGGGAAAACTTGGCACCTTTTGAAAGGCGGTGCGGTTGTGTAATGATTGCAGATGATTTGGGGGGGGTGTGGGAAAAAAAAAAGGATCCAGATCTTCAGTACGGGAGATCTCCCGGCACTCTGGGTGCAGGATGGAGTCAGGCAAAGAGCTTGGAGTTAGACCCCTCTGCAATAGTCTGCTCTGAGAAGTCATAAATCTCAAGGGAAGAGGGTCACTGAGAACCTCATCAGGGTGGGAGCAGCAGCGCCGCGTTAATATGCCCATAAATCTACCTGTTACGATAAAACAGGTGGCTCTTCCAAGAGGCAAAAATAGTCAAACGCCCGGAATTTTTTTTTTCTGCTGCTGCCTATCTCCTTTTAAAAGCTTAATTATCGTGGTGCGCTGACATCTGACAACTTATCATGGGCAATCATGGCCTATCTAAAATGCAGGACTTAGTTTTGTGTCTGTGCCTGGAAAGCAGGGGCAGAAAAAGAATGAAGGGGCTCTGCAGGTCGGCCAAAATCTCTGGGAGAAAGGTGCGGAGGAGAACAAAGGATGCGTTTCTGTAAGCGGTGTTGGTGAGATTGGTGCTGGGAAAGCTCCTTGGAATAACGAAGATGAAGGGAGCTACAGAATGGGTTAGTCGTGGGGGGAAATCATGCCCTCGGATAAGATCTGGGAGCTCTGTGGTTATGGATGGATGGAAGGGATGTGAGGGCAGGACCGGCTGCAGCCTGATGGGAGTCGCTGCGGGGGTTTGGTGAATTCCTCGGTCTCTGCTTTCACATCTTGCACGGGGACATACGTGGAAATCGGAGGTGGCCGAAGCTGTCTCCGCTGAGCTTCTGCAGAGCGCTCGTACCTCTCAGCATAGGCGAAGGGGGCCAAACCCCTCTGGTTTCTACAGCTTGTTTCCAAAAAGCCCCAGTCTCTTCTCAAGGCGACCAAGAATCCATAAACCTCAATTTGCCTCCTGCATTTTGTCCCTCTCCACTCGATGATCCCCATCTACCACCCTCAATAACTACCCCTTCCTGTTCTTAGGCTGCGTGAGTGTATTTAAGTCATGCGCATGCGCCTCTGGTTACGTGGCTCTACATTTCCTTACAGGTTCTGTCCTCTAACTAGCGAGCGCCAACGTTACAGGGGAAAAAACCCCAAGCCTCTAAGCCACTTGAATTCTGTCTTCATTTGACATGATGCCCTCTCCAGACTGTTGCTGTCGGAGCTTCCGCAGGAGAGGTCCTAGCTCAGGTCCACAAAACCCACCCCTTTTCTCAGGCACTAAAGCCTGGAAGGAGAGGCTCAGCACACCATGAATGGGTGGGCACATACTCAATATTGCAAATGAATTGAAGGAAATCAACCTTCCAGTGCATTAAAAGACTGAATGGGGACCATGGCATCCTTTTTTCTAATTGTAGTGTTGTTCAAAGGTCAAGGCTGAGTCACGTCGACTTTTTCAAGCTGCAGCGTACTGGCACAATGAGTGCTTTTTTCCATTGGAGCTAACTTTTTTTTTTTAGGATTGGCTTTCTTGTAGCCCTGAAACAATAGTGCATCGGAGAGGATCATGTTAGCCTGGTGCAAGGCATCTTCCGAGAGGATAACCACCAAACCTCTCGGATGAGACCAAATTTAACGTCCACTCCCTCAGCGGAGAAGTTTCTTTGGAAATGACCGTAAGGGGGTTGGATTGGAGTTGAGGGTCTGGCTGTCCGGAGCAGAGCCCGCTGCTGGAGTCCTGCTTTCCCAGCACAGCTTTCTCTTAGGCTCTTCCCAGGGTAAGTACAGAAAGGGAGATATCACTGGCCCACGCGCGGGCATGGCAGCTCCCTGCAGCGCTGTCCTGCTGCCAGAGGACCCGACCGCAGACCCTTGCTCAGACACAACTGCGTTGGGTATCTCAGGTCCAAGAGAGATATCTGAGTCCTGGTTTTGGCTCAGTTCTGCTGTCTCAAACTACTCGGTTTCCCTTTACCTACATTTCAGAGCTCGCCTCCCCGGTGCCAATAGCGCTGCCTTGCTGGGGGAGCGTCGCAGCGTCCCTGCCAGGTGCAGGGGACGTGCAGGCTGCAAGGCTCCCCGTTGTCACCCCGGGATTAAGGGTTCTGCGTTTCCACTGACGCCGAGCACTCGGCTGCGATGTATGGCTTGGCAGGGAGCGGGGAAGCCGGAGCAGCTCGTACCGCGGCGCTGCCGGAGCTGCATGTGCTCCGGCACCTGCTGCCAAAGCCTCTCCTCGCCCGTGCGGTATTGATAGACTTGGCCACCGTCCAGAGACTTTTTAAGATCCCCATGCAGCCTCCCAAAGCACAAATCCTCAGCCCTGTAGACAAATTAATCGACTCCAGTTCAGATTTAATTATTTTTACACATACATTCTTGTTTCTTGGGGTATGCAGAGAAGGAGTTTCCTGTTATTCTTTTCTTTTCACTCTATAAATTATCTCTCGCATGCATGCGTCGCGCGGGACTTGCTGCCGATGCTGTTTGTTTGCCGAGAAAGTCTTTGCTCCCAGATTATTCATTCAGGAGCTGTGGAGCGTTCAAGGCAGGAAGGGTGACTCATTTAGTAAACAGCAGAGGCTTGCAGGGAAAGGCAGGAGCCCAGATTGGGTTTCTGTGGTAGATCTGAAGTCTTTAGGGGGGTATTCGGGGTTTTTTTTTTTTTTCCTCTTTTTTGACCCTTTCTTCTCTATCACCAGCACCAGGGGCTCACGATTCTTTCTCCGCGTTGCAGGAGGGCAGGGCCCCATGAATAACACAACAGCGCGGCTGCGTAATTCACCCCTTTCCTCCCTTAATGCCACATAACTTCCTAAACTGCTCAGCCCCAGCCGCTCTCTGCGGTAGGGCAGGGCAGGAATTTCACTTAGCCTGAGCTCCCTGCCCTCCGCCGTGCCTCTGCCCGTTTTCCTTGCTCTCTATTCCCCGGCTCTTGTGACGGGAAGAGATGCTGAGCTCCTAATGAATCACCGAGCGCCCACGCTTGAAATACGGTTAGGGAAACACAGCTGTAATTGCCTTTGTTAATATTTCTTTTTTTTTTTTTGCAGTGCTTCTCACATGGCTCCTGGTACTTGCATGCGCGGTCGGCTTCCTCTCCTAACGCCCTCGTGAAGTATGGTGCCTTTTCCCTTTTTATTTGCTCTGTCTGGTAGGTAGGGGAAGAATTGATGGCTTGCCCAAGGTCACACTGAAAACCTGTGGTGCTGCTGGGATTCGAGCCGGGGACGTAATAATGATTCACATCCACACTGGAGCTATCTGGGGGTTCCCATGGGGCAGGCGCGTATCCATAGGCACAAGCTGTGGAGTCGCTGACGCTCTGCAACTCCACCCCCTCGCTCACCTCCGTTAATTACCGCTGTGCCTCTCCTCTTAAGTTATGTGGCAGCGGTAATTAATACATGTATTTTAATAACCTTCACTTTTATCGAAACAAGGCTAAAAATGCTCCACCGTGTGGAAGTAAATAATTATTGCATTTCCAGGTTCTAGCCGTGCGCCGCAGGCTTTGTGTGACTGTGGGCAGGTCCCCGCATCGCTCCTCTGCGTCTGGCTGCAGAGATCGGCTGCCGGCGGGATGGAGCAGCCGATGCCTGCGGGCAGAGAGCTGGGGAGGAGCGGACTGTGACTCCTCAAGGTGTCCGTCCCCCTCGAGCATCGCAGGAGCAGAGGAGGAGGGTTATCGGTGTCTTAGAAAATCCTGCCTGTTCTCACGTAGTGTAGGACCCCTTGGAGATTTAGGAGCCTGATCTTCCCAGCTTAGGGCTGTAATTCCAGCGGCCATGCCCAGGGGAGCCGTGCCTACGAGGCACGGAGGGCTCCTCGTCTGTGGGACCGGGTGGACTTTGAGCAAAACAAGGGGCTGCTTTCTTCCCAGGTGCTCCATAAACCACCTCAGCCATCTGCTATTTTTCTACATATGCCCCTTTTTAAAAGGAGAGAAGGTTGGTTCATGGTCCTTTGGTGTGCTGCAGAGAAATTCCTCAGTAGCTGGAGGGTTGGGTTTGATAGCTAAAGCTCCCGCTGTCCAACCCAGGTTAAATCCAGCTGGGATGGATGCCTTCCTGGCCGAGCAGGTCAGCTGCTGGCTGCTCCGGAGGGTTGGCAGTTGTTTTTTGTCTCCACCCAAATGTGCTGATGCTCAACTTAGGTGCACTAGAGATAAAGGAGAGGTTGTGTCTACCATATGTGTCTTTATTAAAATTAAAAAAAAAAAAAAGAAAAGTTGAATGCAGAGTTTATTAAAGACTTTGCCCCGTATGTCCTTGGCCGAATGCTTCCCTCCTCACTGCTACATGGTGTGCTGTAGGCCAGATGGTTGCTGCCTTCCCCCCTGCTGAAACACCTGCATTTCAGTGGAGGGGCATGTGTATGAGAAGCCCTCTGGGATAAGTGAAGCTATAGAAATGTAAATTAAATTATTTACCTACTCTGAGTTAAATGCTCTGCCCTTCTGGCCAAGGAGGAACGGGATGGGTCGGGCTCCAGAACCTGGTTAACTCTTTGTTTAAATTACAGGGAAGTTTGTGGAGCAACCGGAGTATCTCAGCACTAATTGCCAGTGATTTGGTAGGAGCCAAATAAAAACTGCCCATAAAAATCCGCTCCCTCCAGCCTGGCCCTCACTGCTTTATAAAAAACACAGCTCACCTGTGACCTCCCAGGTGCTGATCTCGGGGAAACCAAAGCATCCCATGTCACATGTTGGCATCTTAACCCTGCCACTGCTCTCCCTCGGTGGGAGAAGCCTGATGTGGAGCCGTCTGCAGTTAGAGGGCAGGTTATATGACACAGAGAAGATGCTGCTGTGCAGCGCCGATCTGTGATAACTACCTTAAAAATAAAACACACAGTCCCCCCGAAAAACAAATTCTGAAGGTAGATGGTCCTCTCTAAGAGAAAGAAAGGAAAAAAAGGCTAATTTTTTCGTGGTTTGCACAATATTAATCCCAAACAAAGTGCTTGGTAAAGGGCTTTCTGTCTCTTCGGTCGTGGCTTCCTAACACCAGCACCGAATGCTGCCTGTGAACAGGCTGGAGTTTCTGATTATTATTCTTGTTCTTTCTCTGCTTTTTTTTTTTTTTTAATGCAAGGAAAGGAACGTGAATTAATCACAAGGCAGGATGTAAGCGGATTTTTAAAGTAAAAGACATAGCCACATGGGTCCCTGGAGTTGCCTGAGCCAAAACTAACATTTCAAGGTTTAATCTCGATGCAGTTTTAGTGGTGGTGGGGGCAGCTGCAGGGGGGCATTGCACAACACGCATCCAAGCCCGCTCCTCCCCAAAGTGACTGAGCTGACTGTGACCTTCCTGATGTTCATAGGACTCAAGTTGAGTAGAAATAAGCTTTTCCTGCCACCTCCAACTCAGGAAGGGCAGCGGGCACGTAGCGCCCGAACATTTTGCAGCGAGCATCCTGCTGCAACGCGATGGCCCCGCTGCGGCAGCGCGGTCGTGGATATTGCCTCTCACCCCTTTTTCAGGTTTTAGTTTCTCCCCTGCGTGGGCTGGGGTGAAATGACCTTGGCTCAGGGTTGTTCTCAGTAAAAGCCTGTGCTGTGCTTGCAGCCGACCGAGCAGCCGCTCCCCCGCCTGCAGAAGCCTTTGTGCTCGAGCAGGAGCCGCAGAGCTCTTTGAATACCTATACGTGCGATACACACTCTGGTTCTTTTTTGTTCTTGAGCTGATCACTCATAAACCTTCACTCTTCTTCTCATTTATCCTCGCTCAGGCTCGCAGAGGTGCTGTCTCTTCCCTCCTCTAGCGGAAGGATGCTGCCACTGAAACCAGCTTTCCAGAAGCGCTCGGTAACCACAGCTGCTGCGGCCACCTTCGAGCTGCACGGACTCGGTGCCTTGGCTGCTTTTGAAAGCGTAGCCACGAGCTTTCCAATGGGAGCAACTGGGCTCCGAGCTCTTCTGAAACCTGGCCCGGTGAGCACTGCCTTACGGGGAACCCTCCGAGAGGAAACGGGTCCGAAATCTTTGCGTGTCGCCTCTCGTAAGTGTGAAAATAAGACAATTTGGCCGTGCTATTGTTGCATTCTTTCAAACCAACAAGTCTTTGCGGCGTTAACTCCACGTCGTCTCATGACACCTCCTTTCCTATGGAAATGGGCTCATCTGGGGATTCACGTGGTCCCGGGCAGATAATTGTAATGGTCCCCCCGGCCTTTAAAATCTATGAATCACTCCAGTATCGGGGCACTTTATGCACATTAGCGAATTAATACTTACAGCCTCTCTGCAAGGGAGGGAATTATCGTTGTCATTGCTCAGATGGGAAATGGGTGAGATGGAGCCCAGATCTGCACAAGAACTTGGGGGTCACATCACTCACAGCCGTAACAGCTAACCTTTGGGCACCCAGCCCTTGGGGGCATCCGTGACCCTGCATTAGTTACCTCTGCAGTTGTGCCGAGTGAACGGGGAATATCTATCCAGCCTGCCACGCAGCCAGAAATCCATCTGAGCCCTGTCACGGCGAGATGTATGGACGGGGGCGTAGGCAGCGAGTCTGCCGCAGCCGGGAAGTGCGGGGAGGATGTGCTGCGTCGGACGCTGGGTGGGCTGGGATGCGTGCAGGAGGTCCACCACCTCCCCATGGCCTTAGCCTTGCTCTCCGCACGCTGCTGTCTCCAGGCTCGTGTGTGTGTCCTGCCTGCCGGGAGGTCCCCAAACGAAGGAGATGGGTGCCAGGAGAGCAAGGCAGACCTCAGGACATCGCCCAGCCCCCTCGTCCTGGGCTGATCGCACCGCGATCGCTCGCTCTAGGGCATCGCAGCAACCAGGAGGACTTTGGGAGTGAAACCTGTTGTGGCTCCTTTTACAGTCGGTGACTTTGAGCTCGGCTTATCCGCGCCAGAGCGCTTAGTGCAGTCATTTACCTCTAGCGCTGCAGTTGCGAGACACGTGCTGATTTCTTTTGTTTCCCCTGGTGTCCAGGTGTTTCAACCCTATCATGGTGTCTGTGGGCAGAATAACACACCGCTGTGCTGGAGTTAAGGCTGGAGCAGCATTTTGGCTTCCCCTTATTAATGGCAGCTTATTAATTCAGCCATGTGATGAGCTTGATGGAGGCAGGTTTGGCTCCTCACCCCTTTCAGGTCAGGGTTTTCGGCAAGGTAGAGCCTCCTTTTTACACGCGTGTGCCCATGGAAGAGTTTGTGCTGTTGCAGCCTCCACTTGGTCTATATTAAAACTGAATTTTGGCCAGGCGACTGGCTCGGTGCGCAGCCGGTGTTTATGTTCTCTGAAAATTACTGTCAAGGTTAAAAAATAGCCATGCAGCTTGTGCGCTGGAGCTGCTGGGAGAGCCAGCGAGCGCCTGGGCTCCTGCACGGCCGGAGGGTTGGATGGGGTGGGTTTGGTGCTCGCCTGACCCTCCTTTTGCATCAAATGCAATTGTGGAGGCTTTACAAAAGCAAGGAAAAAAAACGAGCAACCCCTTGTTTTTCACGTAGTGCTTATTAAACCGATGGAAAAATCTCCTTCTGACTAAAGATCCAGGCTTCAGCCTACTGCATTTATTCTCTGGCTCTTGCTCTAATGGAGATGGCTCGTTGGTCCAGCTGGAAGTATTGTGTCCTATTAAATAAAGATTTTTTTGAAATGAACACATTTATTCATCGAGCTGTCACAGCCTGTTGAGTAAAGAATGCAGACTGGCCAGCCTCAGTCTGCCTCAAATGTGTTTTCTCCAAAAAGCTGCTACCATCTCTGGGGTAAATAAACGCAGCCCTGTGCTTACCCAAACCCCAAATGCCAGCCTCCTGCTCCGGCCCCTGCACCAAAGGCAGCCGTAGGGCCATGGTGGGGGCAGAGAAAAGCAGGAATTGGGGCTGCGTGCGGTGTTGAAACTCTGATTTTACGCAGCCCTTGGCCGTTGCAGCACGAAGGGTCGCCGCCGATTTGCGGCGCCGAGGCAGCGGCGTTATCCCAGCGCCTGTCCCTCGCCCCAAAGAGTTTACAGTCTACGTCTTCTTTTTAATTCAGACACCCGCAAAATAGCAGGCTGAAATAACACTGCTATATGTCAGCTGCTGATGGAAGGAGATTAAATATTAAAGCCAGTGCTGTGGCTTTAACTCATTCGATTTCCCCCCCCCCAACTCTTCCCCCTTTCTCCCCCCCTGCTTTCTTCTCTGTGTAAAATGACATGATTTAGAACTGAAGTGCCAGACTCAGCCTCCAGGTTTCGGCGTTTGGAAATGTATGTAGAAAGATATATTGTGTCTGTGAGCATTTCTGTGCAGAGAAAGAGAGAGCTCCCAAGCTAGTGAGACCACATAAAGATGTTAAATAGAGCTGTAACGCACACCGAAAGCAGGAAAATTGCCCTAGAAAAAAAAAAAAAGGTTAAAAAAAAAAAAATCCTGCGATGGAGCAAAATGAAAGATTAAAATAAATTCAGAGGTACTGAGGCTGGGCTGAAACATGCCCCTCGTGGAGCCGGGGCTGGTGGGGAGAGTGTGGAGGGGAGAGAAATGTGACCCCATTCCCTACTTCGTCCTCTCGCTGCTTCCCCCATTGACCTAAAAATCTCCCGTTTCTTTACCCAGTGCACAACAGAGTCAGAGAATTGGGAATTTTCTTCCTTTTCCTTTTTTCCCCTGTCTCTGTGTGTTTAATATTTCGAGACACCGCTGGAGCAGCGGCCGCCTGCCTGCTAAATATTCATCTGAAACCGGCTGTTCCTCTGCCCTCACAAAAAAACCTGATTTATTTTTCTCTGCTTACCGTAACCCACCTATTTTCTTCCGCTAACGGCTCATCACCGCGTCGCGAGGGGCGAGCGGGGTTGGCAGCCAAGTACGTTAAAAGCCAGGGTGGTTTTGGGCCAAAAAGATGACAAAGTGTCAGTGCCCACCCTTTCTCCCTGGTCCCCCCTTCCGCGAGCGCTTTATGGTGCGGTGCAAAACGACGCTGCAAATTTTGTCTCCCTCAGAAAACGGCGGCGGTTCGTTCGCTTCTCCTTTGTTCGGTGGCGTTTTGGCATCGCCGAGATTTGTAACGCTGTTTGGGAATGAGTCACGTTTGGGCTGGAGCAGAGCTGAGGGTTTCAGAAGCTGTGGGGAGGAAAGAAACTGAGAACACGTGTGTCTTCAGCAAAACCGTTGAGAAATTCTATTTCAGGTTCAGTTACGGACCCGATCGGGGGAGCAGCGGCTGGGAAAGCCGGGGTGTGCTTGCCCGGAGTTACGCGGGCAAAAACCTCTTTGCTTTTTTCCCTGCAAGCGTGTTAGGACCCACCAGCTCTAATTTCTTTTAATATGAGCCCCAGTTCCGAGCCACCATCAGAAAGCACCGTGCGATTACAAACGTCTTTGAAGGACGCTTTGCCTGATACACTTGTTATTGCACCAAAGGGGAAGATGGATGGGACGCGTGCGGATGCGCCCGTTGTCTCGGCAGCGCTGTCCCTTGCCTCTGCTAACGTCCCCCCTGCCGCACGGCTCCCGGGAAGGCGCCGCCGCAGCTTCCAGCCTGGAAAAGGCAACTTTGCTCGATTAAAAAAAAAACTGAGTCGTAAATAAGCATCGGAAAGAGTGAGGCGAACCCGGGGTGTCACGCGCAAGCTAATTCGCAGAAACAGGTGGCTTTGGGTTGGTTGGTTTGTTGGTTGGTTTAAAGAGAGAGAAAAAAGGAAGGGGAAAAGGGTAGAAATCCTTTGCTGCCAGCAGCAGCTCTTTCTAGAAACAACAAGCCCGATGCTGTGCGGCTCCTGGATGCATAAAAATCCTGCAGTACGGCCCATGCAGTGCCCTCAGCCTCCTGGTTTGTCGCAGTCTATTAGGAGAGGCGCAATCCATCCTCGGGTCTTTATGATTATTTGCTTTAACCCCGTCCCTGCCTCTCCCCCCCTTTTCCTCAGTCTCGATGTTCGGGGCTGGCGCAGCCGTTCAGAGCAGCCCCGCAGCGGGCGATGCTGCCCTTTGCCTGCGCACCCAGCCCGGCCTCGCAGGGTGGATGCGAGCTCCCCCCTCACCCAGCACATCCCTAAAGCCATCACGGGCGGGTTTTTTTATCCTGCTGTTCTCCCCTAAGTGCAATTTCAGACAGCGTCTTTACGGCACGTGAAACGCGTCCCCTCCAGGTTCAACGGCAGCCGTGCTTCGGGCTGCTCTGTGCCATCGCAAAGAGCCCCGGGCAGGGGCATCGATCGGGGCAGCCGCCTGCATCCTGCTCCATAAAGCCACGGCCTGAATTGCCGGGCGGGTGCCAGCTCTGTCGTACGCCATCCAAAAAAAGTTGCCTGACCTCTAACAGCACCTAATTCATCCCTCCATTAGCCAGCAATAAAGCGGCGCATCTCACCGAGCCGCGGGGCGGATTTGCATTTCTTAGATCGGTTGCAGCCACCGTGTGGCTCTGCCGCTTAGAAAAAAAAATAATAGATTATTAAAAATATTTGTCCCCCGTTCCCTAGAAGCCCCGCGTAATGGCTTTTTCATTTGGAGCAATGTGTTCACACACCGCTTCTCAAACAATCTGTCCCGCTCTGGTTTTGCTTAACGCTCGGCAGCGATTGTGTTACAGTTGCTCTCCGGGCGGCTCTCTCTCCCCCACCCTGCTGCAGGATGTACCCGTAAAACACAAAATGCATTTATTCACGATTTTCTAAATTGTTTCATTTCAGAGGTTTACAAACGAGGACCACCTGGCGGTTCATAAACACAAGCATGAGATGACATTGAAATTCGGCCCTGCTCGAACTGACTCAGTCATCATAGCAGGTATGTGGCGTTCAATCCAGGCCAGCTCTGAAAACGGTGCACATTAATACAGCATGACTGCAAGATTAATACCGGGGACCAGATGCACTGAAAAACGTCTCTACCTCCCATAAAAAGCTCTTGTGATCTGCATTTAATCAGGAGGAAAGGAAAGCCAGAGGCTTCCAAGTTTCTTTTTTTTTTTTTTTCTTTTTTTTTATGGTAGTATCAGGTTTTGGCGGCGGGGGGTGGGTTTGGGTTTGGTGGTTGTTTTTTTTTTTAGCTCTCACCCTTTTTATTAAGACTGGAAGATTTATGGACAAAAGGTCTTTCAACGTTTCTGCGTGTGCTTTGAGGACGATGAACAAAATCTGACAAACCCAGCTTCCTCTCCTCAGCCCAGGTGTCAATTTTCTTGAGCGTTTAGGCTAGCAGTTAATAAATTAAAACGCCATCGAGTGCACTGGCTACTGCCGAGAGTGCATTTACAGAGCCCAAATGAGGCACTCTGGCAGCACACGGTCAATGCAGCCTTTATAAGATTGGGGGGAAAAAAAAAAACCCATGTATATTGTTGTCTGGCAGCAGATCATTGCCGGTTACAGATAACTCTCCTGCCTTGTCACTCCCCTTTCGTTCGGGCTTCTTAAAAGGGCGTGAGGTTTGTGTTACCGCTGGATGAAAAGGCTGTTGCTGAGAACAAGGAATGAGGAGGAAATGCTTTCTGAAGCCTTGAGGGTTCATAAGGGGAAACGAAGCGTCTGCTCAAGAGCCTGGCACCCTCTTCCCAGGTTCATCTCCAGCCCCAATTTGCTGTTGAAGCAGGAAATAGCAATTCAGTTGGTTTCTTAAAGCCTTCAAGTTAATTATAGCCGTGGGTAGGATCGTAAGGGAGCTCACACAGCCTTCGCTGGAAGGGCAGAAAGCTTCTCCCGGGGGAGGGCTCGCAGAGACGAAACAGGCTCCTAGAGGGAGAATTCATTTCAAATGGGATCAGGCTAATGGGATTTGATGGCGAAGAATCTGGGGTAGGGGCTGAAGGAAACTTCAGATTCCTAAAGGTCTTTTTTCCTTCAGTTCACCCCCTTTCTAAAGAGGGTGCAGAGCGGGAGGGTTAGGTTTTGCTTGATAAACCTGGTCAGGTGGTGATGGGGGAGCAGAGATGGGGTACGGTCCCATCTCCAGCCACAGTCCCACCTGCTCTAACGGGGATGCAGCATTCAAGGCCGTCATCTTCGCAGCTCCCAGAGGTGTATGCTCCTCCTGCACACAAACTCTCATGGGTGAAACCGCGGCTGGGACGAAACGCTTCAGTTTTAGCACAAGGAACAGCAGCGAGGGTGGGTCTGGCCCCCTCTCCCAGCATCTCTGGGCTGGTGCTTGGTGGGTAACCACAAAGGGAAAAAAAACCCCAAACGTATTTAGCTGTGGTCAGTGCAAGACCGGCCTGTTTAACAGAAGCTTTCCCTGGCTGAGATCTTGATGGCAGATAGAGCTGCCGGGGGGTTTGTGAGGGCTATAAAGCACGCTGGCTTTGAGCAGTGAGATCTAGGGTGTTATTGCCCTACATTCCTAATGTCCTTTCATTTTTTTTTTTAAGCCACCATTTTGTCTCTGGGTTTTCTCTTGTTCTCTCCCTCCCTCTTGCTTTGTGCTGAGTCCAGGGCAGCAGCCCGTGTGTTAATGAGCAGGAGGATTCGGCGTGCATCCCTTGCCGTAACTCCATGGTTAAGCTAAAGAGAGTTGTAAAGAATTGTTCTCTCTCCGCCGGTTACAGCTGGCGGCAGAGGGGCTTATTTAAATGGGAGCGCGCACTTCTGGGGTGATGCTGTGGGTGGAAGAGCTGCTGCAATTCCTGGAGGTACGAATTGGGGAAGGGTAGAACGAGAGAGGGTTATATGGCTTTGCTTTGTGGCATTGTGAAAACTTCTGCTGGAGATTTGGGCCCCGGGCTGGCGTGCGCGGCTCGGAAGGACATTGCTAAATGGGGAATGGTCCGAAAAGAGCCCTGAGAGCCGTTAAAGCACAGGAAAAACAGCCTCCTGCCGAGACCTTTGGTTGACAAAGTTTCTTGGTTTAATGAAGAGAGATTTGAGGGGAACCAAAGTGTGCTTAGAGGAGGCCTTTGCTTTATTAACAAAACCAGGAGGTAGGGTTTGAAGTCAGGCTGGAAACAAAGCGTAGTTCTGTGACAGCAAGGCGAAGTTACCGCTGGGGTTGCTTCCCGAAGGCTGTGGGAGACTCTCCACCGCTGGCCGGTTTGAAATCAAATGGGATGTTTTCCGTAGACACTTCAGCTCGAGCGTAGCTACTGCGCTCAGACGGGAAGCATCCGTGCCAAACAGCCGAGGTTTTATGCAGGAGGTCAGGCTAAACTATCCCAGGGATCCCCTTTGTGCTTAAAAATCTATGTAGTTTTCTGCCAGATGGATTCTTTCGGCGTAATGTGCTCGTGCCGGGCTCCCGCTAGTACCTGGACTCCTGACCTAACGTCACGCAGAAAAACGAGGCTCGCTGGGAGCGGGGAGATTTCTTTCTGCTTTATAGCCTGGGTGATGGCCAGAGAGATCATGACTCAACGTGTTAATATGGTGGAAAACGGGCCCCAGAGGGATTGCTTTGGACAGTGGTGGTAATTATTAGCACTCCCACATAGCTGTCTGTCCTAGGATGCGCATTAATGTGCGGAGCCGGCACAGGGCGGGAAGCAACTCTGCCCAGCTCTATTCCACATCAGCGGTGGAGCTGCTCCGATCAGCTGTTTCCCCCTCTCATCACTCCATATTTTTAAGATCTGCCGTCACAGGGAGATCAAACCCCGCTATTTTCCTTCCTTGCAGCAGCAATTCAGACGAGGACAAGCAAAACCCTGGGGTGGGAGGGACAGGACACGACCCAAAGGTAGGAGTTTCACAGAGATCACTGCACGCCTCTCGCTGCAATGATTATTTTTTTTCTTAAACAGCATCTAGCAGAGAAACAAAATCGACACGAAATTCTTTTCCCCTTTCTGAACTGTCACTTGCTTTGCAAACACGACACACACCTTAGCAGAAAAGCATCCAGACTTTCACAAACCAGAGGCTGCATTTGCTAGGGGTCCCCGGAGAGGACTAAGGTGGTTAAAATGAATTCTCTAGCCTCTCTTTAACCGGTGCTTGGTGTTACAACCCAAACAGATCAGACTCCGACCCCAACTAGGTTCTTGAAGAACTGCGAAGAAGTGGGACTCTTCAATGAACTGGCCAGCTCCTTTGAGCACGAGTTCAAGAAAGCCGCGGAGGATGATGAGAAAAAGGCAAGAGGCAAAGGCCACTGTTGCCGTAAAACTGAGCCGGGTGCATATTGTGGGGGCTGGAGGGGGGACGGTGCTGTTCTGATGAAAGGCATATGTTGTAGGGTAACTAAGTGTGGTCTCAGATTTAATATGCTGGCTTACATGGGACTTTATTTTTTTAACTCGGGTGACTTTGGCTGGCTATCCTGCAATCCGAGGCCTGGTGAGAGCGGATTTTAATGGTTTATTATTCCTTTGGCTTTTCAATTCAAAAAAAAAAAAAAAAAAAAAGCAGTACCCAAAATACCTCGCACCTTGGGAAGGAGATGCAGGAAAAGAGCAGGACTCTGTTAAGTGCTCAGGATCTGAGCAAAAATTCACTCAGAGCCTCCTTGGGGATCCAGATCCTTAATGGGCAGGGAAGGGACCGAGCTCAGCCGTGTGCCTTTAGCGTTTGAACGGTGCCGTGGCACATGCAAATAGGGAGAGGGGCTCCATGGAGGAGTGAGGCTTTTTCTAACAAAGAGCTCCCTCATATGCAAGCGGTATCGATTCAGGCTGCCCCTGCCAACCTCAGGAGCGCAAGGGTCTGAAGGACAACGGGATCTTGTCAGATAGCAGCTAATTAAGGACGTTTCTCCCCCCCTCCTTTTCCAGGCTCTGAGGAGCAGCAGATGCGTATTGGGCTCTTAGACTGGCACATACATTTACTAAATTGATATATGTATGTACATACGCTCACAGTCAGCGGCGCTGCTCGGAAATAAACTGCAGGAGCGCAGCCGCGTAAATCTTCACCGAGATGGGGAACGGAGGAATTCAGAATTAAAACTGAAAACTGTCTTTCACCCGCTCTCCTAATAACAGGGCTCTTTAAAGCATAAATTGATCTCTCTCATTGGTATGCTGCAGGCCCTTGTCGGGGCTGCGTGGCATTTTATGCTCTGAATTCCCTGCCTTTTGTTCTCTGCAGCCCAGACCCCGAGCGCTGGGAGAAGGTAGCTTTTCGTTTGTGGTTTCACATATAAATGGTTGAGCAGCCCACAGTCTAGCCAGTTGTTTTATATGTAAGACCACCCATCTCTTGGGCTGCGCTACCTAATAGCCGCAGCTAAGATCCTTAGGCTGTTCGATGTTTTCATTTTTTTGCTTTAGGATGACTGCAGTCTAAATATTTCTGCCGGCAGGCAGGCGAAACGGGGTGGCGTGAAGCTTGGGTTGGCTTCAGGCGTTAGGGAAAGCATTATCCCGCCTAGAAAATCTCGGCACAGGCGAGCTCCCTGGGCCCAGATGGCTTGTCACTCACCGAACCCGGCCAGAGCTGCCTGCTGCATTTCTGAGATGCTTTCAACATTTGGCCGCACTGAGCCCAGTTGCCGCTGTTGTGTTTTGTCCTCCAGTTCCAAGGGTGGTCTCGACACCAGCATGTTAATTAAAAACATCGGCACAGCAGGAGCTTCCCTGGAGGCGCTTTAAGTGGTTTGAAACTTTCCTGCATGTTAATCCCTTCTTCTTTGTGATTCCCAGTGCAACATCTCTGCTTAAGAGGGCAGGTAAATGGTTACTGCACGCACTGCAAGCAAAGCTCCTGCGTAAATCAGTGCAGAGCGGAGGCGCTGGAGCCGCACCCCACTCGAGAGCAGCGAGAGCATCCGTAGATGCCCGGATTTACCCTTTTGCCGCAATTTTCCCTCCCTTGAGAGGCTTTAAAATGCAGCAGAGGAGGAGGTTTAGGTTAGATGCTAGGACAAACTGTCAGCAGTTGGGCGAGTGAAGGAAAGTGCTGGGATTGATTGTGGAGGGAGGGAGAGCAGGTCGGACAAACAGCCATCAGGACTGATTTAGGGAGACTTTCTCCTGCCCCGGACGGAGGGAGGGAGGGAGGGACCGGGTGATTTGCAAGGTCTGTTGGAGCCCAATTGAATGCAGCATCCTGCAGTTGGAGTCTCGCTCCGTTGCGTGCTCCTCCGGTGCTCCTGTACGCCATCTTCTCCCAGGTCTTCTCTTCCTCCAGGCCTGGGGAGGGGAGAGGGGGCCGCACAGTTTAGTCCCCCTCCCTTCTTGTCACCCTGCCTTTTTTCCCATCCCCAGTAAGTCATTAACTGGTTAAAATGGGGCACGTGGCACTGCTGGAACCCAGGGTGGTGGCAAGTTGCCAGGTTCAGGCATATGGTTGGGTTTTATTTTAATGGGGCGCTCATAGATATTTAATAACTTGCATGGCTCTTTGTTTGCTTTTGATAATCGGGTAATAAAATAATTCAGGCTGATTTATACAATGCTTTACAGCTCTTCTGTGAATGAAAGTGCCTTCTGTAACTCGCAGGCATTTGGCTTTGTTACCTGTTCTCCTTAGCAGAGCCCTTTTATGAAAAAAAAAAAAAAAAAGGACTAACCCATGGAAAGAATTGTGTGTGTGTGTTACTGAGAAACCACAAAATGGTGCCATCTGGGGCAGAGACCGTCTTTCCTAGGCCTCTGTCTCTGTTTGGACGGGGCCGGCGCGGCACGGCACCGCTCTCTGCCTCGGGCTCCCAGATGCTACTTCAGTACAAATAAATAATAATAATTTGGCAAGAGCTCAGAGCTGTAGCTCTTCCTCTGGGAGCAGCCGAATGTTTCACAAACAATATGAGCTAATTGTCCTTTCAATCCGTGGCTGGTTTTCCTGTAGAGTGCCGGAGCCCTGGACATGTCTCTGCCCTCCACCCCAGACATCAAGATAAAGGAGGAAGAGCCGGTGGAGGTGGACTCTTCGCCGCCGGACAGCCCTGCATCTAACCCGCAGTCACCCCAGAACAAGGAGAAGGTAGGTCTCCCCGTCCATGCCCCGCGGAGATGTTGGTCTCTCTTCTCTGGATGAGAACAAGCTTTTTCTCCACTTGAGTGCCAAGGCCTGATTTGGGCTTGTGAGGTTCCCCTCATTTTAGAAAAAAAGAGAAAAACTTGATCGCTAAAATACACGTTTGCTGCCCTTAAGTCTCCACATGGATTTGGCTAACGCAGAAAGCCTCGCTGTTCGCTCTGGGAATGCTTTTCTGGCAGGGCAAAAGTGCCAAACAAGTAACGCAGCTTCTCCGAGACCGGCTCCCTGTGTCCTGGAGGGCCTGGCTGCTGAATCAGAGCAGACTAGTCCAGGTGACACGGTCTCCATCTGAATAACTTCCCACTCGAGCTGGGGCTGGAGCGGTGATTCGGAGAGGGGCGTTATTTCCCAGCGGCTGCTGCAGGCAGCGGGAGTCTGAATTTCTGTGCCCCGTTCCCTGCACTGACACCAAATCAGTGTGGCTTTGGGTAAGTCGCTCCCCTCTGTGCCTCAGTTTCGGTGGTGAAGGTGCCTTAATTTTCACTAAATGGCTTTTAAGCCGTCAGAAGGAAGAGACAGCCAGGTGATTATGAAGCTAGTAAGTAACAGCGTGTCTCCTTTTGTCTGTTGAGCCTCTTCAGGAGATCACCTCCAAGCCTGTAATCATTTCTACGCCTACTCCAACCATCGTGCGTCCAGGCTCGCTGCCACTACACTTGGGTTATGACCCGCTCCACCCTACGCTGCCTTCCCCAACCTCTGTCATTACCCAGGCTCCCCCTTCCAACAGACAGCTCGGGTAAGTGCGGAGGAGGAACACATGCGCTGAGGTTTTTCTCCAATACCGTCAGGCTTCCTGGGCAGTAATTAGGTACCTAAATAAGTTCCTTGATTGTCAGAACAACTGAGGTGCCGCGATTCCGGCTGCGGCTGCTTGGGCATAAGGGCCTCGTTGCAGCACTGTCTACAAAAGCAGAATGGGGTGTAAGTGCAGAAAGCAGGAACTAATTGTCGTAGTGTAACGAAACGAGGCAAAACTCACCGCGGGGAGAAATTAAACCCAATCCCCAAACACACTGACATGACACTCGCTGTCTACGATGGGAGCGTGGCCTGACTGGGGACTCCCAAGTTGCTTTTGCAGCCTGATGTGGTGGAGAGAGCTCAGCTAAACCGACGGTAGGAAATTGTCTGGATCTTTAATGGCTTTGGGATTTTCTTAGACAGCTGTTGCCTCTGAAGTGTAACCTCTTCTGCAACCTGCTGGCCTCTTTCATGGTCAGCTTCTGCCTCGGGAGCTGTTTGTTTCAGCAGATCTAATGACCTGCTCCTTTTTGCCCCTTTAACAATCTGGATCGGAGGCTCCAGAGCACTCGCTGCGGCGGTTATGAGCCTGCCACGCTGTTAGGTAGCTCTGGCCCTGCACATAAAAGGAAGGAGCCTGAAGGATGCAGGAAACGCATTACAATGAGCCCTCAGGAGACGTATATTTAGCCCCACTTCTATTCTTTGGTGTCAGGATGCTTCTTTTTTGCTGTGATCCTGGCCTCTTTCTAATTACCCTTGTTTGAGGCTGGCTCCTTACATTAACCAGGCCATTCTTTTCGGCTGTCAGTTCATATTTTTGTGTGTGTTTTTGCTTTGACCCTCTGGCACCATCAATCCAGACTTCCTGACGGAAAGTTTTAAATCCTGTCTTGAGGCATTAAGGGGTTAAGTGATTGTCCTGGGGTTTTGAAAGGGCATTATAGTCCTTCTGGAGCCCCACACACGCGGAGACTTGCGGGGCTGTTTGGAACCGAGTCCCTTCATGCTCCAAGGCATGAAAAATCAGAACTGGAGTAAGCCAGGCTTCAATACACTGTTATGTGCCCTCTGCAGCCCCCGGGGGTAGATCCCTCCTAGGGTGTAGAACGCGCTCTACGGAGAGGTTGGGCTGCAGCTTTAACGAGGGTCCCTGTGTTAGGGCCACTGCAGATGTGGTGGGGTTGTCAGCGTGACAGAGATGGAGGGGAGGCTGTGACCTCCCTGTAACTTGGCTTGTTAGGCTGGGATTTTCAAAGCAGCCTGGAGGATTTGGGATGCCCAATAGAAATGAATGAGAGTCGAGCATTCGCGTTCCCAAGGCAGTCTTAAAAATTCCAGCCTGAGTTATTGGCACGATGAACTCCCCCCTCTGACCCTCATCCCCTGCTTCTCCCCACCCTGCCATTACTCCATGCCAGTGCGGCTTCCTCCGAGGATCCCGGCAGCCCAGCGTTGTCCCTGGGCTTGGCAGAGGAGGCAGCAGCAAATTTTTTTCTCCCTCCCCCAAAGTCAGGCTCCCAGCAGCTCTGCTGTTCTCTTCCCGGTTCGTCTCTGCCTCCATTCGGCTCCCTGCTGTGCTGTCACGAGCTGAGGAGGAGCAGGAGATCAGCCCTTGCTGGCAGAGACGGTTTCCTTCCTCTCCCCATCAGCCAGAACGGATCAGCTCCAGCTTTTCCTCTGCTCTCCTAGAAAGGCTGAGTCTGGAGGGTCAGAGCTGGAGCATGGTGAGGTTCGTGACGCTCTAAAATGGAGGCAGGGGCGTGCGTGCCTGTTTGTCACCGCACGCAGAAACGCCGCCTCGCAGAAATGCTGCAAAGTGATCCACAATGGAAAAAGTTCTTGGTATTTTTAATTTGTCACAATTAGGCTCTGCCTTGATCGCCTCCTCCCCCAGCCTGCAGTGAATGGGGCCATTCCCGTCTCCCAGAGCCATTGTCTGGGCAGACATGAGCCAGCCCTGCATCGACTCCATATTTAGGAGGTTTTCTCTGGAGTCAGAGTCAGAAGCGCTTGTTAACGGAGAGCTAAATCCTTGCGGGAGCCCAGCAGACGTGGCTGACAGGCCAAGGAGTTACTGGTAGGCAGGAGCAGCTGCCCAGATCCCCCATCTGCCTGGAGCCAGGCTCAGCCTGGGCGGGCACTTTGAATCTCCCCGAGGAGGATTTGCAGCAACCCCCGGATGTCCTTTTGTGTCCGTTCAGGTGGGCGTCGTGCCTCGGGGCTTCGGCAGCCGTGGCATTTTGGCCAGCCGCTGTACACCCAGGAGTTAACCAGGGCACACCGTAACGCTGGCCATCAGCATCGCTGCCAGCCCCGGGCGAGGAGCGGCAGCTTGGGTCGCTTCGGCGTGACGTTGGCCCACGCTGGCTGCCGTGCACTGAGCGTGTGGGAGGCTGAGTTACCTTAGGCCGTGCTCAGCTGGGCTTTGCACCCACCCGTTTGGAACATCCCCTTCAGAAATGGGAAAATGAGCCCAAATCCACTAACCAGAATTAATTCGTGCTTCTGCCCTTGAGCTCAAGGGGCTGCTGGGACCGCATAAACTTGAAATAATTCATGAGAACTTGAATTGTTTTTTCTCCAGGTCTCCCACAGGTTCCCTTCCACTTGTCGTGCAGCTTGCAAACGGACAGACTATGCCCGTCCTCCCAGGCCCTCCCGTACAGATGCCTTCTGTTATATCGGTGAGAGAAACTTCCAACACAGCTCGGCGCGGCAGAGGAGGGGACAGTGTTTTTCCCCTGCCAAATATATGCAGACACTTCCATTTTGTAAAAAATTAAAATGTATCTCCCCCTCTGTGCAAGATATGACTGGAAGAGGAGGAGGAGGAGGGGGCCCAGCTTTGGCAAGGTAGTAATAACGTGTCGATCACACTAGAGGGCAATAAGTCTGGAAAAAAACAAAGCCTTGCCTGGACAGATGGCTCATGCCATTGATCCAGGGCTGGGAACTGTAGGATCCCTGATTAGCTGCTTCCATTTGGAACAGCGTGCCTCAATTGAAACCATTCGAGCTTGCAGAGAACATGTTGGTCTTTGCAGTCCAGGAAAAGCCACCCTAACCTCACCAGTGTGCTAAAGAGCTGTTGGAATATCAGCCTTGCGGGTTGTGCTTTTTGCATACGGATAATTTTCCGTGGTGCAGAACTCACGAGCAGATTTGCCTGGTGGGTGGCTTGTACATCTTCCGAGCGCTTCAGCTTCCGACCGAGCAGCCTGTGTGAATCCTGTCTGTCCTGCTGGGCGTGTCTTTTGGGTTTTGAGTGAGTAATGGCCAAAACCTTCTGCCTCAGGTAACAGGAACGTTGACGTCAAAGTAGGCAGGCCGCAGGCAGCTCGGCGTAGCTTGTGGGCACGGAAATATCTTCGCACCTTCCTGATCTTTTGAAATACAACTTGCGTTGGTAGTGCTTTGCAACAGCATACCTGAGTGGCTTATAAATGCAAGCACAAATTCTGGGTTTCCCCCTCTTCGGTGAGGGAGAAACCTCTCCGTGTTCAGGAGGACTTACCCTTGGTGTTGCGGCAGTTGTGCAAGAGAGCTGGGCATAGAACCAGAAGGGATCTCATACCCTCCCTCTCCATCTGCTCTGCTGAACTGGTGGGGAAAATCCCTCTGGGAGGGAGGGAGGCTTTAGGGCTGCCCTCCTCCCTGTCCTCAGCGCTAGGCTGGTATGGCTGGGTGATTCCGAAACAGTCACCGTGGCCACCAAAGGAGTGGCTGCTGGCCTTCAGTGACAGCAGACATTATTGATGGCAGTAGTTAAACGTTTGTCAAGATTTATAAATGTGCTTGGTCGGGGAATTATTACAGAGCTGCTTCGCGGAGCGCGCTTGCGAAAGCACCTCAGCTTCCAAAACCCATGCGTTGCTTCCTCCCCGATAGCTGGCTCGGCCAATGTCCATGGTGCCGAACATTCCCGGTATTCCTGGGCCACCCATCAACAGCAGCGGATCCATTTCACCATCAGGACTTCCAGTGCACTCCGAAACCAAAATGGTAAGGGGTCCAAATACATGCCGGGGAGGGTGTCACGTCCACGGTGTTGTCCCTAACTCTTCGCTAGCTCCTCCAGAAGAGGCTCCGTCTGGAGGCTTTTTCCCTGCAGCCTTCGCAAAGAGCTGCTGCTTCCCCAAAATCCTGCGCTGTGCCTCCCCGCGCCGAGAGCAGGTGTTACAAATGCCACCAGGAATATTAGACTAATCAGCGCTGCGGCTCTGGCAGGCAGAGCAGGCATGCTATTGTCAAGACAAACCTCAGCCCCATCCTAAACACGGCTGTTTTGTAAAGCTGGTGCTTCTAGTTCCAAGGTAACAGATGGGTTGGAGGTGGGCTTGAGAAAGGCAGAGCCAACAGAAGAGATGTTGTGCTGTAATCTAAGGATCCTGGTAATGGTTTTCATGTAGACCTCTCTAAAAGTGTACAAAAGAATTTTCCTCTCCTGGTTCTTCGTGGCTCAAAACTAGGTTGCAGGCAGAGGGGCAGGAAGCAAACCTAAGCTTGCGAACAAAAAACAGCGAAACCCCCTCTTTTTTTGGCTGAGACGGGGTGGAGGCGTTTGCAAACCCACCTCTTAGAGCGGTGCTGCTCGCCCTTGCGGGTGCGTTGTCGCTGCCCGCGCTGCGCCCTGTTTGGGTGTCTGCAGGGCTCATGGGCAGACCAGAGCTACAAGTGAGCTGAGAGATCTTAAACCTTGAGGCATGAAACAGCCATCCTGCCCCGCTGGCCTGTGTCTGGCTGCCCAGAGAAGGAACTTGCAAGGCATGGTGTTGATCACACGTAGATCCTTCTCCACCCCAGAAGGACCCCTCTGTGGGTGCTCTAGGATGGTTGGGCTCCGCAGGCTGTTCAGTCCGTGGTCTTTCTGCGGAGCCTGCCAGCTGGGGAGCGGATCGGTGCCAGTTGCAGTAGCAATTCTGGGACGCGGACACCTGTCCGCTTGAGCCTAAGTTGGAAGCCGCTGTCTGTCTTTGGGTAGGCCAGATGGTGATGGCTTTCGGTTGGATTTGAATCAGCCGCAGTCCCTGAAGAGCCCATTCCCCCGTGGCCTGGCTTCTTGGATGATAGAGGAGCTGGTTAAAGCCTTAACAGCGTGGAGAACAGGTCCGCTGACGTCCCTTTTTCTCCCTCAACAGCGGCTGAAGGCCAGCTTGACGGCATCTTCCTCACTGAATGGGAGCAATCTGGTGGTGGGCTCAGCCAGCACGATGGTGACCGCACGTCCAGAGCAGAGTCAGATACTTGTCCAGCACCCTGACGCCCCTTCCCCAGCTCAGCCACAGGTTTGCCGCTGCTTAGCCCGCGAGGCTGGGCTGGAGGTGCTGCGGGTTTCTGGGCTTCAGGGAAAGGGGAGGAAAATCTTGCAGCTTCCTGGTTTGCAGAATGGGTTAAGAACCTTGTTTTTTCAGTGCCGCTTCAGCACTAACGTTCTCAACCACCACCAGGCAGAAAACTTCAGCAACATGTTAATTTGCTTGACAAGGTCTGGAGTTCCGAAAGAATATTTTGCTCTCTTCTTCCTGCTCAATTACTGGGGTTAAATGCTCCCCTCTTAGGCAATCAACTCCACTGGCTCCTGCCAGCTAACCAAATGCCAGCCTTCCATCAGGATCACCACCTGCTCCGTCAGTTAGATAGGCTTCCAAAAGTTTAATATCCATATGCTGCCTGACAGCGAGTACCGAAGTGTAACTGCACTCCCCGATTGTGGCGGTGTAATTACAGAGCCCTCGCAGAAGCGCTGGCAAGGCTGTGTCTGCAGGACTGTTTGCCCTCGCTGACTTTTCCTTTGTTCTCCTGAAATAAAACCAGAAAATGTACAGCATTATGAAATCTTTTTGTACCCGTTGCCTCTGAGAGCCTGTTCAGCTGAAGACATTCAGGGAAAACTTAACCCAAATTAATTTTTAAAGCAAATGACCCACTCAAAAACTGTAATTTGTGCTCCGCGAGTGAGTCACTGAACCCAAACGGAGACGACGCTTTGACCGTGCGCGGTTGCGCGCCTCAGAGCGGGATCAAGCGCTCGTAGCCCTGCAGCTGGAAGTTACCCTCCGACAGCTGATACTGGTCGCTGGCTGTGTGGGAATCTCCTAAGTCATTGCAGTGTGAAGTGCCTTTTAAAGTCTCTTAAGTGAAATTAAAAGGAAGGCTGTTTTCTCTGCGCTGCCCGTGGTCATTTACCACATTAGCTTCTCGTCACGGAGGGGAGGAAACTTCTGCTGTCAGCTACATGCCATTAGCTGACAGTAGGAGTTTGGGATTTAACTAATTCCCCTGACATTCACACGTTCACCAGGTTCGGGATCTCTGAGAGTCCATGTGGATTCACACCTTAAGTTTGCAGGGCACTTCAGACTCCGCTGAGGAAGGGCTGCCAGAAACGCCCGTGAAAGGGGCTTTATCCCCCAGCTCCCCCGCGGCAGCCAGGGCCGCCCCTCGGTCCATCCCCGCGGCGTGCAGCTCTGGCTGCTCTGCAAAAGCAAATCCCTTTGTGCCTCAGCCACAAGGGCTGGCAGCTCCTCTGCCAAGCCTCGGTTACGCCGGTGTGCCTGCCTGCACCAGAGCTTCTTTTCAGTGTCTCTCTTTCACTTGCCCCATCTCCAGGTTTCCCCTGCCCAGCCCACCCCCAGCACCGGCGGGCGACGGAGACGCACGGTTGACGAAGACCCGGACGAGCGTCGGCAGCGGTTCCTGGAGCGGAACCGGGCCGCGGCGTCCCGCTGCCGTCAGAAACGCAAGCTCTGGGTGTCCTCCTTGGAAAAGAAAGCCGAGGAGCTCACGACCCAGAACATCCAGCTGAGCGTGAGTATGTAACCGTGGAGGCTGAGCACAGCCCTTTGCCAGCGTTAGGACCGTCGCTCCGGAGGGAACATCTTCCCCGTGCTGCAGAGACAACATGCATTTGGTTGCTGCTGTCTGGAGCAGGATTGCTGCCTCTGCCTAGACTTCACTCCCTGCTTTCCATCCTCACCCTCTGCCTTGAGCAGGCCATGGGGGAAGAGCACCTCAGTGCTCTTGTTTCTCTCCCTGTCCCCCTCGAAAGGGTTCTGCCTCTGCTCAAGGCAGTAGCTCAAGGAGCAATGCCAGCCTCAGGAGCAGAGCGCAGAGGCCCCAGGAAGCAGCTGTTTGCAGAGTGGAAACCTCCCCTGCGCGAGGCAGAGCTCTCTGCTGGCACGGGGTCAGCAGAAGCAGTCCCAGTTCCCTTCCCTGCATAGTGGACCTGGCGTAGGGGTGAGCACGGCGGCTCTGCAGCCGCGGCCCGCAGCCGTACTGATTTTTCTGAAGGACTGGGTTTCCCTGGCTCGCTGGCAGCACCCACAGCATGCCTAGCAGAAGCACAGCACATCTGAAAATACAGACTTCTCTTCCATTGCCGTTAACCCACTTGTTAATGCTTTTGGCATCGGCCGGAGGGTCTGCAGAGACAGAACTCGGGTCCATTCTGGGCTTTTTTTCTTTCGCTGCTGGGTGGTGACTCCTGTGGTGGGATTTTTTCAATAGCACCGGTCATGGTATTTTTATTCTCTTCCTGAGATAATTACAGAAACTGTTTCCTCAGGCAATTTTAAACACAATTGACTGCGTTTCAGCTGTTTTCTCCAAACATTTCAATAAAGGAATAATATACTGCACAAAGTTTTCAGGGCAGCAGACCTGGTTTACAGCAGCTGACAGAGGTACGGAGAGCTTGGAGGAGCTGACATTCCCCACAGCCTGGCGTGGGCTGAGCTGCTTGTACACTCAGCTTCTCACTCCGTTTGCTTCTCCTTGGGAGGCAACAGCACGCCGGAGTGTCTGACTCAAGCAGTTGGCATTAGCAGGAGGGCTCAGACAAATCTAGGTCCAGAATTAGGTGACTAACCATAGCGAGGGGCTTTCCAGCCAGCGGTGGGGGCTGCTGGAGGGAAATGCTGCAGTCCGTGTCTTGCACACGAAATTCCCCAACCCCAGAGACGTTGTTTGGTGTTCTTGGGCCAGAGGCATCTCAAACTAGACAACGAATTGTAAGTTTGCAGGGCACATAAGTTAACGTCCTGCCGTTGCTAGAGGCTGCTGTCGAGAGCGTGAGTGATGCATACGTGCGCGTTTGTTTTTTTCATCTCAGAATGAAGTTACGCTACTGAGGAACGAAGTTGCTCAGCTTAAACAGCTCCTGCTGGCTCACAAGGACTGCCCCGTCACTGCACTACAGAAGAAAACACAGGGCTATCTCGGTGAGTGATGACTTTTGCTGGTCCTTACTACCCTTTAAGTAGGTCTAAGCAGATGAAACCTGCGTAAGATATAAAAGAAAAGGAGTCTTTATCTTAGACTCTCCTCCCTCCCCCTCCAGCAACTGCACCCAGCAGGCCAGGCCAGGCCTTGGTCCCGTGTCTTCTGCTGATACGGCCTCCGCAGGGAGGAGGATCACTCCGGCTGGACCCACAAATTTGCACTGCAAATCGGCACTTTAACCTGCTTTCTAAGATCTTGCAAGCGGGCAGTGAGGCCAACCGCGGTGCGAAAGCGCCGCGGGAAGGAGGTGATGCATCTCCCTCCGCGTCTCTGTAGCGGGGAATATTTGAGCTCCATAGCTCTGCTCCTCCCTGGAGTGCGGGCCAGCGCCTCTCCACCCGCTCCCAGGCCGTGTGCCAAGCACTTGATATTCTCTTTGAAGTTAAAAACTATTGCTGCTCTGAAAGCGAAGCCAGAGTCAGAAAAGGCCAGACTCTATAAATGACATCATGGGGCTCTATATCTCATTCTCTGCAATTCACATCAAATTGGCTCGGGTTTGGGACCATGAAGGCCTCTTTTTTTAATCTTCTTTAGTTTCTTTCCTTTTTTTTTTTTTTTAATGCTGCCTATTTCATTATAATCAACCCGGGAGCTAAACATTATGTCTGGATTCTTATGTCATCTCTGCAATAACAATTCCACGCTGTGGTATTTGTGCAAAGACTTTGGGAGGATGCTGGAGTCCCCTAGCGTTGCCTAGATTAACGGGACGAGAGGCAGGGATGGATGGAGATTGGAAAAGGAGAGGGGAGAAAACAAAAGCCAGGAAAGCAGGCACCGTCCTTCCCGATTGCCTCCCGCTTCCCACCTCCCAGGCCTCTGAAACGCTCTTCGCCTGCGCGCTGAGGCACAGATACGTGCCGTACAGGGCCTGGCACGGGCAGTTTATTTTCACTCATTACAATGACTTGGAGCTTGAATAATGTGGTCGTGAAAATCCTCGCTGTCCCCCAGCCCTTGCAGACAGGTGTTCGCTCTGTGTATAACGCAGAGAGGCGACATGATTTTTCCTGTTAACTTCCAAAGTTTACAGTTCCTATTATTATTCCTCACAGTCTGTCTACTCCAATAATAGGAATTCATCACACATCTGAATAATAAAAATGAAATTCACACCTCCCTCCCCGTGCCCCCCCCCCAGCCTGCCTTTTTATTATTGAGATTTGTGACTAAGCAGGTCCTTAAACAAAAATGCCAGATTCCCTCGACGGAATTACAGCTGCCTCATGTACAGTCGGGTTGTTTTATTTGTAATACCTTGTAAATCTCCTTTTTGGGATGCCAAGCTATTACATTGCTCCCCTCGACCTTCTCTCTCGCCGCCAAGTCAGTGTTCAAATCTGCTGCGCTAGCCGCGTCTTTCAATACGCTGGCGAAGGCCAAGCCAAGCTTTCACAAGGGAAGGTAAAACCCGCGTGGGGAAAGGGGTACGATATTCAGAAAACTGAGCCCTAAAGTATATTTGCCGGTCCCTGGTAAGGTTGTAAACCTCTTCTCTGATTTTTTCTTCCCCCCCCCCCCTCCCTGGTGTCATGGGGTTTACCCTCTTGATGTGGAAGAAGTATCCCAGCTCATGCCATTATTTTGCTCTTTTAAAGGAAGGTGACCGCATCTCACCCGTAATTCATCTAGCCAAGTGCACAGGAGGGAATTTCCTCCTGACATCTGTAGATAATGAGTGTATACCCCCAAAGAGAGAGGTCTGATTGCTCTCGCCTTGGCATTTGATAGGTCACAAATTATCCTCTGCGCTAGAAGCTCTGCCTGGGCGCAGTGGGCTGTTTGTGGGAGAGAATCCAAAGTTTTGGAAACCAGTCTGCGTCGCTCGGAAAAGAGCACGGAAGAAGGTCTCTGCCTTTGTTTGCCTCCCATCCCTTCAATCATATTGCTTCAAGTTACCGAAAGAAATCGAGCAAGCAAACAGTTTGTAATGGGCTCTAATTGATTTTAATGTTCTAGAGAACAATAAAGAGCAAACCAGGTAATTTATATAAAAAATGGCCCAAAACCCTGCCTTTGCAGAAGGTTTTCTATTCCACGCTTTCCTGTGTGCTCACCCAACAGATGGTAAGGACTCTGAAGGAACTGCTCAGTCTCTGGGCTAAATGGCCTTGAACCAAGTACCACGCCAGGAAACAACATGTAGGAAAGTTCATTTGTTATAATGAGGAAACAGATTTATTACACTAAAGGTTACGCTGGGTCTGCCGTCCCCGGTGCGAAGCCTGCGCTTTATGCCTTCCTGGCGCGAATTCAGTGAGATTCGGTGGTGTTTCTCCGAGGGACGGGGCCAGCCGGGCCCGGTGGGTCGTTACGTCCCGACTCTAATCAGTTTTATTTCCAGTCCTCACTTGCTTTTGCCAAACAGCTGCTTGAGGCTGGGGGTCAGCTTGGTGGGGGGAGCTGGGGTTCCTGTAGGGATCAGCCTCTCCGCTCCAGGCTGCTTTGGCTGGAAAGGTGAGCGTTAAGTAAATACCTGGCTAATTTCCGCACACCCTCCGAGGCAGAAGCAGCCTCCCATCCCACCGCCTCGCTGCTAACGCCGGCAGCAACACGCACAGCCTCCCTCTAACCTTGTTTTCTTCATTTTTTCCCCCCACCCCCTTCTCTGATCGAGCAGAAAGCCCAAAGGAGAGCTCTGAGCCCACCGGCTCCCCTGCTCCCGTCATCCAGCACAGCTCCGTGACGGCCTCCCCCAACGGGCTCAGCGTCCGCTCGGCGGCAGAAGCGGTTGCCACGTCGGTGCTCACTCAGATGGCGAGCCAAAGGACAGAACTGAGCATGCCGATACCGTCACACGTCATCATGGCTCCACAGTCGCAGTCTGCTGGCAGATGATGTCGCAGCCTGTGCGTGTGACACGGAGCTCACCGCGAACTCGCAGCCGGAGAGACTGACCCTAACCAAGTCCCTGATGAGTGGGGGCCGATAAGGATTTTATTTTTTTCTTTATTTCCCCTCCCCCCCGTTTTTTTCAAGTGAGTTAAGGGCAGCTATGGCGCTTCTTACACCGCATAGCCTGTACAGATCCTGGCCCCCAACCTCTGCCCTGCCGTCGCCCGTCCCCGCAGGACGGCCGCGGATCGAGCGCTTTTCTCGATCCTTCGGTTGACGATCCGTCAACTCGCAGAGTCATCCGAACAGACAGAGCCTCACTTTGAGAAGCACCTTGAAAGGTTCGCTTTCAGGTATCGGTTACATTAACACTAAACCTCCATGCTCGGCGGATCCCCTTGGCGCTTTCACTCTTCCAGGGCCCCCCCACCCCCTCCTCCTCCACTCTCGGCAAAGGAGAACGTAGCTCTTGGGAGGCTGTGACATTTAGTCGTGCTGTCAATGTATTTTATTTTTAACAGCATGCTGCTTCCAGGCATCTGCTCCCCCCCCCGCTCTAGCTACCTGAAACATTGCACCTTCGCACAAGAAGCCTCCTTGAGCTCTGAGGTTAAAGGGATCGAGGTTAGTCTCGTCACGCGCTAACTCCCGAGACGCCAGCGACAGATTTTGGACACGCTGGGAGTGTAATCGCTGTAAATTGGTTCGTGCCCAACGACTGGGAGAGGGAGACGCAGGGCCCGGGGGGGGGGACACGCGCGTGTTCCTGGTCGCTTGTGCCACGCCGAGAGCTGCAGACGTTCACGCGCTGCTCTCGTGACGGGACGCTGTGGGTGCTGGAGAAAAGGCACCGGCCGGTCTAGCAGCGGAGGGGCCGCTCTCAGTCTTCCTTAGGGTAAATTGGTGCTGATGTGCGTCGGCTGGGACCGGTGCGAAGGCGCTCTGGGAGGTACACGAAAGGATGAGCCCAGCCCAGCAATAATGTGAGCCCCAGAATTCATCATCTGCTCCCAAATCCACTGTACACCTTAGCAAACAAATCCCTCCATTTCCAAGGATCATCTCCTTTACACATAACCTCGATGACCTTAATAACGGTGGCCTTAAATCACGAATTAATTGCCTGTTCCAAGGGGAGGGAGCACAAAGCGGGGTTTCTCTTTGCCCAGTCTTTTACCTCTTCTTCATGATTATCTTCCACTCTCGGTGATGGAGCATCCGTTGCTTCCAGCCAGAGCAAACAAAGGATTCACAGAGCTTCCAGTTTCTTAGGGCAGGTTAAAAGCCCAGCCTAAATGTTGAAGGACGCTTGGAATCGGGTCCGCTTTCTTGCTGGGCAGGCGTAGCACGCCTGTGTGTCTGTGCGTGCTTCCCGAGGCCGCCGCTGGCCCCAGGGCAGGCGGCTGGAGTTGCTAGTTTGGAAACGGGAAGGGGTGCGTGCTGTGTGCCTGCGGGCTCTTGCAAGGAACCTTGTCGAAGCCCGTGGCGCTGCGTCAGCCCTTGGTCTTCCTCTCCGTCTCGGGAGTTCCCTCCTCACCTGAGCTCTCGCCCACCTCAGGTTGCACTCGCCACTTTTGAGCCAAGTTTGTTTGTCAAAGTGATTTTGTTTGGCTTATCCAGACTTGGAAGGTTTCCAGGGACAGCAAAACCCAAAGCAAAGTCTGAGCAAGGAACCGTGTCCCGTTACGGACAGGGAAGTTCAGCGGTTTGGTTTTCCTATCGACGGGATCTGTCTTCTCCCCCCTTCCCCTCCCTTTCAGGTTTTCCTCGACTTCTTGGCAGTGTCGGCCGCGGCGTTTGCTGGGTTGGGTTTGTCTCGGCGCGGTGCAGCTCTCGTGCTCTCCCGGTTTCTCTTGCTCATCTCGAGCATCATCTTGTGCGTAACCAGGGTCAGTTCTGGCCCCGGCAGTTTGTGCTTCTGGTTCGGATCCTGCGTAGCCCCCCCAGACCCACCTTTTGTTGCTGTAAAGCCCTTTCTGCAGGGTCTGTGTGTGGAAAGATGTGTTGGTTTTTACTCTCCAGACACGGTATGTGTTTCAGTCGCGAGAGCGAGCTGGGAGGAGAGGACATGGTGGGGGTTTGGCACATCTTAAAGCCGTCTGACCTGGACAAAAAGGGGTTCATCCAGGTGAGGCACAGCAGGGGATCAGGACCTTTTTTGGGGGGCCAGGATCTCAGGCAGAGGGTTTGCAGGAGGTACAAGAACCAGCCCAGCTCTGCTTCCTATCTTGGAGCCACTGCTGGATGCAGGTTGTGGAGAGGGAACGGCAGAAAACCCCGCGCTCCTTCACATGGCCCAAAAAGGTGTAAAAATGACCCGTCTTGCAGCAAAGGGATTTGTTCTGGTCTTCAGATCTGCTGGGTTTGCTTCAGGGGGCTTTGAAACAAGTCTCTCTCTTTCTTTCTTCGTCGGGGAAGAGCAAGAACGACAAAGATGTGTTGTAAACATTTGCTTTGTTGGGTCCCTGTCCCTTGGCGCGTGGTGCTCGGAGCCAGGACAGCGTACGAGGAGCGAGCGGTTGCGTGTCCAGCAGCGCCGACGGCGGCTCACCAGCTCCTCCTAGGCTCACCGAGCGTTCGGCTCCTGCAGAAACACCCTGTCTGTCGAGGAAAAGTGTTTGTGGAAAGGAGAGGGAAGGAGGAATTGAGCTCTGGGCTGATCCCGCTGCTCGTTCCTCGTTTACTTGGTGGCGTCAGGGTCTGGTGGGTGAGGCAGAGGCGAGGAGCAGCCGGTGGCGTTGCTGGTGGGGTTGGAAGGAGGGACCGAAGGGCGACAGTGGCGAGGCTACAAATCCAGGGCAGTGAGGCACGCGGCGGTGCTCGCATCGAACGCAGCAGCTTCCCCGAGCTCTTATTTTTAACTTCAGTGACTAAAAGTGACCCAATTTTGCATGGTGGGAGAGCCGAGATGGCCCAGCCTGCCCGCGACTCACCTGCGTCCCACGACAGGGCTTTCCCTGCCCTGACCGCTCCCACCCTTGAAACCTCGTAGCACCATCAGGTAGCTCAGACCTCGCCGGTGACGAGTCGGGGGGGTTCTCCCCATCCCGCCGTGCCTCGGTGCTCGGGACGCCGTCGGCGCTTGCACTCCAGCATCTCCCCATGTCAGCGCCCCTCCTCCTGCGCGCGCTTAGTGTCTTGAAAAATGTGCAAACCCATGAAAACGCGGTCGGAAAGCTCCAAACGTGGGCAGCGATAATCAGGGAACAAGTGTTTGACCATACCTTAGCGTTGTTTTGTTTTTAATCAACAGGGTTGCAGCTTTCCCGGGTCCCCTTCGGGTGCGTTTTACCCCCCCAGCAGTGTTCAACACCTGCACCGCTGCTGCAAAAGCAGGTCCCGGAGCAGGGCTCAGGTCCCAGTTTCTCTTGCCCACAGCATCCCTGCTTGCGGGGAGGGAAGCAGGAATCCTCCCAGCCCGGGCAGGCTGAGTCCACGATGGGGAAGGTAGCCAAAACTCCCAGCATGACCCTCAGCGGCCACGTCTTCCTGGGGCAATGGGGGGAATTCTCCGACGCCATCCCGGTGCGATGGATGGACGTCCCAAGCCATAAATGCCGCTTTGGGGCAGATGGGTGAGGCTCGTCCTCCCCGGCAGAGACGATGCCGAGTCGGTCTTAAACCTCAGAAGGAGCTGAGCGTCTCGGCGCCGGGGTGGCTGCCGCTTTCCCAGCGGGAGGGACAGGTTTGGTTTGTAAGAGGTGACTCTCCCCAGGCTCTCCGGAGAGGAGGGTGCCTGGAGAGCACGTTTTTCACCAGCGCTATTTCTAGCAGCTCCGTGCCGATGGAGCGGCCGGGCGTGGACACGTCGGGCTCCCGGGTAATAAAAAGCCGGGGTCGGTGTGGTCTCCTCTCCCAGAGCCAAGCTGCCCGTGCTGCTCCCGGGGAGCCAATGGGCGCCGAGGCCTGGAAATCCCTTCTGAGCGCTTCTAACAGCTCTGAAGAGCCGAGTGGCCACTGGGTGTCTGCCCCACGTCATCTCCTCCTCCCTCAGAGCCTCTCCTGGAGGCAGTTGCTTCTCCAGGCCGGTGCAGCAGTGGCTGTAGAGGACGCGCTTTGGTTTTGGTCGTTGTTTTTTGGTTGGGAAGATGGACTTTGGGGCAGGTCGGTGATGCAGGGCTCCCCCCAGGAGCCGGGAGGGTGAAAGCAGTGGCTTTTTTCTTCTCCTTCCCATGCTGGTTCAACTCTTGCTTGAAGACTTTGTGGGCATCTTCGGGTGAGGCCAAAAACACCCACCCCGATTTCTGCTCTAGGATGATTTCTCCTGTTTTTCAGAGGCTGCCGGGGGATGGCAGCCGGCTCCGCTCGCCGGGCGCCTGCACCTCCCTCTGCCAGCCCTCCTGCCGCGGTGCCTTAACCGACACCCCGCTCGGTGCCGGTGTCAGCCCTGTGGCTCCTCCCGCGCCGTCCCCCAGACCCCGTCTCTGCGGTAGCCGTGTCGCCGGCGACCTCCTTCCCGCCGCCGTGGCCTAACTGATGGTGGGAGAGGGGGGAAGAGCGATAGTGGGGCTCCTCGCAGGAACGTGGAAAAGCCTGGCAGGGTTTAAGGGTCGCGATCGAGTCGGGGAGAGCCCGAACGGCGGCGGCGGCTGTTGGGAGTCTGGGGATTTTATCGCTTCGCCTTCGCTTTAACATCAAATGGAAACAAATGGCTGAAAACCACATCCCGGCGCAGCCGAACCCGGGAGGGCTCGTGATGGAGGGGAGCTCACCCTCCGGCGGAGATAAGGGATTGTCGGGGTTCAGTGCTGCCTTTTTCCCCCCCAAACTGGCTCCTCGGTTCTGGATTTCGATGCTCAGCCAGGAAATGTGTCGTTTTTTGGTCTGGCGGACCCGTTTCTGTTTGGTTTCCTCCCGCCCCCCCGGTTTCGTGCGCACGCGGGCTCCGGCAGCGGTGATGCTCTTTCGGCCCTGAAACAAGCCCAGGAGGTGACAGAGGGACCCCGACGGTCCCCGGGGCTGCAGGACCCCGTTTCCCCCACCCCCACCCCACCCCAGCTGCTTTTTACGACGAGCTTTGACGATCAATAACGGAAGAAGCCAAGAAAAAGGAAATCCCCCGAAAAGCGTAACCACGAGGGTGTAGTATCTATAAAAAAATTACATATCTATGAGTATATACAGACCTATATAGACATATATCAACTTCCTGAACGGATGCGCAGCTCCTTACGCAACGAAATGGTGTTTTGGTTTTTTTTTGGTTTTTTTTTGTTTTCTTTTGGTTTTTTTTCTAGCTGTACCCCTTGCCGCGGCCCCCCCGGGGCCCCGAGGGACGACCCCCCCCCCCCCCCCCCCCCCCCCCGCCCTCCGCACGGGCTTCTGTGAGCGGGTCCTCACAGCCCCCTCCCACACACACACCCCCCACCCGCGGGGGCCCGGGGACACGGTGGGGGGACGCGGGGACACACACACACGTCCCAGCCACCCCCCGCCCCCGCCCTCGGCCGCGTCGTACCAAACATGTAATGTGCCTTTTATTTATGCTGCAAATATAACATTAAAATATTACCCAGGAGCTGGTGGCTGCCGCCCTCTGCTTCGGGGGGGGGGGTCCCGGAGCCACGAGGTTGGGGACAACCCCGGTGTCACCTGTCCAAGGGACACCCTTGGCTGTCACCTGCCTGGGGGGACACACACACGATGGGGTTGTCACTGGGTGGGGGGGGTGGGGGCGTGACAACCCTCAACCAGCAGCTGGGTGACACCCGGCGGGCTGGAACCCACCTGGGTGACACAGTGGGTGAGCCGGCTTTTGGGGGGGGGGGGGGACACGCCGCCGTGGCCCGGGGCACCCTCGGGCCGAGTGGCTGGGGTGATTTCAGCTGGTTTTGGGTCGGAGGGAGTGGGTGAGACCGTCGGGGGGCGGTACCGGGGAGCGGCGGAGCCGCGTCCGCCCCGTCGGGGCTGCAGGAGCGCGGCGTGGCCGCGGGGTGGCGGCAGCGGCCACGGCCGGGGGGGCGGGACGGGACGGGGGGGGCCCGGGGCGGGACGGGGGCCCGGGGACGGCGGGGGCGGGGCAGGGGTCCGTGTCTCCGGGTCCTGCTCCGGGGGTGGGGGCTTGGGGGGGGGGGGGGGGTGTCCGATGCAGGGCAGGGGTTCTGGTTTCGGGGAGTCCCGGTCCAGGACCGAGGTGCCCCCGGGAGGGGGGGGGGGGGGGGCAGGGGGTGTGGTTGTCTCGCTCCGGCGGTGCGGGCAGCCCCGGTTGAGGGTCCCGGGCGGGAAGGGGGGGGGAGGGGGTGCGGGGCCGCCCCTGTCCGTCCGTCCGTCCCCGGGAGCGGTTGTCGCGGTTGGTAAATGGGTTTCATTAGCGGCGCCCGGCGGCGGCGGGGCCAGGATTGATCCCCGCAATCTCTCGCTCCCCCGGGACCCCCCCGGCGCCCCGGCCCGGCCCGGCCCGGCTATAAGAGGCGGCGGCGGGTGGCGGGCAGCGGGGGCGATGGCGGGGCGGCTGCCGCTGCTGCTGCTGCTGCTGGCGGGGACCCTGCGCGCCGCCCGCTGCTGCCCCGGGGCCCCCGACCCCGGCCCCGACCCCGGCCCGGCCCCGGTGAGCCCCGGCCCGCGCCGCGCCGTCGGGTGGGGGAGCGGGATGCGCCCGGGGCGGGGGCTGACGGACACGGGCTTTTCGGTTTGAGGGGGGGGGGGGGAGGTGAGGGGGCGCCCCCCCCGGGCCCGGGGCTGCCGTGACACCCCTCCCCTGCTCCGTCCGACCCCACCACAGGCCGCCGCCGCCGCCGCCCCCCCGGGGCCGCCCCCCTTCGCCGCCGCCGCCCTGGGCGCGCTGCTCCGCTCCCTGCGGCGCCCCGGCCGCAGCCCGGGCTCCCTCCTCCAGCCGCAGAGGTGAGCGGGACCTGCGGGGTCCCCGGGGCGCGGGGGTTCCCCGGGGTGCGGGGAGGGCCTGGGCGCTGCGGGGCCGTCGGGACCAGGGAGAGGCCCGGGTGTTTGGGGACACCGGCGGGGACCCGGGGGTGGGGAAGGAGCCGGGGTGTTCTGGGGACACCCAGTGGGTGGCCTGGCCAGTGCCAGGATGGGGCGGGGGGTCCCTGCTGGTGTCTGTCTGTCTGTCCCCATCTGTCCGTGTTCCTCAAGTCCGTTGCCATCTGCCTCGTCTATCCGTCCTTGCCTCTCCGCCTGCCCATGGCACTGAGTCTCTCCCCTTCCATCTGTCCATCCCCAGTCACCCATCCCCATCTGTCCCCATCCTGCTTGTCCCTGTCCGTTTGTCCATCCTCTCCCACCCTTCTGTCCCCACCTGCCTGTGTCCATCTGTCCCCATCCACCCATGCCTGCACATCCTCATCCCTTCATCCCCATCCACCCGCCCCTGTCTGTCCGTCCATCCGTCCGCATCCCCCCGTCCCCCCTGGGTGGGTCTCAGTGGTGCCGTGTCCCCGTGGCAGGTTCGGGCGGGGGCTGCCGGGGGGGGCCCAGCCCCAGCTCAGCCCCCGCAGCTGGGACCCTCCAGCCGCCCCGTTTTGGACCATGGCGACACCGCAGCGCTTCGGCCGCCGCCGCTGAGCGTCCATCTGTCCTGCTGTCCGTCCATCTCGGGAGCTGGATGTCCCGCAAGCCGTCTGTGAGTCCGTCCTTGAGTCTGTCTGTGAGTTCGTCTGTCCGTGGGTCCATCCGTCACCCAATAAACTGGTGCCACCCACCCTGAACGCTCGCTCTGGTTTTGCCCCTGGGGGACAGGAGGGGATGGGGGGGACCTGCCTCCTTTCTGCCCCCCAACACCCCCCAACTGCCCCCCCCACCCCCCAGCCCCCCCCAAAAAGACACCAACGCGGGGAGTTTACAAACCCCCCCAGCTTTATTCCCGGGGGCTGGTTGGCGCCCAGGGACCCTCCTCGCCCCTGGGGGGCCGGGACGGAGGGAACCCCCGGGTCCTGAGGTCTGTCTGGGCTCCACCTGGGGGGCCGTGTGTCTGTCCGTCTGTCTGTCAGCTGGTCTGGGCACCCATAGAGTGTGTCAGTGGGGCTGGCTGGCTGTCTAGGTGTCCGTGGGTGGGTCTGGGTGTCCACCAGTGGGTCCAGGCGTCTGTGAGAGGTCCGTGCGTCAGTCGGTGAGTCCAGGGGTCCGTCTGTAGGTCCGTCGGAGTGTCCGTGGGTCCGTCTCGGTGTCAGTGTGGGGGGCTCACTTGCCCCCCGCCATGATGCGGAGGTACTGGAGGGCGTTGCGGGCGGCCTGGGAGCGGGCGCCGTCGCGGGAGGGGGCCGCGCCGTGGCACACCGTGGCCGGCTGCGTCGACAGCTCCACCAGGCACTGGTGCAGCCCGCTGAGGCTCAACGCATCTGGGTGGGGGGGACACGGGGATGGGCCACCGTCACCCCAGACCCCCCCAAACCAACCACAACACCCCCGAGCCCAGGCTGGGGCACCCATGGGGCTCGGGGGGGCCATGCCCAGAAGGAGGGGGGGGGATGCCCGTGGGGCGGGGGGCTCACCAATGTCGAGGTAGCTGATGGCGAAGCTCTGCTCCTCGGAGAGCTCCTGCAGGAGGGCGCAGGCCCCCGCACCCATGGGTGCCAGCGGGTGACTCCTCAGCTGCACGATCTTCTCGCCCGCCGAGTTGCGCAGGGAGTCCCAGGTGCAGCCGGGTGCTCGGCCCCGCAGCCCCTCCAGCCTGGGGCCCGCCTGCGGGGACAGGGCGCTCGGGGACCATCCCGACCCCCCATGGGGATGCAGGGACCACCCGCACCCCGCCATGGGGATACGGGGGCTCAGGGACCACCCAGAGGCCCGTGCAGGGACACCCAAGAGACACAGGGGCGCAGGGACCCTCCGGGCTCCCACATAGATATGTGGGGGCTCAAGAACTGCGGGGACCCACCATGGGGACACCCATGGGGGCTTGAGGACCACCAGGACCCCCATACAGGGACACCCTCGAGATACAGGGGCTCAGGAACCGTAGGGACCCTACGTGGGGCCACCCTGGGGACAAGGGGCCTCAGGGAGCCCACACAGTTTTCCCCCCAGGGGACATGGGGTCTTGGGGAGTGCGGGGACCCCCCCCAATTCAGGGCCTTTCCATGGTGACCACCCACACCCAAGGACCCCAAATCTAGAGGGTCCCCCCAGGTCACCCTTGGGTGTCCTCCTGCCCTGCTGCCCCCCACAACTTCAATCATTTGGGGTCCTTAAGCCCTGAAATAGGGGGTACAGAGGTGACCGTGTCCCCTCAGGGTGGCCACGTCCCTCCCATTAACCCCTTGGGGTGCCCATGTCCCCCCGTTAACCCCTCGGGGTGACTTTGGGGTGCCCATGTCCCCCCTGTTGACCCGTTAGGGTGTCCTTGGGGTGCCCGTGTCCCACTTTAACCCCTCAGGGTGGCCTTGGGGTGCCCATGTCTCCCATTAACCCCCCAGGGTGACCTCAGGGTGCCTCTGTCCCCATCAATCCCTCAGGGGACCTCAGGGTGCTTGTGTCCCCCATTAACCCCCCCAGGATGACCTCAGGGTGCCTGTGTCCCCCATTAACCCCTTGCAACGGCCTCGGGGTGCCCATGTCCCCCATTAACCCCTTGCCGGCCTGGGGGTACCATGGAGAACTGGTCCTCCTCCACCTCGGCCTCGCTGCCCTCCCGCGGCTCCATGGGGACGTTGTGGATCCGCACCAGCATCTTGGCGGCCGCGTTGCGCTTCGCCAGCTTCTTGGAGGTGCCACTGCCTGCGGGGAGGGGACAAGGGACACCGAGGTGAGCCTGGCACCCTGTCGCGTCCCCCCCTGCACCCGAGGGGTGCCCCGGCCCCGTACCGATCTCCACGAAGCGTTCCACGCGGCAGGTCATGGTGAACTCCTTGCGATGCGCCGGCCCCGACTCCTGCGTCACCGTGTACTCGGGCAGGCGCCAGCCCTTCTGCACCACCAGCTCCTGGGGGGGTGGGACACAAATAGGGGGGTCCAGGGAGGGTAGGACCATGGAGACCCCCCCGAAATGGGGAGAGCCGCCCTCAGAAAAGAGCTGCCATCCCCAAAACGGGCACTGCCATCCCCAAAACAGACAGGGCCAGCCATAAAATGGGTCCACAGCCCCCCAAAATAGGGATCATCAACCCCAAAATGGGAAAACCGTACCCAAAATGGGGAAAACCGTCCACAAAAAGGGTATAAAATATCCCCAAAACGGGGATAACTGTCCCCAAAACAGGGACAACAGTCCCCCAAATGGGGATAACCAACCCTGGAACAGGATAACTGTCCCCAAAATGGGGATAATCATCCCCCAAAATGGGGGCAACTGTCCCCAAAGCAGGTTCCCTGCCCCCAAACCAGGGATAAGAGTCCCAAAATGGGGATAATCGTCCCCCAAAATGGCGATAACGGTCCTTGAAATGGGGATAACTGTCCCCAAAAATGGGTCCCCTGTCCCCAAAACAGGGATAACTGTCCCCAGAAGGGGCAAGAGTCCCCACACTCCAGCTGGGGAGAGGGAGCCCCCGAGGGTCACCACCCCCCCCAGAATGGGTAAGATCACCCCGAAAGGGGCATGGCCCCCCCTGGATAGGGATGGCCATCCCCAAAACAGGCTCATCACCCCCAAAACGGATGGCCACCGAGCCAGGGGTGGGGGGCATGTCCCCATTTGTCCCAGCCCGTGGTGTCACCCACCTGCAGAGCCCCCACGGGGTTACACTCCGACTGGGGGGGGGACACGGGCGTCTTCATCTCCAGGGGGGTGCCCCTGCGTGGAGCAGACAAGGACGGCGTGAGGGGGGCACCTCAGAGCACCCCCACGCCAGGACCCCCGGGTTGGGGAGGCAAGAAGGTATATCGGGGTGCCGGGAGCCGAGGGTTTGGGGGGGATTCGGTGTCCCCCCTGCCCAGCCACAGCACGTGGGTGCCCCCCACTCCGTTACCTGGGCGAGGGTGGGGTTACAGTGGGTGCAGGGGGGGCGGCCACGGGGCTGAGCTCAGCCGGGGGCTCTGGGGGGAAAGGAGAGCTTGGGGATAAAAGGTGAAACGTTAACGCCCGAGCCAGACCCCCCAAACCTCCCCCCCAGCACCCCCAGCCGTGCCAAACTCTGCCAGGCACCCCTAATTCCCTTGGGACCCCCAGGCATTCCCAACCTCCCCAGACATCCCCAATTTTCTTGGCTCCCCTAAGACACCCCTGCCCTCCCCGAGCCACCCCCAGACCCACCCTGGGCTCCCCCAGATCTACCTGGGTATCCTCAACCCTCCCCAAGGCACCCCCAAACCCAGCTGAGCTCCCCGAACCCCCCCAGATCCCTTGGGATGCCCAAGCCCCCCATAATCCCCGATCACCCTGGGTACCCACAAACTCCCCTGGATGTCCTCAACCCACCCACAGATCCCCCAAACCCACCAGGCCTGGGTGCCCAGCACCCCTGGGGTACTCCCAACCCCCTGGGTACCCCCAAACAGCCTGGGCACCCCCTCCACCCCCCCTCAGCATGCCAGAGCACTCCAGACCACTCCAGTACATCCTGGACACACTCAGTGCCCTCCCCTGTGCACCCAGCACCTCCCCAGCTCCCTCCAACCCTATTCTTTGCTATGCCCTGACCCCCACCCTGAACCCCAGCACCCTGGGGACCCCGTCCCCCCTCACCTGGGCTCCTCGGGGGTGGCGGGTTCCAGCATGTCCCCCCCTTTGAGCAGCTTCAGGGCCACCTCCGCCGCTTTGTGCTTTGCCGCCTTCTTGCTGGGCCCCTGCCCTGGGGGAGACACCAGCTGAGCGGGGTGGGGGACACCCGGGGCCCCCCCAGACTCCTCGCAGACCATGGGCTGCAGTTAGAGCTGCCACAGCCCTGCTGTTGGGGTCCTGGGGTATCCCTCTGCCACAACCCCGGCAGCAGGGTGCCAGGGGGTCCCCACGTGTCCCAGGCATCAGGGTCCTCAGTGATCCTTCACCAGGACCCACTTTATTTTGGGTCCCAGGGGGCCCCCAGATGTCCCAGGCATTAAGGTCCTGGGCGATCCCCCACTATGACCCACTTTTGGGGTCCCACAGGATCCCTGTGTCACGGCTGGGGTGTCAGGGTCCCCAGGAGGATCCCTGTGTGTCCCCAGGGATCAGGGTCCCAGGTGATCCCCAACATGCTGTTTGGGGTGCCAAGGGATCCTCGCAAGTCCCGGGCATCAGGATCCTGGGTGATCCCCTCCCAGGACCCACTTTTTTGGGGTCCCAGGGGATGTCTGGGCACCACAGACCCAGGCGACCCCCACCAGGACCCAATATTTGGGGGTCTCAAGGGATCCCTGAGTGTCGCAAGCATTGGGATCTTGGGCAATCCCCCTGCCAGGCCCTACTTTTTTGGGGTGCCAGGGGATCCTCCACCACAACCCATTTTTAGGGATCCCCACACACATCCCCACCACCCTGGGGACAATCCCCGTGTCCCAACCGTCCCCCCATGGCATCCTGGGGAAGCGAGATCCACCCCAGGTCACCCTCTCCAGGCCGTTCCCACCCCTCACCCCACCAAGCGCGGGGTGAGGAGGGGGGACAGCCTGGAAACAAAGGGTGTCAGGGACCCACCGGTGCAGCTGATGTCCCCAACGGTGACACGGAAGGTGAAATTGGGCTGGTGGGCTTGTCCCTCGGCCTTCAGGAGGTCGTAGCCAGGGGTCTTGCCTATGCGAGTGCCATATTCCTGCAGCAGGCTGATGGGCGTCTTCCCGGGGTTGGCGGCCAGCATCTGCTCCAGGCTGGGGACAGGGCTGTCACCAGCCCAAGCACGGGTCAGAGGGGACCCGTGGGGGTACGGACTGGGGGGAGTGGGGCGGTGGGAGAGGCTGGCATCGACACGTAGCATGGGGACACGGGGACAGCGTGGCACTGACATGGTGTGGGGACACAGGGACAGTGTGGCACTGACATGTAGCATGGGGACACGGGGACAGAGTGGCACTGACATGGTGTGGGGACAGGGGGACAGAGTGGCACTGACATGTAGCATGGGGATATGGGGACAGTGTGGCACTGACATGCTGTGGGGACAGCGTGGCACTGTCACGTAGCATTCAGACATGAGGATAGAGGTGGCACTGCCATATGGCGTGGGGACATGGGGAAAGGGATGGCATCACCACACAGTGTGGGGATGTGGGGACATGGGTGGCAGTGACATGTAGCATGGGGACAGGGGTGGCATGGGGAGAGGGGTGGCATTGCCACACCGCACGGGGACACGGAGAAAGGGGTGGCACTGACATGTAGTATGGGCACACAGGACAGCATGAGGGTACGGGGATGGGGGTGGCACGCATGGCACGGGGACAGGGATGGAACCACTGCACTGCGTGGGGACACGGGCACAAGAGGTGGCACTGTCATGTGGCACAGGGATATGGGGACAGGGGTGGCGTCGCCATACGGTGTGGGGACAGGGACGGAGCCCCCACACATCGTGGGGACCCACCAGAGGGGTGGCACTGTTGTGCAACAGGGGGACATGGGGACACAGGGACAGGGCTGGAGCCCCCACGCAGCATGGGGACCCACCAAATGGGTGGCAGAGGGGACATGGGGACACAAGGACAGGGATAGAGGCCCCATGCAGCGTGGGGACCCACCAGAGGGGTGGCAGAGGGGACATGGGGACACAAGGACGGGGATAGAGGCCCCATGCAGCGTGGGGACCCACCAGAGGGGTGGCAGAGGGGACATGGGGACACAGGGACAGGGCTGGAGCCCCACACAGCATTGGGACACAGGGACAGGGGTGGCACTGCCGTGTGGCACAGGGACATGGGGACAGGAGTAGCATCGCCTCACGGCACAGGGACACAGCTGGAGCCCCCACGCAGCGTGGAGAGACGGGGACAGGGATAGCACTGCCACACGGCGTGGGGACAGGGACAGGACCACGGCACAGCGTGGGGACCCACCACAGGGGAGGCACTGCCGAGTGGCACAGGGACATGGGGACAGGAGTGGCATCACCACACGGTGTGGGGACGGGGCTGGAGCCCCCACGCAGCGTGGGGACCCACCAGAGGGGTGGCAGAGGGAACATGGGGACACAGGGACGGGGCTGGAGCCCCCCCACACCCACAGAGGCAGCGTGGAGCCCCGTCCCACAGGCCCGCTGACCGAGGGCCAGCCCCGGGGGGGGCTGGAGTAGGCCTCAACCCCCCCCTCCTCCGCCAGGACCCAGGTAACGCCGGTTGGGGGGGGATTATACCGGTGCGGGGGTGTACCCCTCGATTGAGGGGGACGGGGGGGGGTGTTGGGTGGGATTTGGGGTGGGGGGGTGTCCGGTACCTGGGGAAGCCGCCGCTCCGCCTGGCCCCGCCGCCCGCCCCCTCCTCGCTCATCCCCGCCGCGCTCCGTCCCCGCCGCCGCGCCGCCCGCGCCGCCAGGGGGCGCTCGCTCCGCCCCCGCCGCGCCGCGGGGGACGATGGGATCGTGGCGCCGCGGGGGGTGATGGGAAGTGTAGTCCGTCGGGGGGGCAGCGAGGCAGTGCCGGTCCCCGGCGGACTACACTTCCCATCACCCCCCGCGCTGGGAATGCTGGGAAGGTGGAGGACGCGGGAGGCCGGGAGCGGGGGGGGCGGTCCTGCCTCAGTTTCCCCCTCTGGATGGAGGGGGGGGGTCAATGGATGGGGATAAGGATGGACAGACAAGGGACAAGGACAGAGGGACAGAGGGGATGGGAGAGGGGTGGGTGGGGACAGTGGGGACGGCCTGGGTCTGATGGGGACAGACGGACAGGGAGAGACAGGGAGGGTTTGGCGGGGATGTGAGCAGGGTGTGACAGGGGCCGATAAGGGACAGACAGACAGGGAGGGGGACAGACGGACAGGCAGTGGTGGGGACAGGCCAGCGGTGACGAGGTCAGGCTGGGATGGGTGGGCTGTGACGGGTCGGACAAGGGGCCATGGGGACAAGTGGACGTCTGCACTGGGAGCAGACTGGGAGCACTGGGACTAGACTGGGAGCAGTGGGGACGGGGACACCTGGACTGGGAACACTGGGGACAGGCTGGGAGCAGTGGGGACAGGAACGCCTGGACTGGGAGTACTGGAAGCAAACTGGAAGCACTGGGGACAGAATCACACTGGACTGGGAGCACTGGGAATCAACTGGAAGCACTGGGGACAGAATCACACTGGACTGGGAGCACTGGGAATCAACTGGAAGCACTGGGGACAGGGGGACACCCATACTGGGAGCACTGGGGACATACTGGGAGCACTGGGTGGGCACAGGGGGACACCCAGACTGGGAGCACTGGGGACATACTGGGAGCACTGGGTGGGCACAGGGGGACACCCAGACTGGGAGCGCTGGGGACAGACTGGGAGCAGTGGGCACAGGGATTCCTGAACTGGGAGCACTGGGGACAGAATCACACCTGGACTGGGAGCTGTGAGGACAGACTGGGAGCACTGGGACAAGGACACTCATACTAGGAGCACTGTGGAGAGACCGGGAGCACTGGGGACAGAGGGACTCCCATACTGGGAGCTCTGGGGACAGACTGGGAGCACTGGGGTCAGAAGCACACCTGGACTGGGGGCACTGGGATTGTACTGGGGAGCCTGGGTGGTGCTGGCACCACGGGGGGGGGTGTCCCAGTTCGGGTGGCGGGGGAGCACCGGGGGGCACCAGTCCTGGGGGGTCCCGGGAGTGGTCAGGGGTCCTGGCGCAGTTTGGGGTCCCAGTCCTGGTGGTCCCGATACTGGAATAGGGGGTCCCAGTGCCGGTGGGGGCATCCTGGTGCTGGTGGTCCCAGTACCGGTAGGGGGGTCCCAGTGCCAGTGCTGGTGCCAATATGGGGGTCCTGGTGCGATTCGGGGTCCCAGTGCCGGTATGGTGGTCCTGGTGCTGGTCCCGGTATGGGGGTCCCAGTCCTGGCACTGGTGGGTTCCCAGTGCTGGTGGTCCCGGGTGCTGGTGTGGGGGTCCCGGTGCCGGTATGGGAGTCCCAGTGCTGGTGGTCCCAGGTGCTGGTGTGAGGGTCCCAGTGCCGGTGGGTGCCCAGTGCCCGTATGGGGGTCCTGGGTGCCGGTATGGGGGTCCCAGTGCCAGTGCCGGTGGGTGCCCAGTGCTGGAGGGTGCCCAGTGCCAGTATGGGGGTCCTAGTGCTGGTGGGTCCAGGTGCCAGGGGTCCTGGGTGCCGATGTTGGGTCCCGGTGCCAGTGGGTGCCTGGTGCTGGTTTGGGGGTCCTAGTGCCGGTGCTGGTGGGTGCCCAGTGCTGGTGGGTGCCCAGTGCTGGAGGGTGCCTGGTGCCGGTGGTCCCGGGTGCCAGTATGGGGGTCCTAGTGCTGGTGGGTCCCGGTGCTAGGGGTCCTGGGTGCCGGTGTTGGGTCCCGGTGCCAGTGGGTGCTCGGGGCCGGTATGGGGGTCCCGGTGTCGGCGCTGGTGGGTGCCGGTGTGGATGTCCCGGTGCCGGTTGGGTGCCCGGTGCCGGTGATCCCGGGTGCCGGTGGGTGCCCGGTGCCGGTGGTCTCGGGTGCCGGTGTGGGGGTCCCGGTGCCGGCGGGTGCCCGGTGCCGGTGGTCTCGGGTGCCGGTGTGGGGGTCCCGGTGCCGGCGGGTGCCCGGTGCCGGTGGTCTCGGGTGCCGGTGTGGGGGTCCCGGTGCCGGCGGGTGCCCGGTGCCGGTGGTCTCGGGTGCCGGTGTGGGGGTCCCGGTGCCGGCGGGTGCCCGGTGCCGGTGGTTCCCGGTGCCGGCGGGGCCGGGGCGGGGCGGGCGGGGCGGGGCCGCGCCGAGCGCCGGGCGGGGCCGTTCCGCTCCGCTCTCCCTGACCGCGGCACCGGCCCCCGGTACCGGCCCCGCCCGCCCGCCCCCCCCCGGCCCCACCGGGCCCAACCCCGGTCCCGGTCCCACCCCCGGCATCACCGGCATCACCCCCGGCATCACCGGCACCACCGGCATCACCCCCACCGGCACCGCCGGGCGCGGGGCCCGCACCCCCCCAGGTACCGGCACCGGGCACGGGGCCGCGGCGGGAGGCCCGGGGGGGTGGGGAGGGCGGGCACCGGAGGGGGGGGTAGGACCAGGGATGCGGCTGGGAATGGGGGGGGGCACGTGCTCCCCTCCCCCACCCCCGGACGCCCGGGTCCCCCCGCCAGGCCGGGCCCGGGGGGGGAAGGGAGGGGGGCCGCACCCTCCCCTCCCCCCTTCCCGGACGCCTGGGTGCCCCCGGCGGCTCGGTAAGGGGGGGCTGGGGGGGGGGAGGGGACACGAGCGGCCTCTTGCACACGCGTGTGCCCCCCCCACCCCCCGCTCTTGCACACGCGTGGGCAGCACCGTGCACGCGCGTGACACCACCACCCCCCGCCTCGCAGACGTGCTCGCACCCCCCTCCCGTGCCCACGCGTGTGCGCCCCACCTTGCACACGCGTGTGCAACGGCCTGCAGGTGCGCATGCCGCGTGTGCCCCTCCCCCCCACATCCCCCGCCACGCGTGTGCCCCCCCGGCACGCGTGTGCAGTGCCTTGCACGCGCGCGTGCACGCACACACCCCTTGCACACGAGCGTGCCCGCTCCTTGCACGCGCGCGTGTGCAACCCCCAGCCTGGGGGCGTGCAACCCCTTGCACCTGCGTGTGGGCTCGCACCCCGTTGCACGCGTGGGTGCACCCCTGCACACACGTGCACCCCCTCACACGCACGTGCCCCCCCTTGCACACGCGTGTGCCCACCCCCCCCGCGCGCGTGCCGCCCTGTGCACGCGCGTGGGCGCCCCTACAGGGGTGTGCAACTACCCCAGGCCTGTGCGCCCGCTTGCACACGCGTGTGCTCACCCCTCCCCCCACGCACACGCGTGTGCCCCTCGCAGCCCGTCCAACTCCTCCCGTGTCGCGACAGGGCGCCATGTCCCGACATGCCATGTCGGCGGGGGCGGCGCGGGGGGCGCTCTCTCCCCCCCCCCGCTCCCCTCGTCCAGCTCTGCTCTGTCGCGACACGGGGCCGGCGCTGTCGCATGTCGTGACATAAACACACACCGCCCCACCCCCGCCCCCCCGGGTCGCTGGTTCCCCGCTTCTGCCTCAGTTTCCCCGTGCGGAGCCGCCGGGGGGGGGGAGGGGGGAGGCTCCATCCCTTACCGGGATGACGTCACCGCGTGACGTGATGTCACCACGGGGGGGGACACACACACGACACCTGGAGGGGCGGGTCGATCCCGCCCACCCCCCCCCGGCCCGGACGCCTGGGTCCCTCGGGGTGACGCTAAGCCCCGCCCACGCCCCCCCGCGGTGACTCACCCCCCCCCCCCCCGCCCCGCACCACCTAATTTTAGTGATGACCTCATCCGCCGGCTCCGCGGTTGCCATGGCAACTCCCCCTCCCCATGTCCCCCCCCCAATTTTCAGGGGAGCTGGATGGGGCCCGATCCCCTCCTCCCCCTCCCCGGGTCCCCCCCGAACCCCTCCGGACGCTGCCCCCCCCCCCGCCAGCCCTGCCTCAGTTTCCCCTGGCATATTTGCACGCCCTCTTGCACGCTTGTGCACACCCTTGCACGCTCCTGTGCACCCTTACATGCTTGTGCGCCCTCTTGCACGCTTGTGTGCTCTCTTCCAGCCCCCCCCACCCTCGTGGGGTGCACGCACATGTGTGAAGAGGGCTGCACGTGTGCAAGGGGGGTGCGCACGCAGGAGAGGGGGCGCATACATGTGTAGGGGTGCACACACGCGTGCAAGAGGGTGCATGTGTGTGCGAGGGGTAGGCCTGCACACGAGGGTGCACGTGTCTGTAAGGGGGTGCAGTGCACACGTGTGTGCCAGGGGGTGCACACCCGTGCTGGGGGTGCACACACGTGTTAGGCTGCACACGTGAGTGCAAGGGGGTGCACATGCATGTGAGGTGGTGCGTGTGCGTGCAAGGGGATGCACACACACGTGGGGCTGCACACATGGGTGCTGGTGCCTGCAATGGGGTGCCTGTGGTTGTGAGGGTCTCCAAGCATGGGGCTGCACCCATGGGTGCAAGGGGTGCACACGCATGCAGAGCTGCAGGCATTGGTGCAAGGGGGTGCACACGTGTGTAAAAGGGTGCCCGTGGGTGCGAGGGGGTGCACACACATGTGGGTCTACAGCCACAGGTGCAAGGGGTGCACATGCATGCACAGGGGTGTACACATGGGGTTGCACCCATGGGTGCAAGGGGGTGCCCATGCACACGATGGGGGGGGGGTGTGTGCACAGGTGGGGCTGCACACAGAGGGGCGAGGGGTGCAGGTGCTTGTGCAAGGGGGTGCCCGGGGGTGCAAGGGGGTGCAAGGGGGTGCAAAGCATGTAAAGGGGCGCCCATGCATGCAAGGGGGTTCACACATGAGGCTACAGACATGGTTGCAAGGGGGTGCACGCACTGGGTTCCACTTGGGTGCAAGTGGGTGCTCATGCTTGTAAGGGGGTGCCCATGGGTGTAAGGGGGGGTGTGCGCACATGTGGGGCTGCAGACATGGTTGAAGAGGGGTGCACATGCATGCACAGGGGTGTATACGTGGGGTCGCACCCATGGGTGGAAGAGGGTGCCCATGCACGCGACGCGGGGGGTGTGCACAGCTGGGGCTGCAGACAGAGGTGCGAGGGGTACAGATGCATGCAATGGGGTGCCCATGGGTGTACACACACGTGTGGGGCTGCAGACACGGGTGCAAGGGGTGCACATGCATGCACAGGGGTGTGCACATGGGGTTGCACCCATGGGTGCAAGGGGGTGCCCATGCACGTGACGGGGTGAGGTGCGCAGATGAGACTGCAGAGAGGGGCGAGGGGTGCAGGTGCATGTACAAGGGGGTGCCCACGGGTACAAGACGGGGTACACCCCCACTCCGCACTGACGGCCCCTCCCGCAGGCCGGGGGGCGGCGGGGGGGCGCGGGGGGCCCCCGCCATGGCCTGCCTGCACGAGACGCGGACGCCCTCGCCCTCGCTGGCGCTGGCCTCGGACGGGACCCCGGAGCAGGAGCTGACCCCCACGCAGTGCGTGCTGCGCGACGTGCTGCCCACCGCCCCCGCCGCCCCCACCGCCCCCCCCGAGGCCTGGCCCCGCCGCGGGCCCCCCCGGCACCCTGACCTGGGTCCCGAGGGAGCGGGGCCGCTGGCCGCCGAGGCCGCCCACCTGCGGTGCCAGGCGGGTGGGGGGTTCCTGGAGGGGCTTTTCGGCTGCCTCAAGCCCGTCTGGACCATGATCGGCAAAGCCTACGCCGCCGAGCACAAGCACCCCCAGGAAGGTGAGGGGGTGCAGCATGGGTGCCATGGGGCTGGGAGGGTGCAATGGAGCAGGGAGGGTGCAAGGGGACTGGGAGGATGCAGTGGGGCAAAGGAGGGTGCTGTGGGGCAAAGGAGGGTGCTATGGGACAGGGAAAGGAGTACTGGGGTGCTGAGGGAAAAGGGGTGGTGATTGGTCAGGGAAAGGGGTGCAATGGGATAGGGATGGGGCAAAGAAGGGTGCAATGGGGCAAAGCAGGGGGCAGTGGGGCAGGGAGTAAGTGCAGGGGTGCAGAGGGTTCAATGGGGCAGGGTGGGGGGCAGTAGGGCTGGGGTGAGGGTGCCAAGGCGGGGTTGCACCCTGCCCATGACAGCATGGAGGTGCCGTGGGCGTGGGTGCACCTGGGGGTGCTGATGTGTGGGTGCCGTGCGCGTGGGTGCCCGCAGACCCCTGGGAGGTGCCATTCGAGGAGATCCTGGACCTGCAGTGGGTGGGCAGCGGGGCGCAGGGCGCCGTCTTCCTGGGCCGCTTCCACGGCGAGGAGGTGGCCGTGAAGAAGGTGCGGGACCTCAAGGAGACCGACATCAAGCACCTGCGCAAGCTCAAGCACCCCAACATCATCACCTTCAAGTGAGCGTGGGTGCTGCCAGCACCGGCGTGGGGCAAGGGCATTGGCACGGACGTGGTATGGGCATGGGGACACCATGGACACGGCATGCGGCATGGTCATGCCATGGTCATGGAGTGCGGTTGTGGCATGGACAAGCGGTGGGCATGGAGAACACTCTGGGCACAGGGCATGGACACGGCATGGTCATGGATGTGGTTTGGGGCGTGGACATGCCATGGGCATGGGGCATAGGCATGGACATGCCATGGGCATGAGGGATGGAGGCATGGACACGGCACGGTCATGAGCACAGTACGGCACATGGACATGCCATGGGAAAGCCATGGTCATGGGGATCACCATGGGCACAGGGCATGGATGTGGCATGGGCATGGCATGGTCATGGGGAATGCCATGGGCATGAGCATGAACACGGCGTGGGCATGGACATGGCATGAGGCATGGACACGGCATGGTCATGGGGAACACCACGGACATGGCGTGGTTATGGGCACGACTACAGCATGAAGCATGGACACGCCGTGGTAAAGCCATGGTCATGGGGAACTCCATGGGCACAGGACATGGACACGGCATGGGCATGACCGCAGCATGAGGCATGGACACGCCATGGTCATGGGGAACACCATGCGCTTGAGCATGGACATGGCGTGGTCATGGGCATGACCACAGCATGAAGCATGGACACGCCATGGCCAAGCCACGGTCATGGGGAACCTCATGGGCACAGGACGTGGACACGGCATGGGCATGACCGCAGCATGAGGCATGGACACGCCATGGTCATGGGGAACACCATGAGCATGGACATGGCATGGACACAGGCATGGACATGCCATGGGCGCAGGCATAAGGGTCGTGGCTGAGACATGTGCATGGGGAACACCAGCACGGCATGGACCCGGGTGGTCAGGACACGGCATGGACCCGGGGCACCGGCACGCCATGTACATGGGGCACACTGGCATGACCCACGTGTGGCGCAGGGGATGGCCACGCACGGGACAGGTCTGTCTCGGGCCACTCTCAGGGCAGGGTGATCTGGGTGCAGATGGGTGCCCCAAATCAGGTGGATGCCCCGGTATCCCAGTGCTACTGGGTGTCTGGGTGCAGAGGGGTGCCCACGGTGCAGATGGGTGCTCCTGGTGCTAACTGATGACCTGGGTGCTCCAGCACTGATGGATGCTGACAGGTACCAGGGTGCAGCCAAGCGTTCTGGTGCGGATGGATGCTTACAAGCACCCTGGAGAAGTTGGGTGCCCCAATACAGTTGGGTGCCCCGGTGCTGCCGCGTGTCCCGGCTGGCCGGGCAGCGGGTGCTGAGGGTGCCGCTGTGCCCGCAGGGGTGTGTGCACCCAGGCACCCTGCTACTGCATCATCATGGAGTTCTGCGCCCAGGGCCAGCTGTACGAGGTGCTGCGCGCCGGGCGCAAGGTCACCCCCTCCCTCCTCGTCGACTGGTCCATGGGCATCGCCGGCGGCATGAACTACCTGCACCTCCACAAGATCATCCACCGCGACCTCAAGTCACCCAAGTGAGCGGGAACGGGGACTTGGGGAGGACCCGTGGGTGCTGGGGTGGGTGACCCCGGCCGTGCCGTGGCCACGATGGTGCCGTGTCCGTGGTGGGGACATGCATGTGGTAGTTGCATGACAGCGGCAGTGCCGTACGTGTGGCGGTACCTTGTCGTCAATGGCTGCGTGTCGGTGACGGTTGCATGCCCATGGTGATGCCACGTCTATGGCGGTGACGCGTCCTTGGTGGTGCCATGGCCATGCTGGGCCCACAGTGATGCAGCGCCCATGGGAGCTGCATGCCCATAGCAGTGCCCTGTCGATGGTGGCTGCGTGTCCATGGCATTGGCATGTCCATGACAGTGCTGTGCCCACGGCAGCTCAATGACCTTGGTGGTTGCATGTCTGTGAACGTTGTATGTCCATGGCAGTACCATACCCATGGTGGTTCCATGCCCATAGCAGTTGCATGACTGTGGTGGTGCCATGCTTGTGGTGGCGGTGCTGTGTCCATGGCGGTTGCATGCCCACAACAGGACCATGCTCATGGCGGTTGCGTGCCCATGACAGCACCGTGCCCATGGTGGTGCCATGTCCATCCATGGTGGTGGTGTGGTGGTGCCATGTCCATGATGGTGTTGTGGTTGTGCCATGTCCATGCTGGTGTTGTGGCCGTGGTGGTGGCCTACCCATGACCTGATGATGCTCATAGCAGTTGCATGCCCGTGGCGGTGCCGTGCCCGTGTCATTGGCGTGTCATTGGTGTGGCGCTGGCGTGGCGCTGAGTGGGTGCCCCCCAGCATGCTCATCACCTACGACGACGTGGTGAAGATCTCGGACTTCGGCACCTCCAAGGAGCTCATTGACAAGAGCACCAAGATGTCCTTCGCCGGCACCGTGGCCTGGATGGCACCCGAGGTCATCCGCAACGAGCCTGTCTCCGAGAAGGTTGACATCTGGTGAGGGCGCAGGGACCTCGGGGACACTGGGGACATGGGAAACTTAGGGACACTGAGGAACCATGGTGGCGTTGGGGACACAGCAACACAGGGGGCTTTGGGAGGCAATGGGGACACTGGGGGGCTCAGGAGGCATTGGGGACAATAGGAAGAGGGGACATTGCAAGGACATCAGGGACACGAGGCCTCAGGGACACCTGGGGGGAACAGAGATGGGGACACTGGGGGTGCTGGTGGGGACATTGCGAGGACAGGGTTGAGGGACGTCAGGAGGGGCAGGGGACATAGGGGACACCAGCATGGGCAGAGGCAGGAAGGGGACACTGGGGCAGGGCAAGGGGGACCAGGGGACAGCGGGAAGACTCTGGGGGTGCTCAGCCGTGGGTGACGGGGGCCATGGGTGCTGGTGCCCCCAGGTCCTTCGGGGTGGTGCTGTGGGAGCTGCTGACAGGCGAGATCCCCTACAAGGACGTGGACTCCTCGGCCATCATCTGGGGGGTGGGCAGCAACAGCCTCCACCTGCCCGTCCCCTCGGGCTGCCCCGACGGCTTCAAGGTGCTGCTGCGCCAGTGTTGGTGAGTGCGCCCGAGGGGAGACCCCCGCCTGGGGGCACCCCATCGTGGGGACACCCCACCGTGGGGACACCCCGCCTGGGGCCATGCCATGGGCACCCATGCCATGGGTGGGTCATGCCATGGGGGACCGCACCATGGGCACCCCACTGTAGGGACCACCCTGAGGGACCCCATCATGGGTGCCCCAATGTGGGCAGTGTAGGGGGGATCCCTGGTCATAGGGCCCCCCATCCTGGAGGCACCCCACGCTGTGGGGGTCTGCCTGTGGGCACCCTATGGCAGGCTGCACCTCAGGCACCCCATGTGTCCTGTGCACCCTTCTCTGCCCGTGGTCCCAAAAAGCCCCAGCACCCCCCCAGCACCCAGCCGGCCCCCCAGCCTGCACCCAGTGCCATGCCGCTCCCCGCAGGAACAGCAAGCCCCGGAACCGGCCGTCCTTCCGCCAGATCCTGCTGCACCTTGACATCGCCTCCGCCGACGTCCTCTCCACCCCCCAGGAGACCTACTTCAAATCCCAGGTACCCCGCACCTGGGACCCTCAGAACCCCGGGGACCCCCCCCAGCACCCTGGGACCCTCCCACCAGCACCCAAGGACCCCCCAGTACCCTGGGACCCCCAAACCCTGCAGGACACCTACTTCAAATCCCAGGTACCCCACACCTGGGACCCCCAGAACCCCCAGCACCCCAGGACCCCTGGGATACCCCAGCACCCTGGGACACCCCCCAGCACCATGGCATCCCAGAACTCCAGGACCCCTGGCACCCTGGGACCCCCCCAGTACCCTGGGACCCCCAAACCCTGCAGGACAGCTACTTCAAATCCCAGGTACCCAGCACCCTGGGGTCCCCAGCACCCCATTCACCCCCAAAATACCCAGCACCGAGAGACCCCCCCCAGCACCCCAATGTTCCCAAACCACAAAGGAGACCTGCTTTAAATCCCAGTGACTATGAGGGCTGGTGCTGGAGCAACTGTTGCCAGCAGTAGCTGGTGCCCAGTGTATCCAATCCCAGTATATCCCAGTGCTCATTGTAGCCATGCCCAGCATATCCCAGTGCCTAGAGTAGCTGGACCCAGGTAGTGCAGTGTGCGGAGTGCGTGGTGCCTGGGGTATCTCATGCCCATGGTAGCTGGTCGCCAGTGCCTACAGTAACTGGTGCCTGTACTGCCCAGAGCCTGTGGGACCCAGTGCCCGGGGTGCCCAGTGCCCGGGGTGCCCAGTGCCTGCAGTAACTGGTGCCTGTAGTGCCCAGTGCCTGTGGGACCCAGTGCCCAGGGTGCCCAGTGCCCGGGGTGCTCAGTGCCTGCAGTAACTGGTGCCTGTAGTGCCCAGTGCCTGTGGGACCCAGTGCCCGGGGTGGCCAGTGCCTGCAGTAACTGGTGCCTGTAGTGCCCAGTGCCTGTGGGACCCAGTGCCCGGGGTGGCCAGTGCCTGCAGTAACTGGTGCCTGTAGTGCCCAGTGCCTGTGGGACCCAGTGCCCGGGGTGGCCAGTGCCTGCAGTAACTGGTGCCTGTGTTGCCCGGTGCCTGTGGGACCCAGTGCGCGGGGTGCCCAGTGCCTGCAGTAACTGGTGCCAGGGGTGCCCAGTGCCTGTGGGACCCAGTGCGCAGGGTGTCCAGTGCCTGCAGTAACTGGTGCCTGTAGTGCTCAGTGCCTGTGGGACCCAGTGCCTATGGGACCCAGTGCCCGGGGTGCCCAGTGCCTGCAGTAACTGGTGCCTGTGGGACCAAGTGCCTGTGGGACCCAGTGCCCGGGGTGCCCAGTGCCTGCAGTAACTGGTGCCTGTAGTGCCTAGCGCCTATGGGACCCAGTGCCTATGGGACCCAGTGCCCGGGGTGGCCAGTGCCTGCAGTAACTGGTGCCTGTGGGACCCAGTGCCCGGGGTGGCCAGTGCCTGCAGTAACTGGTGCCTGTGTTGCCCAGTGCCTGTGGGACCCAGTGCGCGGGGTGGCCAGTGCCTGCAGTAACTGGTGCCTGTGTTGCTCAGTGCCTGTGGGACCCAGTGCCCGGGGTGCCCAGTGCCTGCAGTAACTGGTGCCAGGGGTGCTCAGTGCCTGTGGGACCCAGTGCCCGGGTGCCCAGTGCCTGCAGTAACTGGTGCCAGGGGTGCCCAGTGCCCGGGGTGCCCAGTGCCTGCAGTAACTGGTGCCAGGGGTGCTCAGTGCCTGTGGGACCCAGTGCCCGGGGTGCTCAGTGCCTGCAGTAACTGGTGCCTGTGTTGCCCGGTGCCCGGGGTGGCCAGTGCCTGCAGTAACTGGTGCCTGTAGTGCCCAGTGCCTGTGGGACCCAGTGCCCGGGGTGGCCAGTGCCTGCAGTAACTGGTGCCTGTGTTGCCCGGTGCCTGTGGGACCCAGTGCCCGGGGTGCCCAGTGCCTGCAGTAACTGGTGCCTGTAGTGCCCGGTGCCTGTGGGACCCAGTGCCCGGGGTGCCCAGTGCCTGCAGTAACTGGTGCCAGGGGTGCCCAGTGCCTGTGGGACCCAGTGCCTGGGGTGCTCAGTGCCTGCAGTAACTGGTGCCTGTGTTGCCCAGTGCCTGTGGGACCAAGTGCCTGTGGGACCCAGTGCCCGGGGTGCCCAGTGCCTGCAGTAACTGGTGCCTGTAGTGCCCGGTGCCTGTGGTGCCCAGTGCCTATGGGTGCCCAGTGCCTATGGGACCCAGTGCCTATGGGGCCCAGTGCCTGTGGCACCCAGTGCCATGGTAGCCAGTGCCTGGTGCCCAGGGTGCCCGGTGCGTGTGGTAGCATGTAGCGCAGGGCGCTCGCTTGCTGGGGTGCCCCCGGTAGCTGGTGCCCACGTGCCGCAGGCGGAGTGGCGGGAGGAGGTGAAGCTGCACTTCGAGAAGATCAAGTCGGAGGGGACGTGTCTGCACCGGCTGGAAGAGGAGCTCATCAACCGCCGGCGCGAGGAGCTCCGGTGGGGCCCGTCCGCGGGACATGGACAGTGGGGTCACAGGGTGCCATGGCCACAGGGGCATCAGGGACATGGCGGGGGGACTAGGATCAGGGGCTATCAGGGGGTGCCGGGGTGCAAGGAGGGGTGTTGGGTGCTTGCCCTTATGCGTGGCGGGTACTGGGTGCCGTGGGGCGCATGTACTGATGCCACGCGTGCCCTGGCTGCTAGACACGCGCTGGACATCCGGGAGCACTACGAGCGCAAGCTGGAGCGCGCCAACAACCTCTACATGGAGCTCAGCGCCCTCATGCTGCAGCTGGAGCTCAAGGAGAAGGAGCTGCTCAGGTGAGCGGGCACCACCCCAGCACCCAACAGCACTCCCAGAACCCCACAGCATCCCCTATACCCACCCCATTGCTGTAGCCAATGCTATACTAACCCTATGGTCATGGCCAACCCTATGGTCATGGCCAACCCTATGTCTACCCTATGGCCGGCCCATGGCCATGGCCAACCCTATGTCTACCCCATTGCTGTAGCCAGCACTATACCAACCCTATGGTCACGGCCAACCCTATGTCTACCCTATGGCCACCCCATCGCCATGGCCAACCCTATACCCACTCCATTGCTGTAGCCAATGCTATACCAACCCTATGGTCATGGCCAACCCTATGTCTACCTGATGGCTGTCCCATGCCCATGATCCCCGCTATACTCACCCCATGGCTACCCAGAGCCCACAACCAGCATTTACCCACCCCATGGCCCCCACCCCAAGGCCACGGCCACCCCACACTGCATCCCCTGGTGCGGGCACCCACACGTGGCCCATGGCAGGCGGGAGCAGGCGCTGGAGAAGCGCTACCCCGGACTCTTCAAGCCACGGGCGCCGCGGGGGCTCCTGCATGGCAACGCCGTCGAGACCCTCATCAAGAAACGCAACGTTCCCCAGAAGCTCTCACCCCACGGCAAGCGGTGCGCCGGGGCGCCTGGGTCCCTCGGCGGGAAGGGGTGGACCCTGGGTCCTTTGGGGTGGAGGGGTCTGGGGGTTTGGACTCCTGGGTGCTTTGGAGCGGGGTGGGGGCATGGATATGTGGGTCCCTCAAGGTTGGGGTGGGTCTGGGGACATGGACATGTGGGACCTTGGAGGGGTTTGGGAGCCTGGACACTCGGGTCCTTTGGGGGGTGGTCTGGGGGCTTGGGTGCCTGGGGTCCTTTGGGGAGGGGGGGTGGCATCTCAGCGCCTGGATTCTGTGCTTGTGGGGCTCTGGGGATCCAGATGCCAGTGTCCCTTGGAGGGGGGCATCTTTTGGGGGGTCTGGACATGGGGGTCCCTGCTGGCTGTGTGTGGGGTATTCCAGGAACACCTGGGTTCCCCTCTGCAGTTGTTCCCCATGTCCCCCCCCAGACCCGACATCCTGAAGCCGGAGGTGCTGCTGCCCAAGCTGGATGCGGCCATGGCGCAGGTGGCCCTGCCGGGGTGTCCCAAGGGCCCCCCCTCACCCGGGCGCAGCCGCCGGGCCAAAGGGCGCCATCGCAAAGCGGGACCCCGGGGGGGCTGCGCGGAGCTGGGCCCCGAGGCCGGACCCCCCCGGGGACTGCCCGGACCCCCCCCAACCACTGCCGGCCCTGACCTCCTTGGAGGCACCCTGGAGGCTGTGGGTGCCCCCCCAGCTGCGGTACCTGATGCAGGACCTGGGGGGGCAACAGGCACCCAAGGGTCCCCCCCACCGCGGCCCCCAGCTCCTGGCGAGCCTGAGCGGGAGAGCGGGGCCGGCCGGGGTGGGAAAGTGGGGGCCGGGCAGCACCTCACCCCTGCGGCACTGCTGTACCGGGCGGCCGTCACCCGTGGGCAGGTGAGAGCCCCGGCCACCTGGTTCCCTTTTTGGGGGGGTTTGGGGAGAGGGACAGGACCCCCAGGTCCATCCCAGCAGTGGGGAGTGGGCTGGATCCCTTCTGGGAAGAGGTTTTGGGGTGGGGGTGGGGTGTCAGACACAGAGGTGCCTCCTGAGGAGGAGGGTCAAGACCCTTGGGTCATCCTGGGGGGGGGTGTCAGGACCCCTGTGTCCTCTCCAGGGGTGGGGGTGGGGGATCAGGACCCCATGGTCCCTCCTGAGGTGTAGCAGGAGGACCCCAACACCTCCCCTTTCCACCCCCAGAAGCGGGGGGTCTCGTCGGAGGAGGAGGAGGGTGAAGTGGACAGCGAGGTGGAGCTGCCGCTGCGGCAGAGGTGGGTGCTGACCCACCCTGGATGTTAGGATCGATTTGGGGGTCTGTAGGTGCTCAGACACCTGGGATGGGTGCAGGGGGCCAGTGGGTGCCTGTACCCCTAGGCAGGGGGGTCCATGGGTGCTCAAACACCCAGGATGTGTGCAGAGAGGGGCATCCATGGGTGCTCAGACCTTCAGCATGGGTGCAGGAGGGGTGTCTATGGGTCCTTGGAAGCCCAGGTTGGGTGTAGGGGGGTCCATAGCTGCTTGGAAGCCCAGGATGGGTGCAGGGGGGGCCATAGCTGCTTGGAAGCCCAGGATGGGTGGAGGGGGTCGGTGGGTGCCCAGGTGCCCGGGATGGGTGCACAGGTGAGGCCCATGGGTGCTCAGACACCCAGGATGGTTGCAGGAAGGAGTCCATGGGTGGTTGGAAGTGCAGGATGGGTGCTGGGTGGGGGTGGTCCATGGGTGTACAGAAGCCCAAGATGGGTGCATATGGGTGCCTGGATGCCCTGGATGTGTGCATGGAGGGGTCCATGGGTGCTCAGACAGCTGGGATGGGTGTAGGGGGGGGTCCATGAGTCATGGGCCACCCCAGTCTGGGTGCAGGAGGTCAGCGGGTGCCCAGTTGCCCAGGATGGATGTAGGGGAGGCTGTGAGAACCCAAACACCTGGGATGGGGGCAAGAGGGTTCTGTGGGTGCCTGGGTCCTTACCCCCCCCACATCCAACCCATCCCAGGTGGCCCCCAGGCATGAGCAAGCGCCAGTCGCTGTCGACCTTCAGCTCGGAGAACTTCTCGGACGGGGACGGGGATGGGGATGGGGACGAGGGGCACACGAGCGAGCCCTCACACAGTGCCACCCCCGACGTGGGCAGCACCAACACGGACGAGCGTCCCGACGACCGCTCCGAGGACCTGCTCTCCCAGGGCTCCGAGATCCCCCTAGATGCCGCCCCCCCTGAGGGTCCCGGCCGCCGTCACGGGGGGCTCAGCCCCAAGGTGATGCCCCCACCCTGGGGTGGGTGCTGGGGAGCATCCACAGTCCCGCAGGGATGGGTGGCATCGTGGGAGGGGGTGCTCCCAGGGATGGGTAGCATGCGGTGCGGGGTCCCTAGGGTTCCCCAGGGCTGGTACTATGGGGTGGGGGTCCGTAAGGTTACCCAGGATGAGGTTAGCAAGGTTCCCCAGGGGTGGGTATCATGGGCTGGGGGTCCCTAGGGTCCCCCAGGGCTTGGTATTATGGCATAGGGGTCCCCTGAGCCCCCCAGGACAGGATTAGCAAGGGGAAGGGGGTCTCTAGGATGGTGCAGGACTTGGTACTATGGGATTGGGGGTGGGGGTCCCTAGGGTCCCCTAGGGTCCGGTATTACGGAGTAGGGGGTCCCTTGAGCCCCTCAGGCTGGGGTTTGCAAGGGGAAGAGGGTCCCTAGGACCCCAAGGCTATGTACCATGGAATGAGGGGTCCCTAGGGTCCCCCAGGGCTTGGTACCATTACCCGGGGGTTGGGGGTGGGGGGTGACGTTTGTGTCCCCCAGGGCTGGGTACTATGGGATAGTTCCCCAGGATGGGGTTAGCAAGGGGAAGGGTGTCCCCTGGGTCCCCAGGGCTGGGTGCTATTGCCTGGGGGGGAGGTCACTGGGGCCCCCCCAGGGCTGGGTGTTATGGGGTAGATGTCCCCTGAGCCCCCTGGGATGGGGTTATCGAGGGGGAGGGGCTCTCCCCAGTGCCCCCCCCCCAAATGAGGTACCTTGGGGAGGAGTCTTATGAACCCCCCCTATGACAAGGTAACAAGGGGAAGGGGTGGGGGGAGGCAGAGACCTCCCAAGACCAAGTACCATGGGGAGTGGGTCTTCTAGGAGGTTCTGGAGATCCCCCCTAGGGACACACACTATGGGGAGGGGGTGCCAGGGTCCCCCAGAACCAAGCACCATGGTCATGGGTTCCCCAGGACTGGTAGCAAGGGGGGAGTGGGGCAGCAGGGCGGGGTCACCACTGAGCCCCCCCCAAAGGCCGAGTCCCTTAGGGAGGAGCTCTCAGGGCCCCCAGGGACTGACTGTCATGGGGAGGGGTCCCCCGGGGCCCTCCAGGGCTGGATAGAACATCCAGGGGTTCCCCAGGGCTCCCCACGATGGGGTAGCAGAGGAAAAGGGGAGGGGGGTCCCCCAGTACCAAGCACCTTGAGGAGGGGGCTGCAGGAGTCCTCCAAGACCAGGTGCTATAGGTAGGGGTCCCCCAGGGCCCCGCAGGACTTGGTACCATGGGCAGGGGGGGTCTCGGAATAAAGCATCACTGGGAGTGGGGTCCCCAGGGACCCCCCCCAGGAACAAGCACTATGGGGAGGGGTCCTGCAGGGCCCCCCAGGAGCAGGTACCATGGGGAGGGTCCCCATGAGGTTCTCCTCAAGACCAGGTACTACAGCAAAGGGGTGCTCAGAGCCCCCCCCAGACCAGATGCCATGTGAGAGGCACCCCCAGGATCGGATTCATGGGGAGCAGGTCCCCCAAAGCCCCCCCCAAATGGGTAACATGGGGAAGGGGTGCCCCAGCCCGGTAGGCCAGGGGAAGGGGGCCCCTGAGTTCCCCCCAGGACCAGGTACCACGGGGACAGGGTCCCTCCAGTGCTGGGTGTCATGTCTGGGGGGGGGGTGTCCCACAAGGCCCCCAGGATCTATCAGCTTGGGGAGAGGGTCCTCAAGGCCCCCAGGGGTGGCTGCTGTGGAGAGGGGATTCCCCCAAATAGCAGGGTCCCTGGGGAGAGGCTCCCTAGGACTAGTTTGGGGGGGGGGGGGGAGAGTCCTCAGGGCTCTGCCCTGCAGAAGGGGGGTCCCCTAAGCCCCCCCAGTGCCAGCTGTGGGGCAGGGGGAGGCTCTGAGGATGTTTAACCCCCCCCTTTTATGTCCGTCCCCCCCCAGGTCTCCGAGGACTCAGACTGCGACAGCGCGGAGCTGGACCACTCAGGCAGCGGCGAGGGGCCCCCCCGGCCCACAGCCCCCCCCGGCCTGTGACCTGTCCCCCCCACCCCCCTGCACACACACCCCCCCCTACTTGTACAGCCCCAAATATTTATATAAATATCTATCGATCTCTACAGAAAGCTCTGTGCTGTCTCTGTGCCTGGAGGTGTGGGGGGGGGGAAACAGGACTCAGGGAGGGGGCACTGGGGGCTATTTTGGGGGTGGGGGCTGCCTCACTTGTGTTTATGTAGGCCCTCCTGTAATAGCCCCCACCCCAGAGCTGGAGAGGGCCTGTCTCCCCAGGACAGGCTGAGGGGTAATTTGGAGCAGGGGGTGGGTAATACAGTACATGAGGGGCTACAGTCCCACCCCTTCTTTACTGGGGGAACTGGGAGCACTGGATGCGGCAGAGGTGCAGTGCTAGACCCCTAAAGGGGGGGCGGGGGGGCACACACACCTCTTACCCCTCACCCCTGGGAACCAAAGCACAGGCCCAGGGGCATTTTGTGGAGGGAGGGCAGAGTGGGGGGATACTGGTTTCCATTAAAGACCCATGTGTAAGGCAGTAGGAGAGGCAAAGAAACCCCCAAAACTCATCTGGAGTATCAAAGACAACCCGCCCCCCCATGGCCTAGTTTATCGAGCCTGGGGGCTCCCTTCCACCCCCAGAGGGAGCCCAACCCATACTGGGAGCACTGGGGAGAAGCAGTGGGGGGGGGTGGGTGTCAAATAAAGACTGAGACAGGCAGATCCATTAACCAAAATATCCTCCAGTTTCTATTCACAAGGAAAAGCTCCAGTCCATCTTTTTATTAATTTTTTTTTTTGAAAAATTTCCTGACGTTACAGAACTAAACTGAAATGTTTCTCTTCCACTCTTACATTTCATGACAAAACAGAAACTTCATGAGCCGAAAAAAGGGGGTGGGAGGGTGGGGGCGAGGGGGCAGGGAGGAGAGAGAAGCTTTATAAAACTAAGATCTGTGGCTCAGCGTTTTAACAGCTGAACGGAGAAAAAGGAATTAAAATGCTGTAATTAAAAAAAAAAAAACAAAACAAAAAACCAAAAAAATAATAAACCTCGTGAGTGGCCACGGAGAGCATGGAGGAACCGAAAAATTTACAAACTAGTTAAAACCTGGGGCTGGCTGCTAAGGGACTACACAGATGGATGGTGAGGTGAGGCCGAGGGTCCGCGTCGGGGCCCCTAGCTGCTTCCCATGCCCCCGGTCTCCGAGGAGAGCCTGCAACGAAGAAAAGGGCGTCAGAGTGGGCCCCAGTTTGGGGAAGGGAGGGGGGGAAAGGAGGAAGAGGAGGGATGAGGTGCAAAGGAGGAAGGGCTTCCCCATGGGGAGCGCCCTGGAGGGGGAAACAGTCCCCCAAAGGGAGGGAAGGGAGGAGGTTTTTGGGGTGCAGGGGGTTGCTTTATGCACAAGCAGCAGGGAAGGTGCGGCAAGAGGAGGGGGGAGGTGGAGCCTGCTGCACCCCCAATGATGTCCCCCCCCCTCCTCAAAATGGAGCCGGAGGGCTCCCCCCAGGGTGGGAGGGATCCAGACCAAGAGTGTCAGCAGGCTCTGCTCCAAGCAGCGGGGCCAAGCTTTTGGGGTGGGGACACCCAGGGGAAGGGGGACCCCGGGGTGCCCTGGGCACCCCAGGGTGAGGGCAGGCAGGAATTAGGCAGCGATTCCTGCAGGGAAGGGAGAGAGCAAGAGGCTGGGGGAGGGGGAGGGCTGTACCCCCACCACAGACCCCTCAGGGAGCGGGGGGGGTGAGGACACACGATGCAAGGGGGTCCCCGAGCAAGCAGGGACAACGCCAGCACCCCCAACCCGCACCGAGCGCCCCCAGGAGCTGCCACCTCCGCGGCTCAAAGCTTTTCCCTCCCTGCAATTTAAGGGGGGGGGCACCCCAATCTGAGTGGCAGCGAGCCCCCTCCCCAGAAAGAGGGCACCCCGCAAGGCCCCCTCCCCGGGGCTCAGCCCCCCGCTGTCAGCACAGATCTAGCAGAGCAGATTCTCACCGTGGCAACTTTATTACAGGTACAGACATTAAAGAGAGACAGGCGAGGCCGCGAGCCCCGTGGGCAACGTCACCAGGAATGCAATTAAATCCCAACTCGTTTATTCGGTAACGAACCCCTCCCACCACCCCACCACCCCCCCCCTTCCCCAAAACCGCGATTGCAACCAAGCTACTAAAAAAAAAAGAGGAAAAAAAAACCATAAAGCAACGGCTACAAGATAGCAGGATCGAGAAGGAATCGAACAGATCACTAGACTCCAGGCCGGGCTGGGACACAGGGAAAATTGTCTCTCGGCCGGCAAGAAAACTCCGTTCTAAGAAACATCACAAGCTCACTTTGGAGTAAAAAGGAGGAGGAGGAAAAAAAGAAAAACCCAGTGAAAAAGAGAAAAAAATTGCTCTTCCAAGTCTCCTCTATGGGGTCTCCATGCTGCCACCGATCTGCTGGTCCTCTAAGGCCACAAGCAGACTCAGTAAGGAGAAAATCTCTGCTTTTCCGCTTTCAGTTTGTTAGTGACACATGGCACAGCTGGAGCGGAGGTACCCTTAGCAGCAGACACAACATTTAGAGCCAGGAGAGGGACAGGTTTCATGCCAAGCAGACTGGAGACACAAGGGGCAGTCGGAAGAGGGTTGGGGAGGCTGGCGGGTGCTTCGGAGGCCCCCGCTGTGGCGAGCGAGGGGGTGGTGGTGGAGGAGGAAGAAGAAGAAGGGGTGGAGGGTTGAGAGAGGTTGATGCTGAGGTGGTCAGGGATCGTGACGGAGGCTGCCTGGGAGGAGGGTTTAGCGCTTTCTAAACTGTAACAGAGGAGAAAAGGAACAAAAAAAAAAATACGGGTGGGTGGAAGGGAACACCACAAAAAAAAAGCACAGGACAAACAGCGTAAAGTCGCACGAGCCGAGCTCGGGGAGGGAGGGAAGGAGGGAATGGCCCTGCAAGGACACAGCCGTGCCAGGCGAGGGTTGGCCTCACCTCTGAGCTGCACCGGGACCCCCCGCGCACCCCAGAGCCCTGGGCCGAGCCGTCAGCTCAGCTGCAAGGTCATCCCAGCGCCCTTGGAGCCGGGCACCTCAACACAACTGGTGGGGAGCAAGTGGAATAAGCCAAAAAAAGAAAAAGAAAAGAGAAATCACAGGCAGCTTCTCCTCTGCTCCCACTTGGGAGCAGGCTGGAGCTGCCACGCCACAGCGGCATCAACCCACGCGACACAGAAAGGTGACAAGTCCCTGCACAGACCTGGGGCTCGCTCAGCTCTCCTCCATCCAGAGCCCCGGGGGCTGAGGACCGGGGAGGACGTCGCTCCCAGCCCGACTCATCGCGGCGGACACGGGATGCCGCAGCGGGATGGGTCTGAGCGCACCGAGTCGGAGCCGGGCGCTAAATCCCCGGTGCGGCAGAGCGAGCCGCAGCGTGCCGCATGGCGGGCAGGCGGCCAGGCCCCACGTCGGGCTGCAGGGAAGCCAGCCGTCCCCATCGGGGCTCGCTGGCCGCTCCGAGGAGCCAAGCCAGCACCAACTTTTCTCCTTGGGATCCCAGCATCCCACTGGGAGATGCCTGGGATTCTCCAGGAGGAGGCCCAGGGGAGTCCCTCCTCTATCAGCCCACAAAAAAATCCCTCACCACACGAGCGCCGGATCAAAACAGCACAGCCCTAACTGCCGAGAGCCTGGCGGGGCCAGGCACGGCTTTTCAGCAGCCACAGGCTCCCTGTGGCCAGACCCCTTTCCAGCAGGGTCCGTTACCCTACGGCTTCCCGCAGACCAGGAGGCGATCGCACCAGGAAAAATGGGACAGCAGGCACAGGGAGGGGAAAAGGAAAGGAAAGAAGGGGGGTGGGGAACAACCAAAAATGGGAGAGGAAACCCCTTCCTCTCATGCGTTGGGGCACAAGGAGGGTCCCTGGCCCCAGGAGTGGTACCCCACGGCGCGGGCGTGCAGTGCCAGCCCCCCCGCCGACCCGCGGAGCCTCGTCGCCCGGAGACTTACCTGACATTAATTAGATACTGGGCCAAGCTAATGCTCGCTGCAGATCCAGTTATGGTAACCTGCCTGTCAGTAGATCCTTCCACTGGATTGGCAATTTTGATCTGCGCCCCAGACATCTGGCGGATCTCATTGATTTTGGCGCCCTGACGCCCGATGATGCAGCCAATCAACTGGGAGGGGGGGGAAACACGGCTTCATTAGCAGCAGGTTAAGAGCCAAGCATGTTAACCCATCCTCCTCCTCCCCTGTCATGTGTCTGGCCCCCACAGGGACAGGGGTGGCACCTCGAGGAAGGGTTCAGGGGGCCAGAGAAAGGGGTTTTCTGCCTTAAAGGCTGGCTGGAAGCGGGAGAAGGGAAGAAGGGCCAGCAAGAGCAGCCCAAGGAGGCAGTTTGGGGCGCAGCCCATCACCCGTGGGTGCTGTCACAAGCCCTCCTGCAGCTTTAAAGCTGAGCACGGGCAACCCCACACCCCGTTTTGTTAGAAGCAGAGCCCGGTGACCCACAGGGACAAGGGGGCAGCTGCCTGCCCGCGGCCCACCACCCTCCCTCCCCAACCCAGGCTGGGAAGGATGGATCCCATCCAGATACTTACATCATTTGGAATGGTGAGTTCGTGAGAGGTGGTTTGAGCGGAGGCATCCAAACCTGCTTAGAGACAGAGAAAAAGCAGGAGAAGTTCAGGGGGAGGCGGTGGGACAGAGGGGCGCAGCACAGACAGACCGCAGCAGTCAAGCCAGCATTTGCTGCTGGCTTCATGGCTACCTTGAAGACGGTTTAAAACGGAAGGGGAAGGGCAGAGCAAGCTGTGAGGTTACTCCAACCCTCCCCGCTGCTCCCCACCTCCTCCCCGCTCGCCTGCTTTCCCCCCCTTGCTCACCCCCAGTTTCTCTTCCCCCTTCTCCCCATCCCCACAATGTCACCACAGGATCTTCCATCCGGTCAGGACAGTCCCAGAGCAGTGCACCCTCACTGCAGGGGCTCCATTCGGGCACTCGGCTCTGCTGCCCGCTCCTTCACCAGCTTCAAAAGGCTACACTACCCCCCTTCCTCCTCTTCCTCCTCCTCCTCGCCGCCACAGCCCCGGCAGGGCAGTGCTACGCCGGCCGGCGCGGGCGCTGCGAGGCTGCTCACGTTTCAGGTGGGGTCAAGTGCGTGTGCTAAGTGGATTTGGTTTTTTTTTTTAAAGGTGTTTTTAACTTCCCCCATCCCAGCTCGCTCCCTGCTACAGGGAGCGGCGGGAGCCTCAAGACCTCACCCTAAGGCTTTGGCAGGGGCGAAGCAGCCTGGGGATACACAGGCAGCCAAGGGGGTTAACTCGGTGCTGTCTCCCCCCAAGTCGCCAGTGGTTCTGCCACTGGCAGCAAGCGAGGGCTCGGCTGCTGCAGGCGATCTGCTCCAGCAACTCCTCGAGCAAGGGGAATCGCTTCCCCCCTCCCAGTGCATGGTTGGGGGCTGGGGGTAAAGGAAGGGGGGGGCCCAAGGCTCGCTAACAGCGTCAGGCGGTGGATGACCAAGCCCTCCAACAAGTCCTGCTGCTCTCCACCGTCCAGCTGACTTCTGGGGCACGTACAACCAAGCCAGTCGGTACCTCCAGCCCTTCTAAGGCTCCCCTTGACCCCCCCTTTCCCCTCCCATCCGTGCACAAAGGCGGGCAGCATTTAACAGGGAGAACGAGACCCCGGTCAGTATTAATACACAATAGAATAACTACAGATTTTGTTTTTTAATCATTACCCCAATAGCCTTTCACCTCTGGAGAGCTGGATTCAATGCCTGTTAAGATACAAGTGACAATGAGTTTGGCTGTCTCAAGTTTAGAGCCCCAAATGGATATTTTAGCCATCTTAGCAAATCTACAGCAAATTTGGTACAACTCAACAGTTGCCTGCTCAGGACTGGAGTAGCCGGAGGGGAGAGAGAGGGTGCTGTGGGTCAGGGGGTCTCCCGGTGCATTGGCAGAGCTGTGGAGGATGCGGGTGAAGAGGAAGGAAAGCAGCATGGAGGCCCTGCCTGCTCAGTAGTTTGGTTTGGTTTTCTTTTTTCTACCCTTTGCGGCCCCCCGCGACTCGCAGAGGCCGGTACCAAGTCGCCCCCAGAGACGTCACGACAAAAATCATTACCTGGCCGGGCTCGGCTCTGGGGGAACGTTTGGTTTGGTTTGTTTTGAGAGCGCGAGACCCAAGCGGAGGCCCCGTTAGAGAGGAGCCAAGCAGCGGCTCGCAGGCTGGCCTTTGGCCCACGCTAGCGTACAGAAGAGAGAAGGAGTTTCCATACCACTGAATCCAGTGTTGCCATGAGACATTGGAAAGTGTGACTGTTGCATTGCCAACTGGTGCAGCTTGGTCAGCTAGAGGGGAAAGAGAGAAAGAAAAAGGCTGATGTTAGCCATTTCCCAAGCCCAAGGGGGCCAGGACTCACACAGCACGCACATCAACACAGACACTGCCAGAGGCACTGGGACCCTCCCCGGCCCCTCCATACACGGCCTGGCCCTCTCCGCACAGAGAGGAGGAAGGCACCAGGCCAAGGTGGGCTGGGAGGGGCTGTGCCCACCTCCTGGTGAAGCAAGGTGTGAAAGGAACTCAGGGAGAGAAGCAGAGAGGAGCAGGAGAGACGAGACGGCAGGGTGCTCACACCACACCATGCAGGGAGCGGCAGCGGGGACAGTAGTGCCACGAAGGGAGATGGGGATGGAGCCCGGCTCGGTTCAGCCCCCAGAGTAGCTCTTAGCCCAGCTTCCTTCTAGTCCTTCTCCTCCCTGGCCTGGCGCGTCAAAGCCCCCCGCCCTCGCTGCTCTAAGGGTGCCAGGCGCAGAGATCGGCCCCCACCGAGCCTGCAACGAGCCTATACGGGATGAGCATGGGTGCCAGAGGATGGTGGTGTCCGACAGCGAGCCGGGACAGCGCCGGCTGGGAGAGGCAGCCGCTGCCTGGACTGTCACGCCTCTCCCAAACGGTCCCCGACAGGCTGGCAGCAGCCTGGGCCGGGCCGGATCCAACCCCCCGCCCCCCGCCCCAACTGCCACCTGCGACCGCTCGCTGGGCCAGCTGTCCCCTGCCCCAGGAGAACCACCATGACAGTGAACCATCATGTGCTGTTTTTGTTTTCTCTTGATGGGCTGCGTGCCAAATTCAAGAGGAGAGGGCGGGGAGGGGGCAAGGGAAAAGCCAGAGCTGGTGTGAAATGCCAAGCCAGGGAGAGGTGGGTCGGAAAAAAAAATTATATATATATATAGGAGGGAAGTGTCAGAAAGAAGCGGGGGGGGAAGGAAAAAGGAGAGATCTGAGACCGGGTGAAGCTGGCTGCAGGAGGGCGAATTGAAGGGAGGCGAGTTTTTTGGGGGGGAGTTCGGATCGGATCGAGTGTTCAGCCCAAGCTGACGGCTAGCGGCTCGAGTCGAGAAAGCACGGAGAAAATTTTGGAAGGGGGGAGGAAGAGGGTGGATTTCAAGACAAGAAGTTGTAAACAAAACTTACATCTGGCTGTGGAATGGCATACTGTCCTTGAATGGTATAGGCCTACAAAAGGAGGAAAACAGTCCTATTAACAACCATCGGACAGCCACCCAGGGACAGACAGATTTCAACTAGCCAGGAAGTCAGAGAGCCAAGGTGGAGAGTTCTCCGGGGCGAGGGAAGTGGGGCAGGGAGAGGCAGGGGACGGATAAATGCTGTAACAAGCAGTTTCTAGTCGGGCGGTTACTCGAATTGGCCTTACGTGGCGGTTACAGGGAGGGAGTGGACAGTATGGCGCCGTCCCCCCCAAAAAAAAAAGTGGCAGACAAAAACAGAACGGCTGGGATCTTGATGAAGATGTATGGTGTGGTGGAGTCCGACAATGCTTCTAGCCCTGCGCCCCCCGCCTCGCCGACAGGGGAAGATCTCCAACGCCCCCGCCAGCCCTGCTAGCTCCCGGCCCCTCCTTTCCCCGGCCCAGCAGCCCCCCCCCCAAAAAAAAAGTCCCATTCCGAGTCCTCTCGTCACTTCCGCACGCCTAGGAAAACGTCGCCGGGCAAGCTAGAGGTAAATGCTGGAGCTGGCTACCGATGCTAGACAAGGCAAAAGAGAGGCATTCGGGGGGTGGGGGGGGTAACAAGGCTGAGTGCCTGACCTGCCACAATTCCATGTCTTGAGGTTAAAGGGACAGCCACAGACTTCAGATTCCTCCTGAAGCTACCCAGAAAGGGCGAGTCACTGGCTGGGGCCTGGCTGGCTAAGGTTTGGGGGGGTTGGGGGGGGCCGGGCAGGTGGGGGTGGGTGGGATAGGAAGGGGAGAGGGGGGTACACAGCCTCACTTCCAGGTCACCGGAAGAACTGCAGCCCAGGCTGGAATTGGCCCAAGTTCGTTGCCATGCAGTGGCTGCCGGGTGGCCTGCGTGAGGAGAGGTTGGTGGGCTCAGAGTCCAGTTCCCAGTGGACAGGAGTCCACAGCACAAAAGCCACCGTTGACGGTTTTGGGGGACGGGGACGGGGATGCCACCCTTGTTGGCAGTCTCAGAGAGGCCAAGGATTGAACGGGCCGTGGAGACTGAACTCCCCTCTCACCTCCTGAGGTGGTCCCTCCAAGTCAGAGTTGAGGCACATGGATGGGGCGGTGTGGGGGTAGCTCGCACTGCCGCTGCTGTACCTGTCCTGTGGATAAATTAGAGGACTTCAGTCTCCAGGGCTGTCAATCCGAAACCTTCCGCTAACACCAAAGTCACATCGACATTAGCTCTGCTTTTCGAGGGCTAACCCTGCTCTACGCACGACTCTGAGCTGCAAAGACAGAGCGCAACACCACCGGGAGCGGGGCCCGGATGGCTGCATGGGGCTGGCCGCGGCCCTGGGCCAGGGGAAAGGGGTGGAAGAGAAGGAGAGGGGAGAAGAAAGGGGAGGGGAGGGAAGAGATGCGTGGCTGTGGGAAGCCTGCTCCTCACTGCTCTAACGGGGAAGGCAACCTGCTCCCGCGCCGCGGGGGGGGCCGCATGGTACGGCCCTCCGCTTGCAAGAGGCGCGGGGGGGCACTGACGTACCGGCCAGGCGCTTCCCCCGGGGCGCAGAGCGGCAGGAGAAGCTGTCGGAGAGGCGGGGGGGGCTGACCGGGTTCAGGGAAGGGAGGAGGAAGAGGCAGGGAGGGCAAGGGATGGGGGGTGGGGGGGCCAAGGCGAGGAAGGGGACGGCGGCAGGTCAGTCCCCAAAACAAGCATGGCGTGCCAGCCGGGTGAGGGGGAAGGGCAGAGTCAGGCCTGGCTCTCAGGGAGGCCGGCGGCAGCTACCCCCTTCCCTGCCTACGGAGGCCTCCATCAACAATGCCAGACTCTGCCTGCGCTGCCCTGAGCGGGTCCCCTGGGCCGGCTAGGGGCTCCAGGCCCTGCCAGAGCCCACCCCAGAGGGGTCTCCCTGACAGCAGGAAGGCAGCGGATGCATTTGCACGAGTCGCCGCGTTTTTCTCCAAGCATTACAGCATCCCTGGGAACCAGTGACCCGCACCCAGGTCTGAGCCTCCCATCTTGCCCAGTGGCCCAGATGGGACCACAGGCGAGGATGCACAGCAAGCAGCCCCCACCCCAAACAGGGTCAGGGGGATTCAGGGCTTTACAGCAGACAGGATCCCAAGGGAGCCCTGTCACCTGTAACCTGGCTCGGCAGCAGGGAGCAAGCAACTCCCCTGGATCAGCTCAGCGCAGGAGGGACTAAATCCCACATCACCTGATGGCTACTCCTATCTGACACCCTCCCCTCATGCAAAACAAAACCTTTCCGCACCCCAGGCTAAGCCTTTGCACCTCAAGAGCCAGCCCCGGAGAGCAGAGAACCCCCCCAAACCTCTGGGCCGGTCACCCATAATGGGTCACGCCGAGTCCTCAGAGCCAGCCCCAGGCAGAGGGGCAAAGCCTGGATTTGGCAGCTGGAGTCTCGGCCTGATTCAAATCCCCCACCACACTGGGATTTTTTGGTTTTTTTTGGCTGGTTAACTCCAGAGCTGTTTGCCAGCAACCCCTCCTCCCAAAAATCAACCTTTTGGACCCCCACCCCATCCCACCTCTGCCCTCTTCCATCCCTCAGTGAGCTCAGCGAGGAAGGCTCGGAGAGGGCTCTGGGAGGCCGAGGCCAAGCAGAGCCTCTCTCTGCTGGAGGAAGCGGCGTGGGTGACAGGCACGCAGAGCAGCTGATGTGGGCTGGCAGCGTGGCAGCTCGGTAACACATCCCCTTCCCCTCCCTACCCCGCACCCCAGGAGCAGAGGAGAGGCCTTACCTGACCGCCTGCAAAGATGACGGGAGAGCTGGATGGCTTGGGTCGGTACGGGATGGTGACACCCTTCGGGGGAGACTGGGTGACAGGCAGAGAGCAGAGGTTAGACACCGAGTGCCACTGGCACCAACAACCCCCTCCCTGCACCCTAAATGCCAATACTCTGCTTCGGGTTAAAATCAGCCATTTGGGAGGATGCTGAGCAATCCTACTTCTTTCCTCATCCCAGGCATGGGGCCGAGGGAGGATGCCCGAGGAGCAGAGTGGCATGTGAGGGAGGCTTGGGACAGCAGGACGCTGCTGCTTGGTGTCACTGTGGCAGGCACTTGTCACCATGAAGCCATAGGTGACACCATTAGCCAGTGAGCAGCTCTAGAGGCCTGGCTCGACCCCTGTTTTAAGCAGCTCCCTGCCTCACCTGGATGAGGCTGTAATCCCCAGATATCCCTTTATCCCCTAGCAGCCACTTCTCTGTCCTCAGTGGTTTCCACTCACGAGGAGGGCTGCAGCTCACCAAGGACAGCGGGGATCCCTGCACTGCACGTGCCTCACTGGGGGGGTTCTTAACAGGCCCGCAGGGCAGCCCTACCTCAAGCATGACGACGCAGATCTGTTTGACGCACTCAATGATGGACTGTGGGATCCCAGCGATGGTAATGGCTCGCTCGGTCGAGTTGGGCAGCATGTCTCCTGCCACCTGGACCTGTGCCCCCGTACTCTGCAAAGTTTACGATTAAAAATAGGCGGTCAGACCCTGGCAAGGGCTGTGACCTCAACAACAAAACCCGTGGCCGGGTTATACATAGCCAAAACTCCCCCCCACCCCGCCCTTTCCCCAAAAATAAAGTCCTTTAATCCTAGCTGGAAATAACACGATGATCAGGAGCCCGGGGCAGGAGAGGAGGACCTGGGCTGCAGCCTTTCCCTGTAACCCAAGCCAAGCCTGTCTCTGCAGGCAGCAGAGCTGGACAGAGTTAATCCCCCAGCAGCCCAGGGTCGGCAGCACCCTGTGCTAAGTGGTATTACCAAGGGCAGCACAGGCCTGGTAGTGCATTCCCCCACCTCCCACAACTGGAGAAAGGCTGGAGGGAGGTGACTGAGAGCCCGGGGAAAGGGGGAGCAGGAACCCAGGCATCCCGCTGTGCAGGACAGCGCCGGGAAGGGGAAGGTCTGCCCCAAGTCTCAGTTTCACAAGCGCTAAAAATAAAAGCTCTAAAAAGGTCGAATGACACCACATTTCTACTATGTGGTACCACCCGGGGTGGGGGCTGACGCAAGGATTTACCCCTGGGGGCACCCTGACCCCGTGCATCCCCCCCCCTCGGGCTGGCCAACACACACCTCTCGTATCTCTTTGATCTTGCAGCCTCCTTTTCCAATGAGGGAACCACACTGGCTAGCAGGTACCACGAGCCGGAGGGTGACAGGGGGCCGGCTGGCAGCTGTACTGTTGGTCATGGAGCTGCTGATGTCCTGCGAGGAAGACGAGTTAGTCAGAGGGGTCAGCCCAGCGCAGTGCCCTCGCCAGAATGGCACGCAGGGAGGTGACGCACCCGGCAGAGGGACAGAGAGGATGACGCTGGCACGGGCAGCCGAGGCCAAGGTGACCCCAGGGTTCTCCCAGTCCTATTTCCCAGGACTTCATTAGCAGCCCAGAAACAAACAGGGCAACTTTTTGGGGAAGGAGGAAGCAGCCAAATTCGGTTGTCTCAACAAAAATGGGGGTTTAACCTCCACCAGCCCAGAGGCACCAGCTTGGTCACACCACAGCCAAATGGGAACTGGCTGTGTCAGTGCTGGAGGGGAACAAGTGGCTGGGGGCTCGATACACCCACAGCTCCCAGTTCAGCACGGAGCCTCCTGTTGTATCAGGGGATCAAGGCAGGAACGGCTCCAGGGAAAAAACAAGCCCAGCACCGATTACAGTGGTCATGTGCTGGCAGGGGGAGGGGAGGCACAAGGCCACAGCTCAGCTGACCTACTAAAATAAAAGCTTTAACTCCAAGCCCAGCGCTCAGAGTGCCGGCAGCCAGGAGCCACGCTCAGACAGGAAGCCCTCAGAAGACTCCAGCTCTCAGGGTATGGCAGAAACAGCTCTGGGCTCAGCAGCCTTTTAGGCAGAGGCGAGAGCAGAGGGGCCTTGGGGACAGATCTGCTGGTGTTGGGCTGTCTCCTCCCAGGAAAGGGTCCCAAATCCAAATGGAAACAGGATTTTTTATCCCCGCAGGCAAGGGGAGGGCCATGGAGCTCTGCCCCACACCAGGCAAGGAGCGCTCACACCTTCCAAACGATGCGGAGCAGGATAGAAAGCTCCTCAACACCACGGCTCTGAGCAGGCTCTAAAACCTGCAGCCAGGATCCGGGTTATCCAGGATATCCAGGATCAACATCCCCCCAAGAAGCCACCGACTTAGCGGGACCAGGGGCACAACGCAGCTCCTCCTTCAGCGCCGCACAGCCGCGCCCCCAGGTCCCCTCCTCAGCAGGGCCGGAGATAAAGCCAAGCCCCCACTGCCCACCAGGGCATGCTAAAGGAGAACCAGCACGACTACGCAGGAGGATGAGGGAAGCCAGGGGAGTTTCGATGCCCTGCTGCTTTAAACTGTTTAATCAGTGGCCACAGGGTGTTTTCAGCCCAGGACAGAGCTCTAGCACTCAGCAAGCAGCCACTTAAGGATGGCTGAGCGCACACTGGGAAGTGTCACTACCTGGACCTTGACCCTGAGCTCACAGCCGGGCAAAGATCAGGCCTCACAGAGAAAACACCGCCAGCCCATGCGGAACAAGCGCATCCTGCTGCTCATCCCCAGGGAAAAGCTTTTCCTTGTACTCCCGACTCCCTGGCACGCTCTGGGGCAGATCCCAGGGTAAATTTATCTGGGGACAGGGGTAAAGGATGACTGCAGGGAGGGCAGCAGCCGATGCTTGCTCACTGTGGGCGGGGGGAGCTCGAGGCCGCAGACGCACCTCTTCCAGTTTGTCAATAATCATTGCAAAAGCTTTGAAGATGGCATTGGTGGGTCCAGCGAGGGTAATGATCCGTTCGGGGCAGTTCCCTTCTGAGATGTTAATGCGAGCACCACTCTGCGGGAGGAAAGGGAGCAATCATCAGGGCTCCTTGCCCCCTCACTCAGATCCCCAAAAGCAGCAGCGGGTCCACGCAGCCGGCTCAGTTCTGTGCGGGGCGGCTGGCGTCCCCTGGGATCCACTGCCACTGACGAAGCCTTCCTCCCTCCCTCGGCTCGGCTCCGGGCAGCCATCTTAGCCTCCTCGGCTTCCTGCCCCGGCCCTGCCTACACCTCCCAGCATGCCTCGCGCCCGCCGGCTCCCATCTGCTGCCGGTGCCGCTGGCACCGCACTGCCTGCAAATTCCTTTTAAGGTCCGCGCCACCACAGCCCTGCTGGATCCCTCCGGGTCCCCCCCAACTCTCCCGGCCCCGGGACTCACCTCCTCGCGCATCTTCTTCACAGACTCCCCTTTCTGTGTGGAGGGAGAGAAGGGAGAGGCGTTAGTGTAGCCTGTGCTGGGCAGCGAGGGGGGTGGAAAGGGAGGCAGGGCAAGGGGGTTTGTTGCTCACTTACCTTCCCAATGATGCTTCCCACCTCCTGAGATGGAAACAAAAGCCACGTTTAGTCAGTGCTTTAAAAACTCCAGGAGTCCCAAGCTTAAAAACTCCTTTTTTTCAGCCAAAACAAGTTCCTCAGGACCCCAGATACCCCCCCAGAGACATAGTGACACCTTGCTCCCAGCTGACCTCTCCATCAGGTCACTTCTCCCCCCTCTCCCAGGCTGTTATTTTTATTGATGCGCTGCGTTTTTAAAACGCCGCCTCACTCGCCATGAGATATCCAGGAGTGGGCCGGGTGCCAAGGAGCGCATTCCTAACACCACTGCCTAATGGCCGCAATAACGAGGCAGCCCAGAGTCGTCCGACCGACACAATTTACTGCCATGGAAGCGCCCAGCCTCTGTGCAGCCTGCTGGAAGGGCCGTCCCTGCGTTGGTTGAAGGGTTTTGGCACAGCCCTGCGTCCCACGGACACGTACCTTTCCGTGCATAAGTAGCCGGATGGTGAGTGTGACATTTAAACCACCTTCAATAACACCGGTGTCCATCTTGAGCTGCGTTGGGTTGAGTCAGGCTTCGTCAGTTGTCAGATCTTTGGTCGCTGGGCGAGCAGAGCTACAAATGAGAGAGGAATTGCATTTGAAGGACTCGACCAACCCTCCCCAGCCAGTTTCAAGCCCATCCCAGGGAGATTCAAGCCCCACTATTACTTTCTTCTCCCCTTGAGTACCCCCCGGCAGTTTTAGGGCCACGCTCCTCTCCAAGCAGAGATCAGGAGAGCCAATCCACAGTGGTTCAGCTCCCCAACACGCTGCTCCTCCTGCCAGACATTTTCCAGGGCAGATGAACTGGCACAATCCCACCTGCATCAAGCAACAGCCAGAGCTACAAAGGTCTTGCTCATCCCCTGCCTCCTTCCAGCCCCACTCCTCGCAGAGGCTTTACCTACAGCTCCGGGGAACTTGCCTCTACTTGTGAGCCCCACACCTTAATTTAGATTATGAGTTTTCCTCCACAGCTGCGTGTAGACACACACACACACCAGACGGAGCGACTGCCCCATTTCCCTTTGGTTTAACCCACCTGGGGAGCTGGCCTGTTGAGAAAAAAATTAAAAAATAACTTATCTGCACCCTGAGCCTGCGTGGGGAGGCCTTTCAGACCAGTTTCCAAGTTGATTTACTCAAACCAGATAAGGCCACATGAGCACACGATCGGGTTTCAAACAACCTGCGGCCTGAGTCGACAGCAGTTGCAAAACACCACGACCGGCCACCAGCTCGACCAGTCAGCCATTTAGCTTTAAAAATAAATTAAATAAACTAAATTGCAGCTGGTTTTTTTATCAGTCCAGCTGGTCACAGCCCCATCAAAGTTTAACCAAGCCCAGGAAGAGAAGCCGGGGCAAGGGCAGGGGGATTAATCTGGCAGGGGACCATGCCAAGCGGGCAGTGCTGCCTCACTCTGGGTTAATGCTCTTTTAAGGGGAAGCCACTGGCACAGAAGAGGGTTATTTTGCCCTAGCAGGGAGTTACAGCCTCCATAAAACTCTGCCTGACATCCCATCAGATCCAAAAAGGCACCCGTTTTCCTAGTTTGGAAAGAAGGGCTCAGGATCCGAGCCCAGTGGTGGCAGAGCGAGGAGGAGAGTCTAGACCCGAGCCCACGAGTTGGTTGTTTACGAGTTTCCCAGTTCACCGGAGGTGGCAGGAGCCTCGCTGGCACCCGCCGCGTCTCTCCAGCTCTGAACCCACTCCTCCTCCCACCAGTTCAGCGTCCCAGTTTGCCTTCGTTAGCATTAATTTGCTTTCCTAGCAGCGGTTTTGCCAGTCGAACGAGCTTGGGTCGGTTACAGGGCCGCCTTGCAGCCCGCCGGGGACAAAAGGAGCCGACCAAACCTGCCGGGGGGTTACGCAAAGGGAGAAGCGAAGCCGTGCAGGGCAGGCCGAGGCTGGCAGGCAGCCGTCACTCCAATCCGGGCTCACAGAGAGTCAAACTTCTCCTTACCTCCATCCGGCAGCCCTGCCTGCCTCCACAGCGCACATGGAAGGGAAAGCCCCTGCCCACAGCCTGTACCGGCATCAAACACCCACCCAGGGGCCTCCCCGCTCAGGATCCCGGCCCCAAACTGGGACCGTTTTGGTGGAGGGAACTGGTTGCCGGGACAGGGATTTGGCTCCAAAACCAGCCTGTCCCTCAGGCGAGAGGAAACGTGGCCTAAAACCAGCTCATCCCTGTGGCGGGGCGGAGAGGGAAACAAGTCCAGGGCTGGAGATCCCAGCTCCAAACCCGAAGGGGCGGGGGGGGCGCCACGGACCGATCCCCAGGTCTGGGATTGAGTCTCTGGACTGGGCCCATCCATAAAGTGGGGTGGGGGGGGTCCCCAGGCCCGGGATCACGGCTTTAAACCGGATCCGGACTCCGGAGGGGGAAAAACCGGCAGAGTCCCGGGAGGACAGCTCAGCCCCAGCTCGGTCCCGAGTTGGGGGGGCAGCTCTGGGCCCCAAACCGAGCCGGGAGAGGCGGCTTTGAGGCTCTAATAACACCACGGGACGGGGAGGGGAGGGACGGGACACACAGACAGAGCCCAAGCCCGGGATCGCAGCTCCGAACCGGGCCGGTCCAGGGGGGCGCTGGGGGAACCCCGACCCCCTGGGGGGGTGGGGGGCGGGGGGGGACTGACGGCTCCAAGCCGTGTTTGCATCCCGTCCCCCCCCGGCGGCGGCGCCGCGAACTGGGCCGGGGTGAAACAACTCGGGATGGCGGCAAAAACGGGCCCGGCCGTTAGAAAAAAAAAAATAAATAAAGCAAAACGAACACACAAAAAAGGGTAAAAAAGAGGGTGAAAAAAAAATCCCACCCCCACCCCCCCGGTCCGCCCCCCCGAAACGGCTCGGTATCGGGGGGGGGGGGGGGGGTGGGGGTGGCGGCGCCATGTGACGCACGCGGCTCCCCGGGCCCTTCCCCCCGGTCCCGGTCCCCGCCGGGGGGGGGGAAGGGGTGGCTGTGCCCCCCACCCTCCCCTCCTCTCCCCTCCCCCCCCCCGTCCGCTCCGCCGGCGGCGCAGCGCGCGCGCAGGCCGCGGCCTAGGCCGCGACTAGGCCGCACGTAGGCCGCGGGCTGGCGTGAGGGCGCGGCCGGCGACGAGCGGCGGCGGGCGGCGCTGGGGCGCTACGCGAGGCCGCGGCTCCGCGGCCGTTGTGGAGACCGGCGGCGGATGGCGGCGGGGCGAGGTTTGGGAAGGGGTCGGGAGGCGGCGTTTTTGGGGGGGTGGGGGGGGGGGGGTCGGGCCTACCTGGAGCGGCGCCGGTAACGGCGGCGGGAGAAGGGCGCTCCGGGCGGAGCGGGAGGAGGGAGGGCGGGGAGGAGGGGAGGGAGGTGGGGGGGGAAAGGGAGCGCGCCGGGGCGGGCGGGCGGGATGGCGGCGGGAGGAGGCGGCGGCGGCGGCGGCTGCTCCTGCTGCGGCGGCCGCGGCGGGTCTGGGAGGGGGCGGCGGGAGCGGCCCGATTTACACCCCGCCCCGACCCGGAAACGGACGCCGCGCACCAGCGAGGCGCGGCGGGGCGGGGATAGAGCGGCCACCTCCCCCTCCCCGCGCCCCGCCCTGCCGCGCTCGCACCAGAGAGTTGGGGTGGGGGGGGCAGAGGGTTGAGCGGCAGCTGAGGACCGCAGCGCCACCGGCGGCTCGGAGGACTTCGTGGAAAGGGTCTTCAGTGGGGCGGTGGAGGCAGGAGGTGGCAATGGGGGGCAATGAGAGGGAAGGGGGGCAATGAGGGACAATGGGGGAGCAATAGGGATGGGGGACAATAGGAGAGGGGGCAAGGGGGCAGGAGGGGGAATGGGGGGCGATGGGAGGGAACGGGGCAATAGGGGGCAATAGGAAGGAATGGGGGGGCAATAGGGACGGGGGGCAATAGAGGAGGGGGCAAGGTGGCAGGAGGGGGCAATGGGAGGGAATGGGGGGCAACGGAAAGGAATGGGGGGGCATGAGGAAGGCGGTGGGAGGGGGAATGGCGGCAGGAGGGGGCAACGGGAGGGAATGGAGGCAATAGGGATGGGGGGCAATAGGGGAGGGGGGCAAGAGGGCAGAAAGGGGGTAATGGGGGTCGGGGGCAAAAACGGGGTGGGGGAGGAGGAGACCATGGGGGCAACGAGGGGCAATGGGTGGGGCAGGTGCAGCCCCCCCCCCCCCCCCAGGGGCCGACGGGGGCCATTGTCATCCCCCCAACACCCCAATGGTGAGAAGGAGACACTGACACGACGGGGTATCCCAGGGCTTTATTGGGGGGCAGCAGGGGCACCCCACCACACAGCAACCGGCAGCTGGGCCCCCCACGGGACCACGGGGTGAGGGGATACAGGGGGACCCCATGGGCATGGGGACACAATGGGCATGGGCACACAGGTAGGCACAGGTGTCATGGGTGGACATGGGAGGTCCCACATGGTCATGGGTGGTTCCAGGTGGTCATGGATGGGCACAGATGGTCATGGGTCATCCTGGTTGGTCATGCGTGGTCATGGGTGGACACAGGAGGTCCCAGGTAGACATGAGTGGTTCCAAGAGGTCACAGATGGGCACAGATGGTCATGGGTCATCCTGGTTGGTCATGCATAGTCATGGGTGGACACGGGAGGTCCCAGGTAGATATGGGTGGTGCTGGTGGTCATGGGCACATGGTTGGCCATGGGAGGACACAGGTGATCATGTCTGGCCACGCATGGTCCCAGCACCCAGGAGGACATGGCGGGGCTGGGGTGGTCGTGGGCACGCGGGCGGTCACAGGAGGACACGCGTGGTCACAGGAAGACACAGGAGGCCATGGGTGGTCATGGGTGGTCACGGGTGGCCATGGCAGGACACGGATGCCGGGCAGTGATGGTGGCCTCAGTCTGAGTCGCTGCTGGAGGAGGAGGAGGACGACGACGACGAAGAGCGCTGCAGGGAGACAAGACAGCCATGAGCACCCAGGAGGGGGGCTGACACTGACCCCCCTGTGTCCCCCAAGTCTCCCCCCTCACCTTGTGCCTCTTCTGGGCCTTCTTCATCCTCTTCTTCATCTTCTTTGCCGCCTTCTTGTCCAGCCCGGTGGGGTACAAGGGGGGTACGCTGGGGTGGGGGGGCTGCAGGGGGGTGCACCCTGGGGGTCCCATTGGGCACAAGGGGGGTCCTGAGGGGGCCAAGGGAGCCCCTGCGGGGTACGGAGCAGGGCCGGTGGGGTATGGGGGCTGCCCAGGCCCTCCCATCGGGTTTGGGGGTACCCCGGGGGGCGGGTACACAGGGTTGTGGGGTTGGGGCTGGGGGGGGTGCACAGGGTTTGGGGGGTACACGGGGTTGGGGGGGGGTGGCTGCCCTTGGGGAGGGAGAAAAGAGAAAATTGAGTGGAGGACTCCAACCCTCTCACTGCCCCGGGGGGGCAGGAGTGGGGGCCAGGCAGCACCCCCCAAATTTGGGGGTGTCCCCCCCACAGTTTATCAGACCCCCACCTTACCTGCACTGGGGTCCCACATGGCGGGTGGCAGCTCCGGGACCTGGGGGGAGCACATGGGGTGAGCAGAGGCCTCCCCAAAACCCCAGGAGGGGTCTCTGGGGAACCCCCACCACTGTGGGGAACCCCCAAATCCGTGGGGACCCCCCCAGCTGCCTCTGAGTCACAGCAGCTCGGAGGGGGGCCTAGCTGTGTCCCCCGTCCCGGGGCTGGATCCAGGGGAGTGGGGGGTGCCGGGGGGGCATTTGGGGGGGGCAGAGGGGTTTAGGGGTGCAGGCATCAAGGGGGTGTAGGGGGGACTTGGGGGTTGGGGGGACGTGGGGTGGGGTGGGTGGGGGGCTCAGAGGTCACTGCGGCAGGGCTCAGGGGTTACAGGGTGGGTCAGGGGATCTGAGGGGTGCAGGGGGATCTGGGGGTGCACCGGGAGGATTTGGGGGTGCAGGAGGGACTGGGGGTGCACAGGGGGAATCTGGGGGGTGCAGAAGGAGACTGGGGGGGTGCATAGGGGCTGCAGGGAGAATTTGAGGGTGTGGGGGGCTGGGGGTGCACTGGGGTGCAGAAAGGATGTAGGGGTGCACAGGGATGATCGGGGGGGTGCAGAACGAGACTTTGGGGTACATAGGGGCTGCAAGGAGGATTTGGGGGTGCAGGGGGGACCGGGGGGTGCAGAGGGGATTTGGGGGTGCACAGTGGGGGATCTGGGGGTTGCAGAAGGAGACTTGGGGTGCATAGGGGCTGCAGGGAGGATTTGGGGGACCTGGGGGGGTGCAGAGGGGATCTGGGGGTTGCAGAAGGACACTCGGGGTGCATAGGGGCTGCAGGAAGGATTTTGGGGACCTGGGGGGGTGCAGGGGGGATCTGGGGGTTGCAGAAGGAGACTCGGGGTGCATAGGGGCTGCAGGGAGGATTTGGGGGGGCTGGGGGGTGCAGAGGGGATCTGGGGGTTGCAGAAGGAGACTCGGGGTGCATAGGGGCTGCAGGGAGGATTTTGGGGACCTGGGGGGGTGCAGGGGGGATCTGGGGGTTGCAGAAGGAGACTCGGGGTGCATAGGGGCTGCAGGGAGGATTTGGGGGGGCTGGGGGGTGCAGAGGGGATCTGGGGGTTGCAGAAGGAGACTCGGGGTGCATAGGGGCTGCAGGGAGGATTTGGGGGTGCAGAGGGGGTCGGGGGTGGGGGTGTCGGCTCCAACCTGCCGCCTCCGCTCCGGCCGCGGCCCCGCCCGTCAGGAAGCGGGGGGGGGGGGGAGGGGCCGGACGTTTGGGTCCTCCCCGGGGCGGGGCCGGGACTCCGGGGTTGTTGTTGTTGTTCCCCTCCCCCCACGCCCCCCCCACGCCCCTCCCCCCCCCCGTGCCTCAGTTTCCCTCCGTACCCACCTCTCGGTCAGCTGGGGGGGGGGGCGGCCCGGAGGCCGTGGCCCCCGGGGGGTCCGGCGGGGGGCGGGGGGGGTCCGGGGGGCGGGGGGGGTCCGGCGGGGGGCGGGGGGGGTCCGGGGGGCGGGGGGGGTCCGGCAGCCAGGCGCTGGAGCCGCTGGAGCGCCCGCTCGGCCGAGAGGCGGGCTTCGGGGTCGGGGTCCCAACAATCCTCCAGCAGCTCCGGCAGAGCCCCCCCGGGCTGCGGGAACCCCACCCCGACCTCAGCGGGGAGCCCTCGGCCGGGGGAGCCCCTGGAAGGGACCCCCTCGGGGGGTGGGGGACCCCCCCCCGGGCATGACACCCCCAAGAAGGGACCCCTCACGGGCAAGTGGACCCCCAAGAAGGGTCTGGCCCCACCCAGCATAGGGGGACCCCTTTGCACCCCAGCAGAGACACACACCACCCCCCCTGCAGGGACCCCCTGGAAATGACACCCCCAAACAGGGACACCCACCCCCCACACAGGAGCACCCCCAGGCACCCTCAGCATCCCTGGGGACCCAGGCAAAGATCCCCCCCCCGGGGCCCCTGTGGCAAGGGACCACCCTGGGAATGGTCACCCCTGGGTACCCCCAAACACCCCTGGGCACCCAGGCAGGGACCCCCCCCACAGAGTAGAAGGCCCCCACACACAACCCTGGGCACCCAGGCAGGGACCCCCCCAGGGGGAAGGACCCCACACACACCCTTGGGCACCCACACACAACCCTGGGCACCCAGGCAGGGACCCCCCAGAGGGAAGGACCCCACACACACCCCTGGGCACCCACACACAACCCTGGGCACCCAGGCAGGGACCCCCCCAGGGGGAAGGACCCCACACACACCCCTGGGCACCCAGGCAGGGACCCCCCCCACAGAGTAGAAGGCCCCCACACACACCCCTGGGCACCCACACACAACCCTGGGCACCCAGGCAGGGACCCCCCCAGGGGGAAGGACCCCACACACACCCCTGGGCACCCACACACAACCCTGGGCACCCAGGCAGGGACCCCCCCAGGGGGAAGGACCCCACACACACCCTTGGGCACCCACATACACCCCTGGATACCCCCAAACACCCCTGTGCACCCAGGCAGGGACCACCTCCCCTGGGCATAGGTACCCTGGGCCACCCCACACACCCCTGGGACCTCTGGGCATGAACCCCCCTGGGTCACCCCAACCCATGGGCACCCTCAGCACCCACTGGCACCGAGGTGGGACACACACACACACACACACACCCCATTCCACGGGCGCCCGCCGGGGCTGACCTGGGGGGCTCGGTGCCAGGCGGGGGGGATGAGCGGCCGCCGCCGCTCCTCCACGGCCAAGTGCCGGAGCTGGGCACCCGTGGGGCTGGCACCCAGCTCCGCCTCGTACGCCAGCCGAAACGCCGGCACGGGGGCTCCTGCGTGGCATGGGGGGTGGGGTTCAGCAGGGCGGGGTGGGTGGGGACCCAAGGGAGCGGGGCGTGGGGGCACCCATGGGTGCTCACCGGGGCTGAGGGCCTGGCAGCGTGAGAGGATCTCCCAGAGGAGCAGTGCCAGGGCGTAGACGTCCGCCTGCCGCAGCGCCCGGCCCCACGCCCGCAGGTCCAGGCTCTCGTCGAGGATTTCGGGTGCCAGGTACCGCTGGGTGCCCGCCTGCGCCCACCCGCACGGCTTGCACGGCACGCAGGGAGGGACGGGGACCCGCGGCCGTGCACCAGGGCCGTGTGTGCGCGTGCACAAGGGTAAGGCTTGTGCCAGGGCCACGCATGTGTGTGCACCATGTCCCAGCTTACACTAGGCCTGTGCTTGCACGTGCAGTGAGCAAGGCTTGCACTAGGGTCATCCGTGCATGTGCACTAGGGTCATCCTTGCACGTGCACCAGGGTGAGGCTTAGACTAGGGCTGTGCTTGCACCACGGCCCAGCTTACACTAGGCCTGTGCTTGCACGTGCACCAGGTCCCAGCTTGCACCAGGACCACATGTGCACATCTGCCAGGGTAAAGATTGCAGGAGGGCTGTGCTTGCATGTGCACCAGGTGCTGGCTTACACCAGACCTGTGCTTGCACGTGCACTGGGTAAGGCTCGCACTAGGGTCATCCTTGCACGTGCACCAGGGCTCAGCTTGCACCAGGGCCACGCATGCATGTGCGCCAGGGTGAGCTTTGCACCAGGGCTGTGCTTGCACGTGCACTAGGTCCCACCTTACACCCAGGCCACGCTTGCACATGCACCAGGTAACCAGCTCACACCAGAGCTGGGCTTGCACGGGCAGTGGGTGAAGCTTGCGCTAGGGTCATCCTTGCACGTGCACTAGGGTCATCCTTGCACGTGCACCAGGGTCATCCTTGCATGTGCACTAGGGTCATCCTTGCACGTGCACCAGGGTCATCCTTGCACGTGCACCAGGGTAAGGCTTAGACTAGGGCTGTGCTTGCACCAGGGCTCAGCTTGCACCAGGGCCATGCTTGCACATGCACCAGTCCCCTCCTTGCACTACAGCTGTCCCTTCATACGCCCGAGGGCGGCACTTGCACCCGCGCCCCACCGCCAGCAGCGTGAGGGGGGCCCCCTCCCCATTGCTGCCCGCACCCCATCCCCGTCCCCGTCACCTTGCGGATGGGCACGGCGTGGCGGGCGCTGGTGCCAGCCTGGGCGCGCGGTGGCAGCGCCAGCGCCAGCCCGAAGTCCCCGATGGCGCAGGTCCCGTCCTCCCGCACCAGCACGTTTTGGCTGCTCAGGTCCCGGTGCACCACGCTGGGCTTGTACAGGCCTGGGGAGGGGGGCCGGGGGTGGGGTGGGGGGAACGGGGAGCCGTGGGGTGACACCCCTGCAGAGACCGGGCGAGCTCGGTGCAGGAGTGGCCCTACTCACCGTCACGCCAGAGCTCCTGGTGCAGGAAGGCCAGGCCGCGGGCGAGGGAGAGCGCCAGGCGCACGCTGCCGGCCCACGTCCCAACGTGCTGCCCCAGGAAGTGTCGCAGGGAGCCCTGGGGACACGGGGACACGCGTGGGGACACGCGTGAGGACACGCGTGGGGACACGCGTGGGGACAGAGGGCAGCCCCCCCCCCCCCCCATGCCCGCACCCAGCTGCATCCCGTGCAGAAGCACCCCGATGTCATGGCCACAGCACAACCTGCGTGGGCATCTCCAGCAGCCCGTGCACGTGCGTGTGCAACACGAGCAGCCCGTGCACACCCACGGGCACACGCGCAGCAACTCTCCCACATGCACCAGCACCCCACGCGCACCCACGTCTTGCACACGCACCCGGTCCCTCCTACAGCAGCCCGTGCGCAGCCATCTGTGCCCCCACCAGCTTGTGCACACCCATGCACACCCCCAGCACCTTGCACACACGTGTGCCCACCCCCGAGAGGCTGTTGCACCTGCAGCAACCCATGTGCACCCGGGCGTGCCCCCAGCAGCCCATGCACACCCATGTGCACCCCGAGCAGCCCCAGCAGCCCGTGCACACCCATGTGCACCCCGAGCAGCCCCAGCAGCCCATGCACACCCATGTGCACCCCGAGCAGCCCCAGCAGCCCATGCACACCCATGTGCACCCCGAGCAGCCCCAGCAGCCCATGCACACCCATGTGCACCCCGAGCAGCCCCAGCAGCCCGTGCACACCCATGTGCACCCCGAGCAGCCCCAGCAGCCCGTGCACACCCATGTGCACCCTGAGCAACCCCAGCAGCCCATGCACACCCATGTGCACCCGGGCGTGCCCCCAGCAGCCCATGCACACCCATGTGCGCCCTGAGCAGCCCCAGCAGCCCATGCACACCCATGTGCGCCCCGAGCAGCCCCAGCAGCCCATGCACACCCATGTGCGCCCCGAGCAGCCCCAGCAGCCCATGCACACCCATGTGCGCCCCGAGCAGCCCCAGCAGCCCATGCACACCCATGTGCACCCTGAGCAACCCCAGCAGCCCATGCACACCCATGTGCACCCCGAGCAGCCCCAGCAGCCCATGCACACCCATGTGCACCCCGAGCAACCCCAGCAGCCCATGCACACCCATGTGCACCCCGAGCAGTCCCAGCAGCCCATGCACACCCATGTGCACCCCGAGCAGCCCCAGCAGCCCATGCACACCCATGTGCACCCTGAGCAACCCCAGCAGCCCATGCACACCCATGTGCGCCCCGAGCAACCCCAGCAGCCCATGCACACCCATGTGCGCCCCGAGCAGCCCCAGCAGCCCATGCACACCCATGTGCACCCTGAGCAGCCCATGCACACCCATGTGCACCCATGTGCACCCTGAGCAACCCCAGCAGCCCATGCACACCCATGTGCACCCTGAGCAACCCCAGCAGCCCGTGCACACCCATGTGCGCCCCGAGCAACCTATGCACACCCTGAACAACTCATGCACAGCCCAAGCAGCCCATGCACGCTTGTGTGCACCCCCAGCAGCCCATGCACACCCCGAGCAGCCCCAGCAGCCCATGCACACCCGTGTGCACCCCGAGCAGCCCCAGCAGCCCATGCACACCCATGCACACCCTGAGCAGCCCATGCACACCCATGTGCACCCATGTGCACCCTGAGCAACCCCAGCAGCCCATGCACACCCATGTGCGCCCCGAGCAGCCCCAGCAGCCCATGCACACCCATGTGCGCCCCGAGCAGCCCCAGCAGCCCATGCACACCCATGTGCACCCCGAGCAACCCCAGCAGCCCATGCACACCCATGTGCACCCCGAGCAACCCCAGCAGCCCATGCACACTCATGTGCACCCCGAGCAGCCCCAGCAGCCCGTGCACACCCATGTGCACCCCGAGCAGCCCCAGCAGCCCGTGCACACCCATGTGCACCCCGTGCATCTCCAGCAGCCCATGCACACCCATGTGCACCCCGTGCATCTCCAGCAGCCCATGCACACCCATGTGTGCCCTGAGCAACCCCAGCAGCCCATGCACACCCATGTGTGCCCTGAGCAACCCCAGCAGCCCATGCACACCCATGCACACCCTGAGCAGCCCGTGCACACCTATGTGCACCCCGAGCAACCCCAGCAGCCCATGCACACACATGTGCACCCCGAGCAACCCCAGCAGCCCATGCACACCCATGCACACCCTGAGCAGCCCATGCACACCCATGTGCACCCCGAGCAGCCCCAGCAGCCCATGCACACCCATGTGCGCCCTGAGCAGCCCCAGCAGCCCATGCACACCCATGTGCACCCCGAGCAGCCCCAGCAGCCCATGCACACTCATGTGCACCCCGAGCAGCCCCAGCAGCCCATGCACACCCATGTGCACCCCCAGCAGCCCCAGCAGCCCATGCACACCCGTGTGCACCCCGAGCAGCCCCAGCAGCCCATGCACACCCATGCACACCCTGAGCAGCCCATGCACACCCATGTGCACCCATGTGCACCCTGAGCAACCCCAGCAGCCCATGCACACCCATGTGCGCCCCGAGCAGCCCCAGCAGCCCATGCACACCCATGTGCGCCCCGAGCAGCCCCAGCAGCCCATGCACACCCATGTGCACCCCGAGCAACCCCAGCAGCCCATGCACACCCATGTGCACCCCGAGCAACCCCAGCAGCCCATGCACACTCATGTGCACCCCGAGCAGCCCCAGCAGCCCGTGCACACCCATGTGCACCCCGAGCAGCCCCAGCAGCCCGTGCACACCCATGTGCACCCCGTGCATCTCCAGCAGCCCATGCACACCCATGTGCACCCCGTGCATCTCCAGCAGCCCATGCACACCCATGTGTGCCCTGAGCAACCCCAGCAGCCCATGCACACCCATGTGTGCCCTGAGCAACCCCAGCAGCCCATGCACACCCATGCACACCCTGAGCAGCCCGTGCACACCTATGTGCACCCCGAGCAACCCCAGCAGCCCATGCACACACATGTGCACCCCGAGCAACCCCAGCAGCCCATGCACACCCATGCACACCCTGAGCAGCCCATGCACACCCATGTGCACCCCGAGCAGCCCCAGCAGCCCATGCACACCCATGTGCGCCCTGAGCAGCCCCAGCAGCCCATGCACACCCATGTGCACCCCGAGCAGCCCCAGCAGCCCATGCACACTCATGTGCACCCCGAGCAGCCCCAGCAGCCCATGCACACCCATGTGCACCCCCAGCAGCCCCAGCAGCCCATGCACACCCATGTGCACCCCGAGCAGCCCCAGCAGCCCATGCACACCCATGTGCACCCCGAGCAACCCCAGCAGCCCATGCACACCCATGTGCACCCTGAGCAGCCCCAGCAGCCCATGCACACCCATGTGCGCCCTGAGCACCCCCAGCAGCCCATGCACACCCTGAGCAGCCCGTGCACACCTATGTGCACCCTGAGCAGCCCATGCACACCCTGAGCAGCCCATGCACACCCATGTGCGCCCCGAGCAGCCCCAGCAGCCCGTGCACACCCATGTGCACCCTGAGCAGCCCATGCACACCCATGTGCACCCCGAGCAGCCCCAGCAGCCCATGCACACCCATGTGCACCCTGAGCACCCCCAGCAGCCCATGCACACCCCGAGCAGCCCGAGCATGCCCACGTGCACCCTGAGCACCCCGCACCCCCGCCACGCACACCCTGAGCATCCCTCCCACAACGATGAGCAGCACCCCCAGCCCCCCACTGCCACTCACGGCGGGGTAGAGCTGGAGGACGAGGAGCCCCCCACGGGCGCGGGGCCCAGCACCCCGCGTGCCCAGCAGCCGGGCCACGTTGTCGTGCTCCATCAGGGGCAGCCCGTGCACGGCCCTCTCGGCCGCAAAGCGCCCGGCTGCCCCCGCGGCGAAGGCCTTGATGGCCACCGGCCGCTGCTGCAGGGTGCCCCGCCACACCTCCGAGAAGCGCCCCGCCTGCAGCACCTGCTGGCACCCATGGGTGCCCGTAGTGACACCCCGGGTGTCCCCTCAGGGCAATGGGATCCCATCCGGGCTTGGGTGACCCCAGCCCCAGGGACATGCAGCTCAGGGCACCCATGGGTGGCCTCGGCTCTGGGAACCCCCACATCCAGGGATACCCATCTCCAGGCACCCATGGGTGTCCCCATCCCCAGGGATCCCCACACCCAGGGATCCCCAGGCACCCATGGGTGTCCCCAGCCCTAGGGATCCCCATCCCCAGGCACCCATGGGTGTCCCCATCCCCAGACACCCCCACACCCAGGGATCCCCAGGCACCCATGGGTGTCCCCATCCCCAGTCACCCCCACACCCAGGGATCCCCAGGCACCCATGGGTGTCCCCATCCCCAGTCACCCCCACACCCAGGGATCCCCAGGCACCCATGGGTGTCCCCATCCCCAGACACCCCCACACCCAGGGATCCCCATCCCCAGGCACCCATGGGTGTCCCCATCCCCAGACGTGCCCACACCCAGGGATCCCCATCCCCAGGCACCCATGGGTGTTCCCAGCCCCAGACACCCCCATACCCAGGGATTCCAGCCCCGGGCTCCCCAAACCTAGTAGCCCCAGTCCTGGGCACCCGTGGCCACCCTCAGCCCTGGGCTTCCTTGTGCCCACCCCTGAACTGCTGCTCCCCCATTTGTGACCCCCCATGGGTGCCCCCCTGCCCCCTCCCCATACAGGTGCTCCCAAGTGGGTGCCTCCCCAGTATTGCCTCCTTAAGTGCCACCATTTTGGTACCCCCCAAAACCTGGTGTCCCCTCAGGCTCCCCCATGGGTGCCCCCCCCTGTGGGTGCCCCACACCCCATGGGTGCCCGCACCTGCAGGAAGCGCAGCGCAGGCAGGTCTGGGCTGGGGGGTTTGGGGGGCACCCTGGTCCCCTGGCACCCCCGGGGTGGCCGCCCTGTGTGGGTCCTTGCCCGTCGCAGCCCTGGGAGGGGGATGTGTGGCACACAGGGACACCGGGGTCAAACCCACCCAGGGACCCCCCACCCAGCGACCCCCCATATTCAGGGACATATGATGTGGGGACCCCAGAGACCCCCCCATCCTGGGGACACAGGGGACACCCCACTAGGGCACCCTCACACCCAGGGCTCCCCAAGACACTGGGACCCCCCCTGGCCCAGGGACAGGGTGACATGGCAGTTGGGGACCCCTCACACCCCAGGAGACCCGCACCCTGGGGACAGCAAGGACGTGGCATTTGGGGTCACCAACCCTTGGGGGCACCCGCACCCAGGGACTCCCAGGGGACACGGGGTAGGGGGTGGCCTGTGCCCAGGGGTCCCTGTGTCCCCCCTGTGTCCCCATCCCTACCGAGGATGGCCAGGCAGGTGAGGAGGAGGAGGAGGAGGGGACCGGCACCCCACAGCCACAGGGTCCTCGCAGACCCCGTGCGGCCAGGCACTGGGGACAGAGGCTGTGGTGACAGGGAGCCCCCACACCTGAGGGTGGCCCCCTTCTTTGGGGACTCAGGTCAGAGACACCCCATGGGTCCCAGGACAACCCCCCCCATGGGTCCTCCAACCCCATATAGGTCCCCTATAGGTGCCAGGACCCCCCATCATTCCCCCAGTCCCCTGTGGGACCCACCTCTCCCTGTAAGTCTAAAGGTCCCAGGTCCCCTCCACAGGTCCCCTATGGGTCCCAGGTCCCCCTATGGGTCCTCCAGTTCCCATGGGTCCCCTATGGGTTCCAGGCCTTCCCCCGTGGGACTCCAGCCCCCCATGGGCCTCCCCATGGGTCCCACATCCCCCTATGGGTCCCCAAAGGTCTCAGGGTCCCCCATGGGTCCCCCCAGTCCCCCATGCATCCCCAGCCTGCCCCCTCCCCCGCGAGTGTCCCCCAGCATCCCCATGCCTCCCAGTGGATCCCATCCAGCCCCCCAGTGCCCCCCAGTACCGGGGCCATGGCGGGGCCCCCCCAGCCCCAGGGCTGTCCCCATCCCGCTGGCATTGCCGTTGCAGAGGTGACCGTGGCAGAGGCAGACGAGGACGGCGCCGCCGGGGGGTCCCGCGGGACTGGGGGCACAGGTGGGAGAGGGGCAGGCGGCCCCCCCACCCCCCCAGCAGCCTAGGGACACTGCCGTCACCGGGGCACCCCAGGGTGCTGGCTGGGGGACCCCAGGCCCGGGGATGGGGCAGAGGGCCAGGCCAGACCCCTGTGCCCCTCCCCTCCCTGGCATCCCCCTGCCTGGGACCCCCCTCCCCGAACCCCCCCCCAGCGCTGCTCCATCCCAGCACCACTGTAGCTACTTCTCAAGGCCAAGGTCAAGCGTAGCAGCTGGGAAGAGACTCAGGCATCCGGGCTTTCCAGCACCCCCCAAAACCCGTAATGGCCCCTAAAGGCAGGATCAGGCCCCTCCATCCTGCCCCAGCCCCTTCTGCCCCCCCCCCCGATACCCCCCAGGGCAGGATCAGGCCCCTGTACCTGCTCCAGCTCCTCCTGCCCACCTCCGATACCCCTCCCCAGGGCAGGATCAGGCCCCTCCATCCTGCCCCAGCCCTTTCCCCTGCCCCCATACCCCCCCCAGGGCAGGATCAGGCCCCTCCATCCTGCCCCAGCCCTTTCCCCTGCCCCCATACCCCCCCAGGGCAGGATCAGGCCCCTCCATCCTGCCCCAGCCCTTTCCCCTGCCCCCATACCCCCCCAGGGCAGGATCAGGCCCTGGCCCCTTCTCCCCAGCGATACCCCAGGGCAGGATCAGGCCCCTTGTCCCCCCCCGACCCCCCCCCCCCCAGCATACACCCCTGGGGCGGGGGTCTCACCCTGCACCAGCGCATGGCTCTGGTTCCAGATCCCGATGCAGCACTGGCCGGGGGGGCAGCGGATGGTGCCAGCCTTGGCCCCCCCCGGCCCCCCCAACCCACCCCGCACGCTGGGGTGCTTGTAGGAGACACAGCTGAGGTTGTGGGGGCCTGGGGCAGGGGGGGAAGGAACACAGGGTGCCGATGACTCCCAGCCCCCCCTCCCCCAAACCAACTCCTCACCCCCCAGGGCAGCACCCCAGGGTGAGGGGGCTCCCCCAGCACCCACCTGGCAGCCCCCGTGCCAGCCCCATGGGTGCCTCCGGCTGCGGGGAAGGAGCTGGCGGGATGCGTGCGGGGGCCGGTGGGAAGAGAAAAGCGGGCCTTGGCCAGAGGCAGCCCCTGGGGAGGAGGAGGAGGAGGAGGAGGAAGGTGCTGCCCCCGCAATAGGGAGGAGAGAGGGACAGGGTGCCCTGGTGGGAGCCAGCCCTTGCACCCCCACCCCACGTCACCCAAAGCCCAACCCCGCCCCAAGGCACCTCTGCCACCCCCCCCTCCCCAAATCGCGCTCCCTGACTCAGTTCCCCCCCCCCCCAACTGGTGCCGTGCCTCGGTTTCCCCACCTGGGACTGAACCCGCCCCCACCCCCCCCCAAAAAACGAGCCGCGCTCCCCCAGTCGAACCCCCGCAGATTTCCAGACAACGCCAGCGACTCGTGTTTATTACAAAAAGAAATCGTCATTCCCCGTTTACAAAGGAGCCCCCCCAAAAAACCTAACATTTTAATCTAAGTCTTTTTGTACAAAAAATAGCACTTTGGGGAAAAAACAAAACAAAACAAAACAAAAACAACAAAACAAAATCAAAAACAACAAAACAAACCCCCAAACGAACCCAAAACCCATGTTTTTGGGTGTTATTACATCAGCCACCTGATTTTTAAAACACAAAATACCCCCCCCACCCCCCCAAAAAAAGATTTAATATATAGCACAGACATGACAAGATCAAACAGTCTTTAGACAGGGAGAGAGAATTATTGCCAGTGTGGAGGGGCCGGATCCTGCGGGACCCCCCTGCCCACCCCCGCGCTGCATAGACTGGCCCCGGCCCCCCCAAAATTAAGGGGTGACAGTGGATTAAAGCTGGGAGATGGGGGGAGCCTTGGGGATGGCCCTGACACCCTAATTTCCTCCCTCCGCGCCCCCCCCCCCCCGCTGCAAACCCCCTGGAGGGGGATATAAAAGTCCGGGGGAGGCAGGAGGGGAGCGGGGGCTCATCCCCAGCCTGTCACCCCCTTATCAAGGCACGTTTTTGTGTGTCCCCCCCCGCCCTGGGGGTGGCTGGTGGGGTTTTGGGGGGGCCCGTGGGGTGCACGGAGCAGGGTGGGGGCCTGGGTGCCACAGAGCCAAAAAGGGGATGAACGGGTCCAGCTGCCCTCCCCTCACCGCCCCCCCCAAACCCTCTGACCCCCCAAAACACGGGGGAGGGCAAGCACCCCGAGCTCCGTGTGGAGCCCCCCCCCCCCCCCCGCTGACCCCAGGGTCCCCCAGGACCCCACCGAGGGCCCCCCCACCTCCCGGCCGCGTTTCCATAGGAAAATTAAGATTCATCAGGGATGATGGGGAACGTAACCTGGGGTGGGGGGGGACAACGAGGACACCCCAAAATCCCACGGCACAGCCCGTCCCCTCGGCGAGGTTTTGGGATGCGGGTTTGGCACTTGATCCCTGCTGGGCGCAGGGTGGGCTGGGACGGAGCAGAGCCGGCAAGCACGGGGATCTCGGGGACCCCCAGGTTATGGGGTGGGGGTAAGGGGGGGGGGAAAAACCCAACCCATATCAATAATTAAATTAAAAAATTCCTGTTTTCTACCAATTCTCTGTAGCTTCCAGTATCAAGGGGGGGGGAAGAGACGGACACGACGCGCTGGGGAACTCATAGTGCTTCACAGATTATTAAAATACAAATGCTTAAAGTTTCCTATATAAAAATATACAAATGCAAAAATATATATCGAGAGAGAGAGAGAGCGGAAAGATCGGCCGGAGGAATCGCCACGCTCGCCGCCTCCCTCCCTGCAGAGCTTTTTCTTCTTTTTTCTTTTTTTTTTTAAAAAAAAAAACAAACCGAAAACCCAAAAAACCAACAAACCAAGGTAAAAACACCTTCGCGCTTCACAGTTTGGCTGGGTTTTGCCACCGATGGTTCGGCCCCGGGGAGGGGAGGGGGGGTCCCTGGTGTGGATTCAGGGGTTTCCCTGGCTCCGGCGGAGCCCACCTTGCCATGAGAAGCATCCGAGCGTGGATAAACTCGGGGTTCTGTAGAAAATTCAGCCCCCGAGGCTCCCCCGGGGGTGCCCCGGCTGGGGAACGCTGGTTTAATTCCTCTCCAAAGGCCTTTCAAGCCCACCTGAGTGATTTTGGCAACCTCAGCCCCGAGCCGACATCTGCCCCCCGGCTATGCCGAAGCCCACCGGGCAGCCCAGGGCGGGAGGAGACATCTCCGGGCGCGGGGAGCACGGCGGGGGGCTCTGTGTGTGTGTGTCACCCACCCTCCGCATCCCGGGAAATTTCCTGGTTATCCTCAGGCAGGGAAAAATAAAACGCTTGTAGAAAAATGATACAGCAGAACCCCTCGCGTTCGGGTGGGGAGGGAGGAAGACGCCGTTGGCAGGTGGGATTCACGGATCCAAGATCTGCGAGTAAAACCCGTGGGGGGTGTGTGTGTGTGTGTTTTCTGGCCTCCGCACCGGGTTCCCCCCGCAAGCAAAGGGGAGACACACGACGAGCGTCGACCCAGCGAGACGGGGATGCCGGCGGCCGCCTCCACCTCCCCAAACCACTCAACACGCTCTCCAGCTCCGAACCGGGGTTTGCTTCCACACCCCGGGGTCGCTCCTACAACCGACGCTGCCTGCTCTGCTCAGCTCTCCTCTAAGCTTCCCGGCGGCGCGCTCTCCTCTCCAGCTCAAACCCGTTTCGTCCTCGTTTCGCCCCAAAATTTCTGCTCGGAAACAAAGAGATTTCACCAAAAAGGCTCCCTGCTGCCTTCGAGGGGGTGGTTGGGACCCACGTCCCACCGTTGCCTTGTTTCGGGGATGAAATCAAAGCTGCCCCACGTGCTCTGCATCACCCTGAGATGAAATCCCCCCTGGTATCGGGGGGACGGCGCCGGGCCCCCCCACGGCTCCTTCCTGCGGCGGGCAGGGCAGCCCCTGCCTGTTTACAGCCGGAGGGGAAAGGGCAGATATTGTCTGGACTGGAGCAGGAAGAGGAGGGTGTGGGAGGAAGAACGGAAGAGGACTGAGCTGTCCCGGCCCTCCCAGGGTGGGGAAAAAGCCAGGTATGGAAAACCGAAAAGGGTTTTCCCTGAACCGTCCCCCAATTCCAACACCTTTTTTCAGGGGGAAGCGCAAGGAGCCACCTCCAGCAGCGTCACGGCAAAACCCACGAGGCAAAACCCGTCCCGCGTCCCCTCGCCGCCGGGACCTCTCCGGGGTGGAAAAGTGCCATCTCCCGCCGACCAGCTCCGGAGGCACTGGTTTTTCAGAATTATTATTATTCTTATGACCAACAGCGGCCCCAGAAAAATAGACGTTTTCCCCGAGGAGGACCTCCCGAGCCGTCTCCCGCCGTACCCCAACGCACCGGGTCCCAGACCCTCTGCTAAATAGCTCGAGTGAACCCGCACGAAACCCTTTACAACTCGATTCCACGTGTAGAGTCACCGCTCAGCCCGCCAGAGCGAGGATTTAGAAAAGCCAGAGGAAAAGGATCTTCGTAAAGAAGATCGCTGGAAAATAAAGATCAAAAAGTCCAGTGAAGGGCAAGGAGAGGGCAGCTGTTTTTACAAGGTCGGGGGTGGAGGGCTGGGGGGGGGAAGCAAAACCTCACCCGAATAATTACAAAGAAATTAAAGAACAACCTAAAAGCAAAGCGTACAAAAACGACGGGGGGATTTTTTTTTTTTTTTTCCTTTTTTTTTCTTTTAAGATTACAATGTAAAATGTAATATAAGGTCTGAAGGTCAGCTCGGGCACTGTCCGAACTGCCCCACAGGGTCGACCTGTTCCAAGATAAGGCATCAAAGGGACCAAGCCATGGTCGCAGCAAAATCTCTCCTCTCTCAAACAAACACATTTTATATTTTTATATATATAATAATAATATAGAATCTTTTTTTCCTTTTTTTTTTTCCTTTTTTTTAGGGGGGGTGTGTGTGTTTTGGCTGGGTTTTTTTTGTCTTTTTTTTCTTTGATTTTTTTTGTGGGTTTTTTGTTGTTTTTTTTTTTTTCCTAAAAAGTATTTCAACGATCATATACTTTTACCAAGGCATGATGGCGTCGAAGGCTAGCTACGGAGGGGCAGATGGATCTTAGGGAGGGAGTGGGAGGTGGGGGGTGGGGGGGAATAATAATAATAAGGTCAAGCCGAAATTAAAAAATATATATATAGCTCTGGCCTTCGTGTGTGGTCACCGGGCCCCGGAGGTCGGACAGCTCAAGGAGGGCTGCGATCCCAGGTAAGAGGAGCTGGGCTTTAGTGCTGGAGGGTGACAAGGGACATCGCCCTCGCGGTGAAAATAGCTCCCGGCTCCGTCTCCGCTCGCCTCTCGGCCCCGTGCCGCCCGGCGCCGCCGTGTCGCCTGCCGGTGCCCGCGTCCCGCTTCGCCCTCAGAACCCGTTGCCGCTGATGTTGATGGACTGGAGATCGGCCACCTGCATCACGTTGATGCCGCTGCTGGCCAGGCGGGCGATGCCCTCGGGGCAGATGGCTTCCATGGCCACCATGTTGGTGGCGATGAGGGCCGAGGGGGTGGCCCCGCCGTTACCCTCCGCCGAGGCCCCCGTGTCCATGGGGACGGTGGAGACGTTCATGGCCACGTTGTTGCCCGCGCCTCCCTTCTTGTTCGCGTGGGTCTTGATGTGCTTGGAGAGGTGGTCGCTCCTCATGAAACGTTTGGGGCACTCCGGGCAGGCGAATTTCTTCTCCCCTGGAAGAAGGGAGGGGGAGAGGGGTCAGGCAGAGGCTGGGCCCTCCCCCAACCCAGGCTGGCAAGAAGGTGACGGACTCCAGGGAAAGCAGCGTCCCGAGCCCTACCTGTGTGCGTGCGCTTGTGTCGCTGCAGCTCGTCGCTGCGGGTGAAACGCTTGCCGCAGAGGATCCAGGTGCAGACGAAGGGTCGCTCCCCGGTGTGCCACCGCAGGTGAGCCCGGAGGTGAGACGTTTTGCCGTACACCTTCCCGCAGCCCGGGATGTGGCAGATGTGTTGCTTTTTTTTACCTGGATCCCCAGAGCTCCTGCAAGAGTCCGATGGAAAGAGTTAAAACAACCCTGAAAGCTCCAGCTGACTGGAGAGAGGAAGAATGGGGCCAAACAAGGTGCTTTTGGGGTTTCAGCCTGCTCCCGGAGGTTCGGAGGTTGCTTGGGCAGCCCGGCGTTGCCGGATCTGCAGCAGAGCAGCCTTACCTTCCCTCGCTGTCTTTGCAGTAAGGACAGGTACATGCTTCCCTCCGTACTTTCCGTCCTTGCTGGGGTTGTGGGTCCGGGCTGGTCTCTCCTTCCTCTACAGCCGCGTTCTCGTCTCCCAGCCCATCTCCGCTCGTGCCGTGAAGACCCAGCTGAGCACCGTGGTCGCCTGGAAGAAAACCACAGGAGGTTACTGTGGGCTCTCAGTCAGCAAAGCCCCCAGCAGCAGGAGGGAAGCGAGAGGGGCTTTGCCCGGCCTTTCCCCACGACAGCCGCAAAGCCGGGAGGGTCTCAGCCTGATTGAGCCAAAGGAAGTCATTAATTACAGCCTTCTCCCTCGGCTTTCCACAGGCTCCAGTGTTTTTGAGCCCTGGCAATCCCATACCAATCCTTCCCTAGAGCCCCGGGGCTCTCCCCGCCCTCTGCAGCCCCCAGCAAAGCAGCGGGGTCCCCCCAGCTCCCACACATCGCCCCACATTTTGGTCCACGCCTTCTGACTTGTGTCCAGAGGAGAGGCAAGAGCCGCGTCTCTCATGAAAAACAGTCCCCCTACGTCACTCCAGCCACCTGCCAACTATTTCAGCTATTTCAGCTAAACCAGCGCAGAAAACAGAGCAAAAATGTAAGCTGAGCAGCACCGGCCAGCTTGAATCGGTGTCAGCGATAAGGCAAGTGTCAAAATATTGCCAAGGGAAACCTGGGCTTCTCCAAATCACACCTTGCTACTGACCTCACCAAGGTCCCTTTGCCCCCTTTGTTTTTTGGGCTGAAAGAGGCAGTTTTCCCTCTTCCAGCATCTCTCCGGCTTGAACTTGATGAAAGCAACAATTTAGGATAAATCTACAGAGCAGATGCAAACCTTCCTGCCAACCCCCCCCACCCCCAAGAAAAAAAGGCAGCGATAAATAAAGCGGGCTGGAAGACCGTAGTCTTCAGCAGCATCCATCAGCAAAGATATTACCGGCACGCGCTCACTGGTTAATTACTGCGATTACAGAAAGGGAGATATATATATAAAGTTGAAAAATCATCTGGCGCTGCTCACGGAGCGCAGTCCCTCCCTCTCCCGAGGAGCAATTCCCAATTATAAAAGCCGTAGGAACCGCAGGGTAGTGCTGACGATCTCCCAAATGCAGACAAATATAAACCATCCGTAACGGCAGGGTTGAGGGGTAGGAAGTTTTTAAGCCTATCAGTTTTCATTGCCATTTTATTGCTCTACGCTTATGCTGTCATCTAACTGCTTCTCCAATAACCCCATCTACACTTCACAAGTGTTTTATTTCCCTTCAAGCTCCGCTGCTTGATTATTTTCATGCTGAAAAGCCAGAGCGGGCGCAGAGACGGCAGGCTGAGTAATCTCTTTTCAGCTGCAATTAACATATGCCAATAGGTCTAACGGCAGATTTAGAGCCAAGCCGCTTCCGCCGGACGGGCGGCGGCATCCTTGGCTGGCTACGGGCTGCGATTTGAGCCCAAAATTCACCTTTTTCCTACCGAGTTCCTCGCAAGTAGGCAGCCAGGGTCGAGACCGCTGCCTGAACGTGGTGGCGTTTGAAGACAGGGCTGAGACAAAACGAGTGTAAAACAAGCACACACTTGTCACCAACAGCAAATGACACTGCGCTCTGCCGCTCTTTCCGGAGATCCTCTCCCACTGCTGGGAAATGAGGCTGTGTTGCGGGGTGTCTTCCCCAAAAACACCCATCTGGGGGCTTTCCCGATGCTGTTTATCAGCAGCTGCCCAGCTGGCTCCAGCGAGGATGAATTAATGGGAAGGACCGTGCCAGCCAGCCCTGACAAAGGCCGATGGGGATATCGGGACGTAAGGGATAACGTGGTGCCTGGGGGATGCCACTTCACTCCCTCCATCTCCTCTTCCCCGTACCTGGAAGGTGCTTCTTAAACCGGGAGCGCAAACATCACAAGGCTGCAGTTTCCAAAGCCGGCGCTCGCAAAAAACAGCCCATGGTCCCGCTGCCAGCGTCCCCCAGAGCCGTGTCACGACGGGGCTGCAGGAATGAAGGCCCCCTCCCCGGCACGGGGACTGAGATGCCGCCGCCAGCGGTGGTACCACAGGAGGCCACCGTATTGAGAAGCTGGGACGAGTACCTTCAGCAAAGCCGTGAAATGTGCTTTAAAAACCTGATTCTCCACGTAACAGCTTCTAGGCGGGAGGGAGCACACCAAGCATCCGCAGGAGAGGTGCTGGCGCTGAAGAAGGATAAACTTCAGACTTATGCCGGCCCGAAACGCCCATTAGCAGCACGCTGGGCTCTCGTCCTGTGGCCAGGAGGGAGTTTCACAACGCAGAGACAGCGAGGGGGGAATGACGAAGAGTTTCAGCGGGCAGCCTTCCTCGGGCCCCACGGCTTTGCTGTTACCAGCAGGTGTCAGTGGTGCCCTGGCAAAGCTTAGCGGAGGAGCTGGGGCAGGGGCCCACGCTCAGGAAAGGACAAAAGCCACCAGGAATAGATGCCTGGCTACTTGGGGCACCAGCCAGCTCAGGGCCACGACACCCAACAGCTCTGCAGTGGCACTGCCAATGATCTGCGCGGCCGGTGGGGGTTTATGTGCGCAGCTGGGCCAAGCTCCAAGCCTGGGCTTCCTCCAGCGAGAGGAACAGCTCCGATTTCAGTCCTCCAGGCCGGCTCAAGAGGAGCTCCACTCTCCCAGGCAGCAGCGCACAAACAGGGAGGCTTAAAATTAGGGCTGACCGCTCTGCCCCTCAAGCCCACAGGGGTCTAGATTTCCTGGGAGAGGGCAGCACTGGGCAAGCCCTTTGCCGTCGAGGACTGAGACACGCAGAGCATCAAAGCAACAACCAAGAGAGACGGGTTGCGATCAAGGAAACGAACCCTGACTCATCTGCTCGCCCCGTCTCTACTTACGTCACACCAGGGCTGGTTTGTCTGCAGGGGGACAAGGCACACGTCACCGTCTAAGCAGAAGCCGGGATGTCATCTGTGTTACAGCGATGGGCTGCGCTCACGTGTCCGCGCCCCAGCATCGTGTGTTAAAGGATGGCGCCGGCCTCAAAGACCATATAACCCTGTGGATGGTCCCCTCCAGCCCGCACCAGGGTGGGAGGAAACGCTCGGCTGAATCACAGCTGAAAGACCCGACAAATAACACCCGTGACCGACACACTGGGACCAGTTCAGCCCTTGGATGGGGCTCCTGCGTGGCAGGAGCGTTAATAACCACAACGGCGATGGTTGTGTCTGCCCTCACACCAGGACACCAAACTGCAGAGGAATATTGTTGGCCATCGAGTGACAGCGACCAGGCCAGGTCTGGCTGTTCAACACCACCACCGGGCAGGAGGAAGGAAATTCTTTGTCCCCCCAAAGGGGACACAATTTTGAGCCCCGCTCAGAAATCTCGGCTGGGCCCTCCCGTACCTCATCGGTAACATTCCTGCGCTCCCACAAAGTTTAGCAATTTTAGGACAAAACCTTTTCAGTCCCCCCTCCAGCTCTTGCAACATATGTTTACAGTCTAAAACCAGCATGGAGGGAACCAGGGAGGGTTTTTTTTTTTTTAAGCTTTATAAGCCAACGACAACAGCTTGCACTACAGCGACAGATTAGAGATTTCCCTGTCGCGTATGCGCCATCCGGGGAGAGCTGTTGTAAAAAGGAAGGAGAAGACACACACGCATTCCCCAAAAATATGCTTGGGAGGGGGAGAATCCAGCCCTGATGTCTTGGAATGGCTTCAATCTTCAAACATGCAAAAGCCTACGCAGCATTTTATAGTCTGTTGGCGTGTCATATGGAGGGGAAAAAACCCAAATCCTCCTTCTGGTAATCTATGGCTCGCATCTAATTAAGGTATAAATAAATTATGGCAAGAGAAGACAGATCTTGTACGTACACGCTTCATTCTTCGCATATCAGGACGCGCCGAAGCCTCCAGAATATTGCAGTTTCAGGAGAACGCTTGGTGGAAAGAAACCAGCTGGATAATTTACATTTATTATCTCCACTAATATAGATTACTTCTAAGACCAAAGCTTTCATAAAGGCTGCCAAGTCCCTGGTCCATGCTCAGGTCATTGAAATCCTGAGAAAATATATTAATAGCAGAGCAAGGAGGGGGTTTAATCCTTGGAAAACCCCTGGGAGGGACTTGCCTGCGAAGACAGGCAACAGGGGCAGGAGCTGACCCTGCTTTGCCACACCTGGCTCCTGTACCCGACCCGTCTTTGCCCGAAGGAGCCCCTGCTCCCTCAGCACGGGATGGGTGTACCGACCTCCAAGACCCCCAAGAAGAGGGGCTGTCATTTGCTGGTCTCACACATTAAAAAAAAGACCAAAGCACCCGAGTCTTGGCTTGTGACTTCTCTCAAGACAAGGTGTTTCTTGTCTTCTAACTGCTCGTTGGAGGAAAAATGCTTTGGTTTAGTAGTTTTATTTAGCAAACTAAAACGAGGTGAGAAATGCCCTGTGGATAGAAGAGAGGAGCATTTTTAGATCCACCCCAGCTGACCTTAGGAGAAGGGAAACAGACTCGATGTTCATTTTTAGGAAGGATCTGGAAAAAAAAAAAACACCAAACCAGTTTCTTGTGCAAACTGTGCAACATTGGCAGCTGCAACTCTGCAGAGGCAGGAGAGGAAGAGGGGGGTAAGTCGTCACCACGCAGAGCAGGGCACGCATGACAAACCGATGTCAGCTTCTTCCAGACGCAACGAAAAGAGGCAAGAGGAAGTTTTAAGGTTAAAAGAAAAGGCAGCAAAACCCAGTGGTATGCAGCCCCGGGGCTCCCTGAACCTCTTGGTGCATCTCCACTCACAGCGGATGACAGACAGCAGGCATGAGCCTAAGAAAAACCCCCAAAATCAAACCTTTCTAGCTCACAACTCAAGTTCTCCCCGTTTCCTCCTCTTTTTTCTTTTGCAGTCTGAAAGCCCGGGGTGGCAGCGAGCAGCGCTGCCTCGCCAGTGCTCGCTCCTTGCCCCGAAACACACCACCACGCTCTACTCCAGACAGATCAAAGACAATTAAGCTGCACTTGCTACACAAAGGAACAAAGTAGGTTTTGTAACGCAGTCCCCATGATTTTTATCTCGTTTGATTTCCTCACTAATTTGCAAAATGAGTTAATCTGCAGTAGGAAGTCATTCATGTAAATTAGCCAAGCTTTCGCTTAATAATTCTTCGGAGTTATGGACAGTGGAGCGGGGAACATACGGTGCCCGGCTGTGTAAGACGGTGCAGTTTTGAAGTCGGACTGCAGCACGTTGAATAATTGTCTTTTAATCTGGAGTTTAATGACTTGAAAAGCCACATGGCAAGTTCGGCGATATCCTTTAATTGTTGGACATTTCTGTGCGTCACAATAAATTACACTTCCTTTGGAGAAGGAATAGGGACGGAGCTGTCAGGTCAAGAGTGAGGTGGGCTGCAAGGAGAGCCGGAGCTGCGTCCGTCCAGCCCCATGATGGGTGGACAGACGTGGAGGTGAGCTAGGAAGTCACCTCATCCAATCCACAAGATCCCTGACCCCCCCAGGACTTGCTAAATACCTTTGTCGCACTGCAAACTGAAACACGGATCTCCTTTGCCCTTTAAATTCCAGTCTGGGTCGCCGCGAAACTGGGATGAAGCCTCTAGTCCTGCCAAAGCCTTCACTGGGGTGGTGCTGCCGGGGCAAAGCGGACCACCAGCAACCGGCAGCCAGAGCACCCTCACCCTCCAGCATAGGCAGGTCCTACCAAACCACTCCGAAAAAGAAATCAGGTTAGTTAAAAACAGAAGTCCCTGATGATGTGCGAGGAACACAGAAGAGAGAAAATGCCCAGCTGAGATGGGGAAGGGCGATCCCTGTGACCGCTGAGGAGGAGGGCTATGGCCTGAGCCCAGCCTAAAGCACACCCAGGAGACGGGGAAATCCCCACATGCATTTCTCACTGCACCTGATCCTCTGTATTCCTCTCGTCCACCGCAGTCAAGGGCGGATGCTTTTCCCGAGCCTCAAAGCCCATGTTTTCAATCATGCCCCTCTGCAGAGAGGGAGGAATTCGTGCCGGCATCGCTCACAGCATCTAACCTACAGGTCCTGCGCTGGGATGGGGAGATGGCTGGATGGCGCGAGCCTCTCCGAAGCGGAGCCAGCGTCCTGAAAGCCAACGCTCTGGAAAGGAGCCACGCTGAAACTACCCCTACTCCTGGGGCCCAGGATCCAGCTCCTGCAAAGGGGTGATAAAACCACGCTCCTGGGCGAGGAGGCAGCGGATCTGAGGTCGCCACAGATAAAAGGAAGGGGAAGATTAGGGCCCGGCGAGACAGTCCGGAGCCGGGCGAGGAAGCTCTTCCGCGGGGAGTCACGGGGCGTGCAGCACCCAACCAGTCCGACCAGCACAGCTGCCAACCCGCTCCCATTCCTGGGCGGCCGAGCCTTAAAGAGGAGGAGGAGGAGGAGGAGGAGGAGGAGGAGGAGGAAGAGGAGCAGGGCTGCCCCATGGAGCCCCAGACCCACAGCAACTTTGGGCAGGGCACAGCCTCGCCCTGACGAAGCTGCACGGCAATAACACAGGCTCTGTATCGCGATCATTCCCTTTTCCCAAGCAGACCCCAGGATCCCTTGGGATTTGTGTAATTTCTTCAGTAAACCACCCTCTTTATTACAGCAAGGAGAGAGGTCAGCCAAGGAAGCTGGGAGGGTATTTAAAGTCCAGCCCAGTTAGAGTTTAGAGAAGGAAATTTCACAATGTAATTATTTTCTGACGTGATGTCATGGGCGTAATGAAACAAACAACTACAGCACGTTAAGGAGAGATCCTGTCAGGGCTTGCTGGCCCGAGTTTGATTCCGATTCTCCCCTCCCCTCTTGCAGACGATGCCATGTGGATGTCTCATCAAGGCCCTGCTACAAAGCTTCCCTTAAAAAACAGAAAATAGGAGACAATCAGGTCTTTGTGTCAGTGCCCCGATAGCTGGGAAGAGCCCTGGTAAGAACAAAGTCGCAGCAGAGAGCTGTGGATGCATTTGGTAAACCGATTTCAAAGGGTTACTTCCCCCATGAAGGCCTTTTTTTTCTTTCAGAAGGATGTCCTTGCTACGTCCCACTGCTCGATTCGACCACAAGCCTTGGTCCGAATGATAGACAGAACCCAGAAAGGGAGCTCAACCTGCCCAAACACACCCAGGCAGCGGCGTGGCTCGGGGCTGGTGCAAATCCCCAGTCCCACTACTGCCCCCTGCATCCTCCCAGCTCCATCCTCCCCAGGAATAAAACATCCTTTAGCGCTAGGCTGTTGCTGTTTTGCACAAAAAAAGGGCCTCGGATGAGGGGTTTAACTCCGGCCTAATGGGAAGCTACTGGCGGACGCCTGTTTACCCAGCACATACCTCAGCCAGGCAGGGCTCTTTATCTCCGAGGGACGGAGCACTGAGCAGCAGGACTCTGCCAGGGACAGGTATGTGGGGCAGAGCCATTTCGCTGGCAAAACTATATGGACATGGAGCTAAAAAAAGTCCCTCTCCTCCTCCCTAAAGTTCCATCAAAAGGGGAAGAGAAACCCCGGCATCGCAAACTTCTCAAAATCGCCCCCACCCTGCTTGCCACAGAGCCTCTGTGCAAAGGGGCCTCGTGCAGGACGTCCCCTCCCTGAGCAAGCCAGCATTGGGGTGACATTCGGGTGACACTGCTCTCTGGGGTAAGGACCCCACTCAGGTGTCCGAGCAATGCAAGGCTCACCTCTGCACTGCTACACCCACAGAAGAGCACCCAAAACCTCTTTCCTTCATCCTGGAGGCAGTCCTGCTGCCCACTCGCACGGGGAGAGGTGACACCCAAACTCACGCGTGGGTTTTTGGGGCGATGCCAGCTGAGGAAATCCCCTCCCCAGCTCTGCGTCTGCCTTCCCCCCCGCCCCAGCAGAGCCGGCTGCAAGGCCTGTTTGCCCACATACCAGCTCATTACGGTCACAGACCTCATGTCTCTGCCACGGGGGCCCAATTCACAGCCCATCTAACACCGAGGAGAAGGAGGCAGCCTGCAAACCACCTAAGTGATTCAAACACAAGCTGAGTTACACAAGCTGAGTTATGAGTTACATTTAGAGAGAGCACTAAGCTCTGCCTCAAGCCTAGGAGCAAAAATCTGATTTTAAAAGACATTTTCAGGTGTCATTTACTCCAGGGTGACCTTTCCCCTCCCTGGTTTTGCAAAAAGGAAAGCAAAAAGCAGAAATCTCATCAGTGACTCGCCCCGAGCCCTCACAAGAGGCTGAAAGCCACAGCCCAGAGGAGTCCCCCTGCCCGTGGACTGGAGCGGGGTGCAGGAGAGGAGACGTGTGCTTCCCGCAGCACGGCAGCAGCCAAACTGGGACTCCAGAGCTGCTGTCAGCCCCGAAAGAAGCTGAGCTGAGCTCTTCGAAGCAGCTCAGCTAAGGCAGATTTGCAGGGAAGTGGCAGGAAACGTGGTGGCTGCAAGCCCGGGAGGCAGCTGGGGTGCACGCTCAGCTACCGAAACCCCTCGCCACGCACCCCTTTCTCCCCACCACACTGTAACACGTGGCAAAACCCAAGGGGCCGGGAAGATCAGCTGTCAGTCTCCCCTCCCAAGCAAACCTGGGTTTTATTTTCCATTCACCTCCCTCGGAAGCAGAGGAGCATTTTCTGCTACAAAAAATACCCTCCCAACTCTTAGCCTCGAGCAGAAAGCGAGCGCAGAAAGTTCCAGCACACGTGGTGTGTGCTCGCAGAGCCGCCAGCAGCTGAAGGGGAGGCTTCTCATGGAAAATTTGGGCAACAGGCAGAGTCGGTAACAAACCGGTCCCTTAAATTGCCGTCAGACAGCTCAGACCGGGAGGGATCGGCCTTCACAGCCCCCCCAACATGGTACAGGATGGCTCAGCTACGTGGCTAGGGTGCAGATGAAGACAACGCACCCAGTGCAAGGGCTGGGGGGGGCCTCAGCATCCACCAGAGAGGGGCTGTTTGCAGGTGGCAGGGGGACAAACGGACCCACCGCCACATCTGACAGACCCAGCTAGAGAAAAACTCCTCCAGCCTGGGGTTAAACTGTGCAAACTGCGCAAATGGATCCCCGCCAGGAAGCTTTCTGCCCCAGCCACAGCCTCTGTGATCTCATCCTAGGAGCCCGACTTAAGGTCCCATCGAGCGGGGGAGTCTCGGTGGGTCCCCGCAAGCCCTTTGAAACCTGAACCCTGCTCTGGTTTTTCAAATGTACAAAACATTTAAGCATCGCCTGAACGTCACATCCTCTGAGCTAGGGAAGAGCGAGGCCCTCGGCTGCGGTTCTCGGTGCAGCCGCCAGCGTCGGATGGTGAATTTGTCACTGCGGATCAAAAGCTAAACATGCTGCTGAGCTAAAAAAAAAAGGGGAGGAGGAGGCGGCTCCCCAGCGTGAGCGCGTTGGATGGGTGGTCTCTGGAGCGTTCCTCCCTGCCCCACCTCCGAGGGCAGAGCCAGGCACAAATACAGGAACTAGGAGTCGCCCATGCGTTTCTCCGGCGCCTTCAAAACAAGCGCGCCTCAACGCAAGCCACCCCGCCAGGCTGCAGGGCGAGGGGATCCCACCCAACCCGGGGGGGGGGGGCAAAGACCAAAGGGATCCTCCACCACCTGCATTTCAACGTCTAAAAGAGGTGACGCACGATCGGCTCCGCTCTGGATGTAAAAACGAACGTGCTCTAGCACACATGGGTCTCTCTGCTTGGGGAAATCCAAGGATCAGGCTAATCCCGACTGCGGCGCGGTCTGTAATAAACCCGTGGATGCCTGCAAGCCAAGCTGCTGTAGCAACAGCCCAAAATACTGCTGCAAAACAACTCCGGGAGAGCAGCCGCCTCCTCTCGCGAGAAGGAAGCACGAGTTGGATTGAGCAACATTTTTTTGCTGCCTCTCAGCTGTGACTAAATCTAGCAACTGCCTTTTTAGCCGGAGCCAGAACAAAAAAAAAAAAAGAAAATGAAAAAGAAAAACACTGGAAAAGCAAGCAGGGCTCCTTTTCAGCACCAATTTCTTCTGCAGCAGGAGCTTACAGCTCCCTTGTACAGGCAGGCACGGCATTTCCAAAGGGAAGCCAAGCGAACTCAAGCTCACACCCCCGTGTCCACACACACACCCCCCGGGGTTGGTGGGAGGTTTTGGGAGCCGACGATGGGGCTGATCCAGGGGGAACTGAGCAGGGAGATCCGTGCCAGCCGTGAACATGGGCCCATCTCGGGCAGGATGAGATCACAGCGTCCCACACCAGCACCCAACTTTAGGCTAAATATACACTTAAAGAGCCCGTTCTTCCGCCCCTGCAAGGAAACTCCCCAGGGCTTTTTGTTTGTTTGTTTTCTAGGGGGAGGGCAGCGGAATTTAGGTTATTCCTGAGTTTTATAAGGCGTGACACTTTCTGCGGGCTCCCGCAGCTGAGGAGCTGAGTTGGACTCGGCTCCGCTCCCCAACCCCGACCCAAGACCCTCAGGGCAGGACAGAAGCCTCGCACAAAACCACGCTTCACCCTTAGCGCCGCACACAGCATCCCCTTTCTCCCCTGCCTCTCCTCTGATCTCCCTCCTTCCCCATTCCCAGGCACGTCCTGTTTCTTTTCATGCAATCAGCCGCCCAAGAGAGTTAATTAGATCAGAAACTCCCCAAAATTAGTTTCAGTCTTTTCTGGTGATAGGCAGAGACTTAGTAATACCTTCCCAGGGCCAACATAAGCACCAGCCCACTTGCCAGCTCGCTTTGGCATTGATCACCCCCAGCTCTAGCCCTGGCACGGGTGTGCCAGCGCCCCGAACCCTGCAGAGCCCAGACGGCGCACAGAGGCGGCTGTGTGCAGCCAGGCAACATCATTTCGCCCTCAATTTCCTCTGCCCGGCTATGGAAAGGAACTAAGACAAAACAACTTACCAGCAGTGTTTGCTATGGCCAGCGGCAGCCCTTGCAGCTGATGCACCTGGATCCCAGACGCTCCCAAGGCACTGAGGTTAATAGTCTGGAGGCCTGGCATGGAGGAGAGCTGGGCAGCGTTGACCGTGACAGTGCCGCTGGGGAGGGAGGCGATGGGGGTGAGCGTGGTGCTGGTGCTGCCTGTCTGCCCCAGTGACACTCCCTGCATGGGGGCCAAGGTGATTGTCTGGGCCTGGGGGTTTTGAACCTGAAGGTTTTGGAGCTGGATGGTCTGCCAGCTCACCTGCCCGTTGGGACCCACCGTGGGCGTTCGGATGATGATGGGCCCGGAGTTGGGGACAGCTTGGAGCTGCAGGTTCTGCAAGGCGTCTTGGGAGATGGCTTGAGTGGCAAAGGTCTGGCCAGAGAGTGGGGTGGTCTGGAGGGCTTGGATTGCCTGCCCTCCTTGGACCAGCTGAGGTTGGATCAGAATCTGCTGCTGCTGTTGCTGCGACTGCTGACTTTGATCCCCCTCTTTCTGCTGCCCTGGCTGCAACGGCACCCCAGAAACTTGGCTCTGCAGAGAGTCCGAGCTCTGGACGCTGCTGACCCTCTGGGGTGTCTGCGCCTGGACGTTGGTCCCCACCGTCGCGCTGGTGGAAAAATTCATGATGCCCATGTTACTGGTGGTGGTGGTGGTGGAGTAGCTGTTGGCGTTGGTAAAAAAGGCGCTGGAACTAGCGTGAGATGTGGCCGTGTTGGTGGAACTGATGGCAGCGCCTGAGGTGGCCGGCTGGGAGCTGCTGTCCGGTGAGCCGGAGCTGCTCAACGTGACCGTCTGAGAGGTGGGAGCCAGGCTGGCGGCCACGCTGTTGACGGGCAGCAAAGTGATGTTGCCGTTCAGAGCCACCGGGACGTTGGCCACGTACTGGGTTTGCCCTGAGAGGGTGTTGTTGGCTAAGCCCACACCCTGGATGGGGACAGCCTGCTGCAGCAGATTTGGCATGGCGATGAGGTTACTCGTCCCCGCTCGGCTTGTTATGATCTGCTGGTTCGTGCCAGGGATGATCTGGAGCTGACCAGAGGCATCCTGTTGCACGTTGACTTGGGCAGGGGTGGTGGCAAACTGAAGCTGCTGCCCATCAATGGTTTGGAATTGGGGAATGACCTGGTACTGGATATTCGGGATAACTCCCGGCAGGCCCGTGAGCACCTGCTGGTTCTGCAGGTTGGAAGCAGTCGTGACCACGTACTGCCCCGCGCTCATGGGCCGGCTTTTGGAGGCGTCTCCACCATTGCTGCCGTTGCTACCCTGTTCCTTGGAGGCCGTCGGTGTGCTGGAGCCAGCAGAAATGATCTGCCAGCCGTTGGCAGACTGGGCGATCTGAGCAGTGGCGGCTGTCAGGTCCAGCTCGCCGCTCCCGCCTTGCTGGCCCTGGGAGCTGTTGGAATTCTCGTTGGGAGACTCGATCCTGCTGCAGGTAGCTGCCAGCAGAGCCAGCGGGGAAGGCTGTGATTCCTGGGAAGGAGAGGAGGAGTTAAGGAAGTGGGAGGCGGCCCAACGGGGGAATTAAAAAAAAAAAAAAAGAAAAAAAAAAGAGAAAGCAAGGAGGAGTGTACTTGGAAAAGATAAACACTCCTTCCTGAGAAAACCCACCCACAGCCGGAAAAATACAACTGCCAGACACAGGGCTGTCAGGCCAGGACAGACTGAACCCACAGGGAAAAACCCTGTGAGAGGGAGCAAAGGGGATGGACTCTATATGTAAAAGGCAAGGAGAGACATCTCTTCCACCCCAAAGCAGGCGAATCTCTTCACAGGAGAAGAACTCCAGGGAAGGAGGGCCATTTCTAGGCACCCCGACCTGGAAGAGGGCCAGTCAGGGCCGTGGTGTTTACTGGGGGCAGGGGAACTGTCATGTTTTCGAGGGCACCGTGCAGAGCTGGGGGAGGAGGGGAAGCCACAGGCGCTGCGGGTCAGCGCTCCAGCGGGGCATTTGGCAGTGTGACGATCCCCCCGGCACGCACTCACCCTTCTCTTCCTCTCCCCAGGGAGAGGAGCTGCAGTAACGCTTGGCTGGGCCAAACAAACACTTCAGCTTGGCCCTGGACTTTGCCACGGGGACAGTGAGTTCCCCAGGGCAAGTGGAGCCAGGAGGCCGAGGGCTTGGTGCTGTTCCTCCCTCCCTACACTCACCTGGCCCTCCCCACCGCCTGTGCTGCTGTTACTGCTGGCATCTCCTTCGCCCTTCTCGGGCTTGGCTGTCGCCATCTCCTCGGGACTCTCTTGGTCTGCGCGGGCGGGAAACGACAGCCGGCGTTAAAGACATTTTTGAGCAGGAGAGGGGGGTGAAGAGTGCGAGGACGCACGGGGAGTCACGGGCAGGGAAGGCAGGAGAGCTGGGCAGAGTGGGGATGGCACGCTGGCAGGCACTCTGGGGGGACCGTGTGCTTTCCCGGGCACTGGCGCGAAGGGGCTGGGAACCAGAGGGAGCTGCCAAAGGGGAGCTGGCAGCAGGACAGGCAGAGGAGGACCCGGCCCAGCTCCAGGCCCCAGCTCCTCCCCGGCTGCTCGGGACACTCCCTGGCCCCCGTCGAGGTCCTCCCCGGGCCTCCCCTTTCCCTTCCCCGCTGCCTGGGAGCACACCTCCTGCCCCGGCCCTCGGTGGATCCACCCCGGAGGCGCTCTGCCCGCCCTGCCCACGGGATTCCCCACCGCGGGTCCAGCCCACGGGGCTCCCCAGGGATCCCCGGGCCGGGGCTCCCCCATCCGCACTCCCTGTGACCCCACCGCCGAAGGGGGGGAGGGTGTCCCTGCTCCCCCCAAATCCCACCGATCAGGAACGCCCTCCTCCGCTTGCAACCCCCCCTCCCCAACCAGAACCCGGGCTTTGTGCCCCCCATTCCCCCCCCCGCCCCCAGCGCCCCTCACCAAGGTCCCCCCCCAGCCCCGCTTCCGTGGGCCCCCCCGCAACACCCCCACCCGGTCACACCCTCCTCACGGCCCCCCCCCCCCCGCATCCGCCCCCGCACGGCGCCTTCCTCAGCTGGGGCGGGGGTGGTGGTGGGAGAAGCGCCCCTCTCCCCAATACCCGCCCTCACCCCCTCCCCCCAAAACCTACACCCTCCCCCCCGCAAAAAACCCTCCTCTCCGCGCCCAATCCCCCGGGATCTTCCCTCAAACACCCCCCACTTCGCCGCTGCCCCCCCCCCGCCAATTACTGGGGCCTCCCCCATCACGCCCCCCCCTCTGCTCCCAGCGCGGCCCGGCCCGTCCGCAGGGTCCCTCCCCCGAGGCCTTCCCCCTCCCCCGGGTCCCTCCCCCGTCAGGTCCCCCCGGCGCGGCGCGGCGAGGCCCGGCCCGGCGGGGCCCGGCCCGGCGTGGGGCGGGGCCGCCTCTGGCCCCTCCGAGCGGGCGGGCGCCGTCGTTTGCGTGTGCCTGGGCGGCCTTGGCGCCCCTCGCCCGCCTCCCCCCTCCTCCTCCGCCGGCACGGCGGGCCCGTCCTTACCGCTCATGGTGGCCGGGGGGGGCGAGCCCGAGCGGCGGCGGGGCGGGGGAGAGGAGGGGCGGGCGGGCCCGACTCGCTGACGAGGCGGCCTAACCCCGCCGGTGACCGCCAAGGGGCTGCCGAGGGAGGGAGCCGCGCGCCGCGGCCCCGGCCCCGCGGCCCGCCTCCGCCGACCCGTCCGCCAATGAAACACCGCCGCGGGCGGGCGAGTGATGGGTGGAACGGCCAGTGGAGAACGAGGGCGGGACGGCGGAGGGGGGAGGGAGGCGGGAGGAGCACCGCCCCCGCCGCCCCGCCCCGTGGGGGAGGGGGAGCGCCGCGGGCGGCGGCCAATGGAGGAGCGGGAGGGGGGGGCCGGCGGCGGCGGGGGCCAATCGGCGCCCGCGCGGGCTCGCAGGGGAGACCCCGTATGGGAGCGGCCGCGGCGGCGTGGGCCGCGGCGTGATGGGCGCGCGCCGCCGCCAATGAGGAGGGGAAGGCGGGGCGGAGGAGTGACTGGCAGTGCGGACCGTCAATCGGCCGCGCAGATCGCGCCGAGGTGGGGAAGGCGGGCTCGTACACTGACGGGCGCGCTGCCCAATCCTAACTCGGAGGCGTCGGCCGCGGCGGGGCGCCCCGCCAATGATAACGGCGGTCCGTCTCAAACTGACCAATGGGCGCCGCGAAGAGGCGGGGCGAACGGCCGGGCTGCGCCCTTGGAGGGACGGCTTGGCGGCGCCGGGAATGTGGCGGAAAAGGCGCCATTTTGGTGCTGGCTCCGCCCCGGCAGCGGCGGCCGCTTTGCCGGGAGCCGGGCGTCCCCCAGCCCGGGCGGCGTCCCCGGGGCGGCCACGCTGCCTCGGTAGCCCTACCCATGGCGCGACAGCCGTTCTCCTGTCACCTTTTCCTGTCACGAGCCACTTCAGCCCTGTCACGACAGCCGCCATCCCGCTGTGACATGTCTTCACAGGCCCTCGTTCCTGTGAAAACATCCCCAGGGCCCTGTCACGACCTGCCCCACGTCCTGTCACAGCACCCAGCCTTGTCGTGACAGGGACTGTCACCAGCGGGACGCCTGGTCCTCTCCCCGCCTCCGGTGCGAGCTCCTGGGGTCAACCCTGCTCCGGTTGGGGGTGGGGGTAGAGCTTTTTGGGCGGGCTCATAGGAAAAAGCCCCAGGTTTACAAAGAAATTAGGTTTTTGATGGTAATCGAGGCGTGACAGTCCCTGGGGATGTGGCCACGCAGCCACCCCGGCGGCGGGACATGGGCACGGCGGGTGACAAACCGGGAAGGGGAGACGGGAGGTGACATTTAATGCCTTATTCTTCTGTTTGTTTATTTTTGGTTTTTTTTTTTTTGCTTTCCAGTATCAAAGCCACCCCACCGGAGCCGCCTTTCCACCCGCTGCCCGTCCCCGCCGGTCACCACCCTTTGATGTCCCCCAGTGTCGGGGGGCCACAGCACGGGGAGCCCCCCACCCCAGCACCCTCCCCACAGCCCTGCTGTTGATTTTGGAGGCGCTGCCGACGCCAGCGAGCCCCTCGCCTGGCACCCCACTGACTGCTCAGATGCTGTCTTCGCCGTGACCTTTTTATTTTGCACTTTTTTTGGCCTAATTCCCTTCATCCCGCAGCTGGAAAATTGCTGTTGCTCACCGCGACCTCACCCCGCTTCCAGCGGAACTGTTTTATTTCGGCTTTTTGGTGCGGCACCGGCCCTGCCGGCCAGCTGTGAGCCCCTGGAGTCATTAAAACAACGCTGGATGAAGAGCAGAGACCCACCCTGGGGAGGTAAAATTGAACCAAAATAAAATCAAACCCTCCCACAGCTGGCAGTTTCTGGGGACAACCCCTCATCCTGGCTCTAGCACTGCACGGGGCCTGTCCCCCAAAACCCTGGCAGTGGGGGGACACAGCCATCCTGCCCTCTGTCCCCTCCCAGATGAGTGAAGCAATGGCTTTGTTGGCGGGGAGGCGGCTGCCGCGTCACCCCAGACCCCGCTGCGGCCTTGAAGTCGCCTCTGCCGCGGCTGTTGGGGGCCGAGGAGGGGTCCGTGGCCCTGTGCCCCCAGCGCCGAGCGGACACGGTGCTTCCTTTCATCTGGGTCCGTGTCCCGCCAGCTGTGGTGTCAGCAGCCAGGGATGGGACCGGTCCCCTGCTGTGCCTCAGTTTCCCCTCCTGACCCACAGCAGTGGCACTCGGGGACACGGAGCGTGTGTCCCCCATCCCTGTGCCTCAGTTTCCCCTCCTGACCCACAGCGGTGCCACTCGGGGACACGGAGTGTGTGTCCCCCCATCCCTGTGCCTCAGTTTCCCCTCCTGACCCACAGCAGTGGCACTCGGGGACACGGAGCGTGTGTCCCCCCATCCCTGTGCCTCAGTTTCCCTCCCAACCCACAGCGGTGCCACTCGGGGACACGGAGTGTGTGTCCCCCATCCCTGTGCCTCAGTTTCACCTCCCAACCCACAGCGGTGGCACTCGGGGACATGGAGTGTGTGTCCCCCCATCCCTGTGCCTCAGTTTCACCTCCCAACCCACAGCGGTGCCACTCGGGGACACGGAGTGTGTGTCCCCCCATCCCCGTGCCTCAGTTTCACCTCCCAACCCACAGCGGTGCCACTCGGGGACACGGAGTGTGTGTCCCCCCATCCCTGTGCCTCAGTTTCCCCTCCTGACCCACAGCAGTGGCACTCGGGGACACGGAGTGTGTGTCCCCCCATCCCTGTGCCTCAGTTTCCCTCCCAACCCACAGCGGTGCCACTCGGGGACACGGAGTGTGTGTCCCCCATCCCTGTGCCTCAGTTTCACCTCCCAACCCACAGCGGTGCCACTCGGGGACACGGAGTGTGTGTCCCCCATCCCTGTGCCTCAGTTTCACCTCCCAACCCACAGCGGTGCCACTCGGGGACACGGAGTGTGTGTCCCCCATCCCTGTGCCTCAGTTTCACCTCCCAACCCACAGCGGTGCCACTCGGGGACACGGAGTGTGTGTCCCCCCATCCCTGTGCCTCAGTTTCACCTCCCAACCCACAGCGGTGCCACTCGGGGACACGGAGCGTGTGTCCCCCCATCCCTGTGCCTCAGTTTCACCTCCCAACCCACAGCGGTGCCACTCGGGGACACGGAGCGTGTGTCCCCCCATCCCTGTGCCTCAGTTTCCCTCCCAACCCACAGCGGTGGCACTCGGGGACACGGAGTGTGTGTCCCCCATCCCTGTGCCTCAGTTTCACCTCCCAACCCACAGCGGTGGCACTCGGGGACACGGATCATGTGTCCCCCCATCCCTGTGCCTCAGTTTCACCTCCCAACCCACAGCGGTGGCGCTTGGGGACACGCAGGGACACCTACACAAGGTGGGTGGGGGATGTGGGGACTGTCCCCATCCTGCCACCGGCGCTGAGTCCCGGCCAGCTCGTCACACCACCCCCGTACGGGGCGAAGGCTGGACCTGCCTGTGTCTCTCGAGGGCGAAGGCTGCCTCCTCCTCCTCCCCCTCCTCCTCCTCCTCCTCCTCCTGGCCCCCACGCTGGCCTCCCCCCAGCCCCGCTGAGAGGGAATGATGAGGGACAAGCTGGGTGGATGGGGCTGGGGGCCACGGGAGGGGGGGCTGGAGAGAGCCAGCACAGGGCCCCCACCCCCTCATTAGGGCTCCCCTTAGAGCCCCTCACCTTCCCCCAGCACCCTGTGACTCCCATCAGGATCTTGATCTCATTAACCCCTCCTTCGTGGCACCACCACCACCCATTAGGACCCCCCCTATTAACCCCCACCCTATTAGCACCCCATTACCCCCCACCCCGTTACCCCCATCTGCCCCCTCCGTAACCCCCCCATCAACCCACACCCTATTAACGCCCCACTGCCTCCCACCCCATCATCCCCAGTATCCCCCCCGCTAGTGGCACACCATCAATCCCACTGCTCCCTGTCCCAGTAGCTCCCCATTGCCTCCCATTACTCCCCCCACCCCTTAGCATGCCAGCCCCACAGTGTCCCCAGTGTCCCCCAGTAACTCTAGCCCCCATAGCCCCCACAGCATCACTGAGTGTTACCCCCAGTCCCCCCCAGTCCCTTCCAGTGTCCTCCCGGTCCCCCTCAGCCCCCCAGTGTCACCCCAGTCCCACCAGTCCCTCCAGTCCCCCCTAGTTTCCCCAGTCTCCCCCAGTCCACCCACATCCTTCCAGCCCCACCAGGGTTCCCCCAGACCCTCTCAGCCCTCCCAGTCCCACCCAGTGTCTCCCCCAATCCCTCCCAGTGTCCTCCCAGTCCCCCTCAGCCCCGCAGCAACCCCCCAGTTCTCCCCAGTTCCTCTAGCCCCCCAGTCCCCCCAGCCTCCCACGAGTCCCCATGAGTCCCCCCAGTCCCTCCAGCCCTCCAGCCCCCACGTCCCCCCTAGTCCCCCGAGTCTCCCCAAGTGCCGTCCAGTGTCCTCCCAATGTCCTCCCAGTCCCCCGCAGTCGCCCCCCTCCCTCCCAGTCCCCCCTCGTTCCCCGAGTCCCTCCAGCCCCTCCCCAGTCCTTCCCAGTCCACCCCCAGTGTCGGCGCCCCCCGGTGGCCGCAGCGGGTCGGTGCCGCCCCCGGGCGCGGGTCTCTGCTGCCGCCTGGCGGGGGCACCTGGCCCGGCTGTCCCCGGCAGGGTCCCCAACCCTGTCCTCTGCTGTCCCCAACCCTGTCCTGTCCCCAGCAGGGTCCCCAACCCTGTCATGTGCTGTCCCCAACCCTGTCCTGTCCCTGTCAGGGTCCCCAACCCTGGCCCTGTCCTGTCCCCAGAAGTGTCCCCAGCTCTGGCCCCATACTTACCCCAACCCTGTCCTGTCCCCAACAATGTCCCCAACCCTGTCCTCACCCCAACCCTCTCCTGTCCACAGCCCTGTCCTTGTCCCCATCCCTGTCATTTTCCAGTGCTGTCCTGTCCCTGTCCCCAACCCTGTCCTGTTCCTGTCCCTCCCCTGCCTCAACCTTGTTAATGGCCTTTCTTTGTCCTGTACCCTCTCCTGTCCCCAACCGTAGCCATGTCACTGTCCTGTCCCAGTTCCTGCCCCATTCCCAGTTCTGCCCTGTCAGTGTCCCAGTCCCGTCCCCAAACCTCTCTCTCCCCCTGTCCCTGTCCCTGTCCTAGCTCTGTTGCTGTTCCCATCCCTGCCCCTGTCTTGTCCCCAACCCTGTTCCCGTCCCAGTCGCGACCCTGTCCCTAACCCAGTCCCATCCCTCTTCCCTGTCCCCACGTACATCCCTGTCCCCGTCCCGTCCCTGTCCCCATCTCACACCACCTGCGTTAGTGCTGGGGACACAGGATGGGGGCCTGAGGAGCCCTCAGCTCTGGCCAGGGGGGTGGACCAGTATGAGGGCAAACCGGGAGGGGAAACAGGGCACTGGGACCAGCCTGGGGGTAACAGGGGCACTGGTGTAGGTAATGGGGGCACTGGGATCAGTGTGGAAGGGAATGGGGACACTGGGGTGGTCATGGGGGCACTGGGGTGGGTAATGGGGACTCTGGGACCAGTCTGGCAGGGAGAGAGGCAGTGGGGTGGATAACGCGGACACTGGGACCAGTGTGGGAGTGAATGGGGACACTGGGGTGGGGTCATGGGGGCACTGGGGTGGGTAACGGGTTCTCTGGGACCAATCTGGCAGGGAAGGGGGCACTGGGATGAGAAATGGGGGTGCTGGAACCAGTCTGGGGCAGGGAGAGGCAATGGGGTGGATAACGCAGACGCTGGGACCAGTGTGGGAGGGAATGGAGATACTGGGGTGAGAAATGGGGGCACTGGGGTGGGTAGGGGGGCAGTGGGAGCAGCCTGCCAGGGAAGGGGAGCACTGGGATGAGAAATGGGGGCACTGGGGTGGGTAACACAGACACTGGGACCAGTGAATGGGGACACTGGGGTGGAACATGGGGGTGCTGGGGTGGGTAATGGGGTCTCTGGGACCAGTCTGGCAGGGAAGGGGGGCACTGGGATGAGAAATGGTGGTGGTAATGGGGACTCTGGGACCAGTCTGGCAGGGAAGGGGGGCACTGGGATGAGAAATGAGGATGCTGGGACCAGTCTGGGGCAGGGAGAGGCAGTGGGGTGGATAATGCAGACACTGGGACCAGTGTGGGAGGGCATGGAGACACTGGGGTGGGGTCATGGGGCCGCTGGGGTGGGTGGGGGGGCAGTGGGAGCAGCCTGGCAGGGAAGGGGGTCACTGGGGTGGGTCATGGGTGCGCTGGGGTGTGTAATGGGGAATCTGGGACCAGTCTGGCAGGGAAGGGGGGCACTGGGATGAGAAATGAGGATGCTGGGACCAGTCTGGGGCAGGGAGAGAGGCAGTGGGGTGGATAATGCGGATACTGGGACCAGTATGGGAGTGAATGGGGGCGCTGGGGTGGGAGTGGGGGCAGTGGGAGCAGCCTGGGGTGCCCAGCCCCCAGGGCCCCCCCCCCCCCCCAGGAGCGTCCCCCCGGGCCCCCCCGCAGGTCGCGGCCGCGGAGGAATCAGGGCGACGCCGGGCGACTCCCAGCAATTTTGGGTTGGGAACCACAGAAATGCAGCGTGGCGCGAGCCAGGCCCGGCCCGACCGCTGGGACGGGGACCGGGACAAGGACAGGGCATGGCCCGGGGGGCCCAGGCCACCGGGGGGGGGTCCCCTGGCAGCTTCGGGGGGGGGAGCCCCAGGACACCATGGAGGGACTTGGGGGGACCCCAGGCACCACGGTCCCTGGCAGCTTGTGGGGGACACAGGGCATCATGGTGGGGTCCTAAGGACCGGGTGATACCCTGGCAGCTTGTGGGGGGGGTGTCCCAGGACACCATGGGGAGGGGTCCTTGACAGCCTGGGGGGGTCACAGGTCTTGAGGTGGACCTGGGGGGGACCTAAGGCACCATCATCCCTGGCAGTCTGGGGGTCCCAGGACATTTGGCGGGGTCTCAGGGCTGGGGGAGGATCCCTGGCAGCTTGGGAGGTCCCCAAGGCACTATGGGGGTGTCCTGGCAGCCTGGGGGGGTCACAAAGCTTGGGGGGGACGGGACCTAAGGGAGGACACAGCTTGCCATAGGGGCGTCCTTGGCAGCCTAGGGGGGACCCAGGGCACCATGGCAGCCTGGGGGGGGATGCAGGATCTGGGGGAGGGTCTCTTGGCATGCCTAGGGGGGGTCCCAGGACCCCTTAGGGGGTCTTTTGGCAGCTGGAGGGGGGGGGTCAGGCCCCCCAATGCCAGCCCCGCGGCCACTGCTGCCACTGCTTTGATGCGGCTTCTGCACCGCAGCGCAATGAGAGCCACATGGTGGGGTGGGGAGATGGAGGGGGGTGAGAACAGGGTGGGGGGAGGGATGGGGGGACAGATGGGGGACAGACAGATGGGGTGCAGACCATGGGGGCTTCTCCATGGCACCTGGGGTCCATATCTGTCACCCCAGGGTCTGTCCTGCCATCCTGGGGTCTGTCTGGCCATCCTGGGGGTCTCCCCCTTGACCCCCCCGGAGTCCCCCCAGGGTCTGTCCTCGTGTCCCCACGGGCCAGGCCTGTCCCCCGTGGCCACCACAGTTATTTCTAGCCCAGCCGGGGGATAATTAGAGGGTGGGAAGGAAGCACCAGGGACGTGGGCATGGCTCGGCCCCGGGGCAACCTCTGCCCCCGGCTTCCCCGGGGTCTGGGGACCCCCAGCTCCCACCCCCCCCAACCCCCAGGTCCCTCTGGGTCCTCCCAGTCCCTCCAGGTTCCTCCTGGTCCCCCTTGTCACTTTGGGTCCCCCCATATCCCCATGAGTCCCCCACATCCTGTATGTCGCCTTGGGTCCCTCCATATCCATCAGGTGTCTCCGGTCCCTGGGGGTCCCCCATGTCCCACCTCAACCTCCCCCAGTGTCTCCCACATCCCCTGTGTCCCCCCAATCTCTCCTATGACTGAATGGGTCCCCCCAATCTCCCCCAGGTTCTTCCATGTCCCCATGGGTCCCTGCCCAATCTGCCCCATGTCCCCCTGGGTCCTCTGTGTCCTCGTGGGTCCCCCCCAATCTCCCCCATGACCTGTGCATCCCTCCAGGTCCCCCATGTTTCCCTGGGACCCCCCAGGCCTCCCTGTGTCCCCTGTGTACTCATGGACCGCTCCCCATGTCACCCCTATTCCCCTCCTGTCCCCCCATGCCCTATAGGTCCCCCCAGACCCTCATCTTGCCCCACCCCACATGGGGGCTGAACTTGGGGGGTGGGTGGGATGCCAGGGGGCCACCCAAACACCTGGGTCCCCCATACTGGGTGGGAAGCAGAGCCAGTGGGGTGCTGGGGAGATGCTCAACCCTGCTACAAGCCCTCAGAGACTCCCCGCCATTCCACCCCCCCATCCACCCCCCCGTCCCCGCGGCCGGCTGGAGCCCGCGGGTGCTGGCACGCCGTGGCCGGCGCACCCACACGCGCTGGGGCCGCCGCTATTTTGGGGCCTCTGACCGCAAGAGAAACATCCGGGGGCCGGAGCGTGGCGGGGGGGGACGAGGGACAGAGGGGACGTGGTGGCTGTCGTCGCCAAGTGGGGTGGGGGCGCGCGGGGCCACCCCGGGTGTCCCCCGGCTGGCAGCCTGCCATGGGGCATGGGGACACTGGGTAGGGGGACACTGTGTTACGGTGGGGTTGGGGACATCTGCTGGGGGGGGCCTTGGGGACACTGGGCAGGGGGACACTGTGCCACTGGGGACACCATACTGGGGGGTTTGGGGACACTGGGAGGGGGGACACCAGGCTGGGGGGTATGGGGACACTGGGTAGGGGGACACTGTGTTGTGGTGGGGTTGGGGACATCTGCTGGGGGGGGCCTTGGGGACATGAGACTGGGGGGCTTAGGGACACTGGGAGGGGGTACACCAGGGTGGGGAGCTTGGGGACACTGGGCAGGGGGACACTGTGCCACTGGGGACACCAGGCTGGGGGGCTTGGGGACACTGGGAGGGGGGACACCAGGCTGGGGGGCTTGGGGACACCGGGAGGGGGGACACCAGGCTGAGGGGCTTGGGGACATTTTGCTGTGGAAGGGGGGGTGGGTAACACATTCCCAGTTCTCCCTATTCTCAGTGCCCTAAATCCCCATTCCCAGTACCCCCAGTGCCCCATTCCCAGTATCCCCAGTGCTCCATTCCCAGCGCTCCCTATTCTCTGCCCGCAGTCCCCATTCCTAGAACCCCCAGACCCCATTCCCAGTGCCCCTAGTCCCCATTCCCAGCACTCCCAGTCCCCATCCCCAACACCCCCAGTCCCCTCTCCCAGTGCCCCCAGTGCCCCCAGTGCCCCCCTGCGCACACATGGAAGCGATTCGTGGGCTGATTTTCGCTCCCCTTTGAAGGGCCGCGGTGCCCCCGGCCCAGCTGCCGGCGCTTACCGCAGGACGCCTGGGTCCCCGCGCGGGGGGGGTCCGCGGTTACAGCTAGGGGGGTGTCCCCCAGCCCCTGGGGACAGGCACTGGGATGGGGACAGGGACATCTCCAGCCCTGCCTGGGGACTGCAACCTCTGTCCTGCTGAGACCCCCCCCATACTCATGCCATGGGGGCTGAGACCCCCCAAACTCATGTCAGGGGGGTTGAGAACCCCCTATATTCATGCCACGGGGGCTGAGACCCTCCTCTACTCATGTCATGGAGGCTGAGACCACCAAAACTCATGTCATGGGGGCTGAGACTCACCAAATTCATGTCATGGGGACTGAGACGCCCCCCCAAACTCATCTTAGGGGGGTTGAAAACCCCCCATATTCATGCCATAGAGGCTGAAGACCCCCCCATACTCATGCCATGGGGGCTGAGACCTGCTCCCCCCTCCAACTCATTTCATGGGTGCTGAGTCCCACCAAATTCATGTCAGGGGGATGAGACCCCCCCCCAAACTCATGTCATGGGGGCTGAGACCCCCCAATACTCATTTCATGGGGGCTGAGACCCCCCCAATACTCATGCCATGGGGGCTGAGACCCCCCCCAAACTCATGCCATGGGGGCTGAGACCCCCCAATACTCATGCCACAGGGGCTGAGACCCCCCAAACTCATTTCATGGGGGCTGAGACCCCCCCAATACTCATGCCATGGGGGCTGAGACCCCCCCAATACTCATGCCATGGGGGCTGAGACCCCCCAATACTCATGCCACAGGGGCTGAGACCCCCCAAACTCATTTCATGGGGGCTGAGACCCCCCCAATACTCATGCCACAGAGGCTGAGACCCCCCCCAAACTCATGCCATGGGGGCTGAGACCCTCCAAACTCATGTCGGGGGGCTGAGACCCCCAAACTCATGTCAGGTCCTGAGCCAGGCTGACAGATGGGGGTAAATGAGTCAGGGATGAGGGGGAGGGAGGGAGGGATGGAGGGAGGGAGGCTGGAGGGAGGGAGGCTGGAGGGAGGGAGGGAGGGGTGGCGGGTGGAGGGCTGCCGGAGGGAAGCAGAGCCCGAGGACAAGCCGTGGCGAAGGAGCCCCCCCATTTCCCCCCACCCCCGCGAGCGAACCCAGGCGTCCGGCCGGGGTATAAATACCCGGGTAATTGCGGGGGCCCCGAGTGCGGCCGTGGGGCCCGTGGGCGGCCGGGCCCGGCGCCGCCCTGTAATCAGCCCCCGCCGCCGCCAGCCCTCGCATCCCCCCCCGGCTCCCCTTGGCGGGCGACCGCCAAGCTTTGAAGGTCCCCAGGGGACACGGGGGGGTCCCTGCCACCCCAAAGCTGGGGGGGAGGCCCAAACCCCAGTTTGGACCCCCATCCAGGGGACCCCTGCGTTCGGGCGGCTCCCAAACCCCCCCATCACCGGTGAACCAAACCTTTGCGGTCAACGTTGGCAGGAGCCAAACCCCAGTGACCCCCCCCCCAAAAAAAAAAAACCCCTGGGGTGCCCCCACTCCACCGGCCGAGGAAGAGGAGGGATGGAGTGGCCCGTCCCAGTTTGCTCCCAGTTTGTGGGCAGTGGAAGCCCTGACGAGGGAGGGGGGAATGGGGGGGGGCAACGGTGGTTGCGGCCTTTCGGCGGGCGGCCGCGGCGCCGGCGGCTCCGGAGCGGAAAGCCCTGACTCAGGGCTGGGAAAGGGCCCCGCTGGCTCCCAAACGGCCGTGTCGGGGGAAAAAAGCTAGGAAAGGGGGAAAATAAAAAAGAAAAGGGGAAAAGAGGAAGAAAAGGGAAAAAATAAAGAGGTGGGGGGAAAGAGAAGAGGGGAAGAAAAAGAGTGGTTGGAATAACCTCCCCATAGTGGGGAAACTGAGGCGGGGGGGGATCCCCAGCCCCATCTCCAGGGCCACTCATGACCCTGTCCCCAGCCCTGCTCCCCTGCGAGTGTCACTTGTTCCTGTCCCCAGCTCTGCTCCCCCAGCCCTGTCCCACACCCTGGCCCCCATCCCCTTCCCTCGCCCCCCCAGTACCCACTCCTGACCCCATCCCTGTTCCCCCCATCCCCATCCCTGACCCCCATCCCCATACCTAGTTCCCCCTGTCCCCACTCCTGACCCCCATCCCTAGTTCCCCCATCCCCATCCCTGACCCCCATCCCCATCCCTAGTTCCCCCCATCCCCATCCCTAGTTCCCCCTGTCCCCATCCCTGACCCCCATCCCTGACCCCCATCCCCATCCCTAGTTCCCCCCATCCCCATCCCTGACCCCCATCCCTAGTTCCCCCATCCCCATCCCTAGTTCCCCCCATCCCCATCCCTGACCCCCATCCCCATCCCTAGTTCCCCCGTCCCCATCCCTGACCCCCATCCCTAGTTCCCCCCATCCCCATCCCTGACCCCCATCCCTAGTACCCCCTGTCCCCATCCCTGACCCCCATCCCCATTCCTAGTTCCCCCGTCCCCATCCCTGACCCCCACCCCCAGTTCCCCCCATCCCCAGTTCCCCCTGTCCCCATCCCTCCCCTGTCCCCATCCTGAGTCCAATTCCAGCCCCATCTCTGCTCCAGCCCCGTCCCTGGTACCTCCAGCTCCATCCTGGGTCCTGTCTTGTCCCCATCCCTGCTCCATCCCTATCCTGCCCCTGTCCCCGTCCCTTGTCCCCCAGCCCCATCCCAGCCCCTCATCCCTGCTCCCTCCCCACTGGCACTGGTTTGGGGTAGTTTTGCCCTGTTTCACCCCTGCAGACCCTGGGCTGAGGCGGAGGGACAGGGGGACAGCCCCCCCCCCCCCCTTTGTCCCTCTCTTCCCCCTTTTGCCTTTTTCCTCCCTCCTTTCCAGCACTTTTCCCGTTCACCCCCTCCTTCCCCTTCCCATCCCTTCCCCCCCTCTTCCCCATCCCTTCCCCCCGCCCGGCCCTTTCTCCCCTCTCTCCTTCCTCCGCCTTTCCCCTTTTCCTTCCCCTTCCCTTCCTGCCGGGGCAGCCCCTCTGCACTTCCCCCCGCTCCCCACTCCTCTCCCTTCCCCTTCTCCCCCCCCTCCTCCTGCCCCCCCGCACCGTCCCTGTCCCCCAGCCCCCGGCCTCCCTTCTTCAGCCTTCAGCCTCCCTGTCTTCCTCCCTTCACAACTTTTTTCTTTTCTTTCTCTTATCTTTCTATTTCCTTTTTCTTTTCTTTCCTTATATTTTTTCCCTTCCTTTCCTTTTCCCTTTCCTTTTCCCTTTCCTTTTTCCCTTTCCTTTCCCCTTTCCTTTTTCCTTTCCTTTCTTCTTCTCTTATCTCTTCCCTCTTCTCTCCTTTCCTTCCTAATTTCTCTCCCCCTTTCAGCTCCTTGTTCTTTTTGCTCAGCCTCTTTCCCTTCTTTTCCCCTTTTCCTCCTTCTCCTTCCTCTTTCCCTCCCCTTTCCTTTTCCCTTTCCCATTTCCCTTCCCTTTCCCCCTGCCCTCCCCTCCCTTCCCCCGACCCCCCCGGCCCCCCCCGGCGAGGGGCGGTTCGGGGCAGGGCTCCCGGCCCCGGTCCCGGCCCGGCCCAGCCCCGCCGCAGCGGCACAGCGGGGCGGGCGGCCGCCGCGGCGCTCCCTCCCTCCCGCACCGAGCCCCGGGACACCGGCACCCCGGGACACCGGCACCCCGAGACACCGGCACCCCGACACCGGCACCCCGGGACACCGGCATCCCCGCGGCCGGTACCCACCCACCCCCGGCATCCCCGGACCCGCGGAGCCCCGGAGCGCGGTGAGGAGCCCGGGGAGGGACCCGGGACAGCCCCGACCCCCGGGAGGTCTGAGGGAGGGGGGGACCCCGCGGGACAGGGACCCTTCGGGATGGGGGACCCCCCCCCGCCCCGGGACATGGACTCCCGGGGTGCGGGACCCGTGGGGTGGGCGACCCGCTCCAGGATGGGGGAGACTCCCGAGGTGTGGGACACTCCAGGACAGGGAACCCCGGGGATGGGGGACACCCCTCGGGACAAGGACCCCTGAGATATGGGACCCCGTGGGATGGGGGATCCCCTTCAGGGCGGAGGACTCCCCTGGGATGGGGACCCTCTTGGGATAGGGACCCCCCGGGTTATAGGACCCTTCAGGATAGGGACCCTTTGAGGAGAGTGACCCCCCCCGCCCCGGGACAGGGACCCTCCAGGACAACGATCCCCTCCAGGATGGGGGAGTCCCCCGGGATACAGGACACCCCCAGGATGGGGTGATGCCCCTGGGACCAGGACCCTCTGGGACAGGACCAACACACCCCTCCCCGGAAAAGGAGACCCCTTTGAGTCAGGAAGGGTCCCCTGGAATATGGGACACCCCCCCGCCCCCCCGCATGGGACTTGGCCTGGGGAGGACCCAGGCGTCCGGGCGTGGGGCTCGGTAGCTCCGGGGATATTTTCAGCCCAGGGACTTTGTGGCTGTTCCTAGGCAGGCTCTGTGTGTGTGTCCCCCCCAGCCCCACCCTGTCACCACTGCCACCGCTGCACCGGCCACCAGAACCCAACCCGGGGACCGCTGGGGTCCTGCGGCACTGGGGCACCCCGGGGTGCTGAGCCCTGGGTGCTGGCAGGGGCTGGATGGGGCTGCGATGCCCCGGGACCTGCTGTTAGGGACACATCGGTCCCCAGGGCCATCGCACCCCAGACCTGGGTATGGGGACACATCTGTCCCCAGGGTCGTGGCACCCCTAGAGCAGCCGATGGGAACACGTCCATCCCCAGGAGTCTGGCACCCCTTGGGGACACATCCGTCCCCAAGGCCGCGGTGACGGGGCCACGTCCGTCCCTGGCACGGGGCCACCCCTGGACAGGCACCAGAGGCCACCGCAGTCCCTGGGAGCCGTGAGGACCGGCAGATGGGGACCTGCCACCCCCCATCCCTGTGTGGGGCCCGATCCTCTGCCCCAACTGTCCCTGTGCCACCAGGGTGTCCCCCACCCTAGCAGGACCTGCACCCCACTGTCCCCAGGGAGGGGACAGGGACACGGGGATGGCGGCTAACTACCACCTCCACCCCAAACTGCCCCCTCCTTGGGGACGGTTTCACCGTGCGAGCAGGGGGAGCCAGGGCCCTGGGTGGTGGGGCGTCCCGGACGCCTGGGTTCACGGGATGGGGAGAGGGGGGAAGCCGGGGCCAAGTGAGGACGGGGGCTGGTGGCGGGAGGGTGGCCTGGGGGCTCATGGGCACAGTGTCCGGGGAAACTGAGGCAGGGGCTGAGAGGGCACCCGCTGGGGTCAGGGCTGGGGGCACATCAGGGGTGGGGACCGGGGATGGGGTGTGGGGACCTGGGACTGGGGACGAGGGACCCAGAACTGGGGTTTGGAGACCAGGGAGTGGGGATCAAGGACTGGGGACAAAGGGACAGGGATTGGGGACCTGAGACTGGGGGCCAGGAACCGAGCACGGGGGATCAGGGACAAGGGACTAGGAATTGGGGTCCGGGGACCCCCAGAGCAGGGGCTGGACCCATCCCACCCTGGGGGGCTGCTCTAGAGTGGGGGGGACACAGGAAGGGTCGGGGTCCCCACCAGTGCAGAGGCCACGCAGAGCCATGAAACCACCAGCATTTCCCCCCTCCCAGCCCTGCAGCAGCCACTTGTGCACCGAGCTCGCGCCGTTCTCAGCCCACAGCTCCCGGCTCCCTGGGGCGCCTGCCCTGCTCCTAATTTCCCGGCGCAAGCGGAGCTGATTTATGGGAGGTTTACACTATTTTAAGCGTGCCTCCGTTAGACGCTCGCCCTGGTTTTAATTACCTCGGCTCTCGCGGCAGGGCAGCGTTCCCGGGGCATAGGCCTGGCCCTTGTTATCCTTGGAAAACCGGGAGCGCGCTGCGGCCGCGGCCGGGGCCGGCTTAAAAATAGGCGCAATAACCACGGCAAAAGGCGGGGGACCCCCCCCCCAAAAAAAAAAAAAAAGCTGGAAAAGCCACAAAGTGGGTGAAGGGGAGGGATAAATTTGAAAGTATTCAAATAAAGGGAAAAAACTAGGGGTGATGGGGGGGAGCAGCTCATGACGCCCGGTCTCAGCCCACGGCAGCTGAAAGCCATGAAGGGCATAAAAGCAGAGGAAGTCACCCGGGGAGGGGGGCGGCCACAGCGTAATTCGATTAAAAGGCCATAAAAGCAGAAGGAGCTGAGATTGGGAGCAGGGGAAGGCTGGGGGGTGGTGGGAAGGGGGCCCCCCGCTGCTGGTACAACCCTGCTGTTAGCCCTCAGAGAAGCCCCTTGTGAGGATGCCTCTGTTCTGTGGGTGGATACAGGGTGTTCTCACCCTGTGGGAGGGGGGGAAACTGAGGCACAGAGGAGCAGGGAGCACCGGGGGGCGGTGGGGTGGGGAGGGAGGTGATGGGTGTCACCGTGGGGTTGGGCATAGCTGGAGTGTGGGTGCTGCCTGGGGCTGGGTGCCCCGCGATACTGGGCACCCATGGGGCCAAGCGTCCCACGGCACTGGGTGCCCATTGCCCTGCTTGACACCCCAATACTGGGCGCTCCACAGTGCTGGGTGCTCTGTGGTCTGTGATACCCCAATACCCATTGCTTTGGGTGCCCTACAGCACTGGGTGCCCCATGGTCCTTGATACCCCAATACGGGTGCCCCACAGTGCTGGGTGCCCCGTTGTACTGGGTGGCCCCCCTTACAACTGGGTACCCGCCTCTATCTCCTTCCCCCCAGCACCCTAACACCCGTCTCCCTCTTCCTGCAGGCCGCCGGGCGCCATGGCCCCGTGCCCCCGCTGACGCCGCCCCCACCACCTCGGGGTGCTCCCACCCGTCCCCCTCACCGCCGCCATGGGTGACTCCTACACCGCCGCCTTCCCCAGCGCCCCGGGGCTGCTCTCGCCCTCGGCCAGCCCCCAGGCATCGCCCGGCCCCTACGGCCCCGACTACGGCCCCTTCGGCCACCCCTTCCCGGCACCCACCGGTGCCCAGGAGGTGCTGGGTGCCCCCGTAGTGGTGACGGCCAAGGGGCACCCACCGGGCGACTGCCTGCCGGGCGTCTACCCCTCGCTGGAAATGCCACATCCCTACGGTTCCTGGTACAAGGGTGGCATCGGCGGGGGGCTGCCGGGGGGCTCGGGGCCGGCAGCACCCTCCTGGTGGGACGTGCACCCCAACGGGGGCTGGCTGGGGGGGCCGGCGGGCGCCGAGGGGCTGCAGGGCTCGCTGCAGGGCCAGCCCACCCTCAGCCCCCCGCTTCCCACTTACGGCTCCGATTTCGGGGCTCTCAACCCCCCGCCGTACACCAGTAACCCCGCCGCACCCCCTACCCCTAAAACCAACCCGGGCGAAACCCCTAAGGGACCACGCGGCGGTTCGTTAGGGGGTCGTCCGGCCTGCGATTGTCCTAATTGCCAAGAGTTGGAGCGTTTGGGGGGTCCGGGAGGATCCCGACGAAAGCCGGTTCATAGCTGCCACATTCCGGGCTGCGGGAAGGTGTACGGCAAAGCCTCCCACCTGAAAGCCCACCTGCGCTGGCACACGGGCGAACGCCCCTTCGTCTGCAACTGGCTTTTCTGCGGCAAACGTTTCACCCGTTCCGACGAGCTGGAACGGCACGTCCGTACCCACACGCGAGAGAAAAAATTCACGTGTCTCCTTTGCAGCAAGCGTTTTACCCGCAGCGATCATCTCAGCAAGCATCAGAAGACCCACGCTGAAGCCGGCCCCCCAAAACCGACCCCCGCCGCTACCGGGGAGCAGCCCCCCGCTTCTCCTCGGCAGCCTCCGGCTTCTCCCGGTAAAGATGCCGGTAGCCCCGAGGCAGGCAGTTTGTTGGAGATTTGAGCCTTCATCCTCCGTCTTCATCCTCCTCTGCGCCGCTGGGGATATTTATTACGGGGTGCTGCCCCCCCCCCCCCCCAAAACCCCGCATTCCCCCCGCCCCGGGGCTGGTGGCAGCTCCTCGTTAGCGATTATAATTTATGTCTTAAATTATGGGGGGGCTCTCCGAGTGCTCTGGGGCTCACTGGGGGGTGGGGTGTTGAGGTGAGACCCCTCCTCTTTCTTCCCCACCCCCCCCCAATCTTCTCGCCCCCGAAACCTCGCCGGTCGCCGCGCGCCCCCGCACAGAGCTCAGGGACAGGGTTCACCCCTTCTCCTCCGGCCTCGTTAGCACGCCCGGTTCGTTAGGCGCTAATGTAACGTACCACACACCCCCCTTTTTTTAGCTGGCTGCCCCCCCCCCAAAAAAAAGTAATAAAGGGATTGCTAAGGCGTGAAAGCGGAGCCGTGCCCCCTTCTCCTGCGTCAGCGGGGCTGAGGCCGGGCAGCTTCATCACAGGGATGGGCTCTGCCTTCCTCCCGCGCTCCTCCTCTGCTGCAGCTCTCGGTGCTCAAAGGGAAACTGAGGCACGGAGGGGACGTGGCTCCGCTCGGGGTCACCGTGTCCCCCCCTTTCTGGGGGGTGGTGGGAGCTGAGTGGGGTCAGTTCAGCTCTGTCCCCTTGTCCCTCATCGCTGGGGCTCCGTGCCTCCATAGCCCCACGCCGCTGGCGCCTTGTGCTCCCATATCCCTGTGTCCCCATGTCCCCAGGACCCTGTGTCCCTGTGTCCCCATGTCCCCAGGACCCTGGGTCCCTGTGTCCCCACAGCCCCAGGACCCTGGGTCCCTGTGGTCTCCTGCCCCTGTCTCTCCCCATTCCTGGGACCCCATGGTGCCACGTCCCCATATCCGTGTGTCCTCCAGACCCCATAGCCCCATGCCCCCATGACACCATATCTTGATGTCCCCATGTCCCTACATCCATATGGCCCCACACCCCCATGTCCCCACACCCCACCGTCCCTGTGTCCCCCATCCCACTGGTCCCACATCCCTGTGTCCCCATGTCCCCACACCCCTCTGTCCCTGTGTCCCCATGTCCCCCCGTCCCACATCCCTGTGTCCCCATGTCCCCATACCCCTCTGTCCCTGTGTCCCCATGTCCCCCCGTCCCACATCCCTGTGTCCCCATGTCCCCACACCCCTCTGTCCCTGTGTCCCCATGTCCCCCCGTCCCACATCCCTGTGTCCCCATGTCCCCACACCCCTCTGTCCCTGTGTCCCCCATCCCACTGGTCCCACATCCCTGTGTCCCCATGTCCCCACACCCCTCTGTCCCTGTGTCCCCATGTCCCCCTGGTCCCATATCCCTGTGTCCCCATGTCCCCATACCCCTCTGTCCCTGTGTCCCCATGTCCCCCTGGTCCCACATCCCTGTGTCCCCATGTCCCCACACCCCTCTGTCCCTGTGTCCCCATGTCCCCCTGGTCCCATATCCCTGTGTCCCCATGTCCCCATACCCCTCTGTGCCTGTGTCCCCATGTCCCCCCGGTCCCACATCCCTGTGTCCCCATGTCCCCCTGGTCCCACATCCTTGTGTCCCCGTGTCCCCATACCCCTCTGTCCCTGTGTCCCCGTGTCCCCCCGGTCCCACATCCCTGTGTCCCCATGTCCCCCTGGTCCCACATCCCTGTGTCCCCATGTCCCCATACCCCTCTGTCCCTGTGTCCCCATGTCCCCCTGGTCCCACATCCCTGTGTCCCCATGTTCTCCCGTCCCACATCCCTGTGTCCCCATGTCCCCACACCCCTCTGTCCCTGTCCTCCCATGTCCCCCCGGTCCCACATCCCTGTGTCCCCATGTCCCCATACCCCTCTGTCCCTGTGTCCCCCCATGTCCCCCCGGTGCCACCTCCCTGTGTCCCCATGTCCCCATACCCCTCTGTCCCTGTCCTCCCATGTCCCCCAGTCCCACATCCCTGTGTCCCCATGTCCCCCCGTCCCACATCCCTGTGTCCCCATGTCCCCATACCCCTCTGTCCCTGTGTCCCCATGTCCCCCCGTCCCACATCCCTGTGTCCCCATGTCCCCATACCCCTCTGTCCCTGTGTCCCCATGTCCCCAAGCTCAGGAACCCCCCCCAAGCCACTTTCGGGGACCCGATGGGACGCTGCCATCCACACGTGACAGCAATGCTCACGCCGGCCTTGTCCCGCACACGAGTGTGCCCCAGCCCCGCACACCCACCCCAGCCAGCCACACACGCGTCCCCCCGACACCACGCGTCCCCGGTCCCAGGGACATCCATGCACGGGAACACACAAACACGTGTGTGCACAGGGACACACGAGCACGGCCCCCGCCCAGCTCAGCCAAACCTTGTCCCGTGCCTCAGTTTCCCCACGGCAACATCACGGGCGAGGGCCACGTGGCAGCGCGTGGGCACGCGGCAGGGCCATGTGTTACCGAGGACACCCCAATTTTGGGCGCCGTGGGCTGGCGAGCACCCCACACCCCCTCCCCACGAGCAGCCCCCCCCCCTCAGCTGCCCTGGGCTCCTGCCAGCCCTTTGATGTGCCCAGCCCTGGTTTGGGGCTTTTCTGAAAAAAAAAACAACCAAAACCAACCCACCAAAAAAGCCACGGAAAAAGGCAAAGGAGGCGGAAACGGGCTCCTGTGCCAGCACAAAGGGGGGAGGCGGGGGTGGGGGCGCAGCTACCGGCACCCACCACCCCGCGGGGGGATGGGGACAGGGATGGCGGTGGGTCCCCGTGCCAGCGTGGCGGAGCCCCCGGTGCCACCCCCGGCCACGTGTGCCAGCCCTGGGGTGAGTCACGGCGGCCACGGCTGCGCAGAGCTGGCCAGGACCCAGGTGTCCCCGGGGAACGGGGGGGGGGGGTGACACGTTACCCTCCCCCCCCAGAAGTGGGGAAACTGAGGCACGGAGGTGTCCCCGTGCCAACAGGGCGGCCGGAGCCCAGTGCCACGCCGCAGAGGGTGACTGAGCCGTCCCCAGCGTGGCTCCCGGGGGAATTTGGAGTGGTGGGTGCCAGCTCCCCTTACAGCCCCCCAACTCTGCCCCCCCTCCCAGGCACAGGTTTGCTCTTTTCAGGGTGTTTATCCCCGCCCCCCCCGAACGCACCAGCCCCGCTGCCGCTCGCCGTGGGTGGGCCAGTGCCAACGAGAGCATCCAGCCACGTTCCCGAGCCAAACCCCGACCCGGCGGCCACCGAGGGCTCGACCGCCCGGAGCCACCCAAACCACGGAGCCCAAACCCATCCAAAGACCCCCCCTCAAAACCCCATCAGGGCCTCCCCCACTTTGGCAGCACCAGTTTTTCCCTTCTCGCTGCCCCAAGGGGCCTTATTTTTCTTTTTTCTTTTTTTTTTTTTTTTTTTGGGGGGGGATATGATGTGTTCAGCTCCCACCGCCGGGTCCAAGGGAAGGGAAGCCACGAGGCCACGCCAGCCCTGCGGTGGCTCTGATGTCGGCGCCGTCCAAATCGTTGTCTCCTATCAAACCCCGCTCGCTCCGTAACGGGTGAGGAATGCAGGGCCCCCCGCCGCAGCCCCCCCCGCCGCAGCCTTTATTTAATATCCTGAAAAAATTAAAATAACTTTTGCGGCCGCTAAGGAAAACACAGAGATAAATATAATAAAAGCGAGCCGAAAACAGGAGGGGAAGGGAAATTGAGAGCCCAAGAAGAGGAGCTGGGAGTGATCCAAGGGGAGGGGGCTGGGCTGGGGGGGAGGGGGGGCGCAGGACCCACTGTCCTGCCTGGGGGGATGTAGGCACCCATGGGACCTGGGTGTGGTGAAAGAGGGGGATGTGGACACCCGTGGGGCTCAGGTATGGGGTGGGGAGGGACATATTCACCCGTGGGACCTGGGTGCCTGTAGGACCTGGGGCGGGGGGTGGGCATGGGCACCCACAGGACCCGGGCACCCATGGGATCCACGTACAGGGTGGGGGGCACAGGCACCCACAGGACCCAGGCACAGGGTGGGGTTGCACACGGGCACCCACGGGACCCGGGTGCGGGGTGGGGTGGGGACACGGGCACCCACGGGGCCCGGGTGCGGGGTGGGGGGGGAACACGGGCACCCACGGGGCCCGGGTGCGGGGTGGGGGGGGAACACGGGCACCCACGGGGCCCGGGTGCGGGGTGGGGTGGGGACACGGGCACCCACGGGGCCCGGGTGCGGGGTGGGGTTGGACACGGGCACCCACGGGGCCCGGGTGCGGGCAGGTAAAGGTTGCACCCATGGGACCCGAGCACGGGGGGAGGGCACCCACGGAGGTGAGCACCCCACCCCACGGAACCGCGCACGGGAGGGTCACGATGTGCTCGGGGCACCCCTGGGTGCGGGGTGTGCCCGGGGGTGCAGGACACGGGGGTGCCGCGGGGACCCCACGGGGGGGTGCAGGACACCGCGGGGGGGGTGGTCCCAGCGCGGCTCGGGCACCACCCGCCGCTTTCCCGCCCCTGCGAAGGGGCGGGGGGCGCACCGCCTCTCTTAAAGGGGAAATGCTCCCCCAAAGCTGCACCCTCCAATTTACCAGCCCACCATTACAGCGGGGGAGCCCCCAATTCACCGGAGGGGGGTCGGCGCCGAGGGTAGGACGAGTCACTGCCGGAGTGAGCCAGACGGGGAGGGGGCCGGGTGCCGCCCCGCCCCGCCGCCCCGGCTCTGCGCCAAGCGGGGCCGCGGCCCCTTTAATTCCCCACCGCCGCCGCCGCCAGGGGGCGCGCGAAGGCGGCCGCGGAAAGGGATTGGCCCTCGCCGGGACCCGTCCGCGGGAGGCGGGAAAAGGGTGAGGGGCGACAAGATGGCGGCGCCCGAGGGAGCGGGGGGCGGCGGGGTAGGGGGGCGGCTGTGGGCCGTTGACAGGGCGGGGAGGGGGCGCTGCGTGTGTGAGGGGCTGGGGAGGGGGCTCAGGCTGGAGCTGGCGCGCCCCGGGGGGGAAGGATGCCCCCTCCCCAGCGGCTGCACCTCTCAGCCCCGGTTGGTGGGGGGGAAGGGGGCAGCTGCACCGCCCAGCCCCTTTTTTTGGGGGGGAAGGGGGGGAGCTGCACCTCTCAGCCCCTTTTGGGGGGGAAGGGGGGAGCTGCACCGCTCAGCCCCTTTTGGGGGGGGAAGGGGGGAGCTGCACCTCTCAGTCCCTTTTGGGGGGGAAGGGGGGAGCTGCACCGCTCAGCCCTTTTTTTTGGGGGGAAGGGGGCAGCTGCACCGCTCAGCCCCTTTTTTTGGGGGGAAGGGGGGAGCTGCACCTCTCAGTCGCTTTTTAGGAGTGAAGAGGGGTCTGCACCTCTCAGCCCCTCTTTGGGGTGGTAAAGGGGTGGGCTGCACCTCTCAGCCCCGGTTGGTGGGGGGGAAGGGGGCAGCTGCACCGCCCAGCCCCTTTTTTTGGGGGGGAAGGGGGCAGCTGCACCGCCCAGCCCCTTTTTTTGGGGGGGAAGGGGGCAGCTGCACCGCTCAGCCCCTTTTTTTGGGGGGGAAGGGGGCAGCTGCACCGCTCAGCCCCTTTTTTTGGGGGGGAAGGGGGCAGCTGCACTGCTCAGCCCCTTGTTTTGGGGGGAGGGGGGCAGCTGCACCGCTCAGCCCCATGGCGCGTCTCTCACCCCCAGGACCTCCAGCGGGATGTGCTCCTTGGCGCTGTTCCCCCCCCCGCCACCCCCTGGGGACATCACCCTCTATGAGTTCAATAACGCCTTGGTCTGTGGCCGCCTCTATGAGCAGCTCCCGCTCGCCTTCCAGAGCCAGGTGAGCCCTTCCAGGCTCGGGGTAACACTGTGCCCCCCCCAGCTGTGACTGGAGCTCCAGCCCCTTCAGCTGGGGGTGCCTCCTTGCCCCCCACAGAGGTTGCCCTCAGCATGGAGGAGAGAGGCTCACGCCTAGGGTGTTTCTTCATCCCTTCACCCCGTCTTTGTGCCCCTCCTTCTCTCACATTGCTGTTTGCTTTCTGCAATGGGGGGGGGGGGCCTTTCCCCAGCTGCCCCCCTGCCCCGAGTGCTTCGCTCACCACTCAGCGTGTCTCTGCTCGCAGCTGGCAGACCTGCCCGTCCTCAGCCTGCCCAAGGAAGCTCTCAAGGCTCACAGCCGGCTGGAACACAGCACCCGGCCGGCCTTCATCCACCACCGCGAGTCCCTCTGGAAGAGATGCCTCAGTGCCTGGTGAGTGCACGCCCCGCTGAAACAGCCAGGCCTGCGGGAGGCAAAGCCAGGAGCTGCCCCTTCACCGAATATCTGCGCACAAACCCCCTTCCCCGTACTTCTTCTGCAGCCTCTTTGCCCAGGAGCATCGCAGAGGCCTTGCTGCCCTGCCAGCCCTCACCCACAGAATTATGGAATGCCCTGAGCTGGGAGGGACCCGCAGGGACCATCGAGCCCAGCTCCCGGCCCTGCACAGGACACCCCAAATTCACACCGTGTCTCTGGGGGCCTTGGCCAAGGGCTTCTGGAACATCGCCAGGCTGGTGCCGTGATGCCTCCCTGGGGAGCCTGTGCCAGGGCTCCACCACCCTCGGGGGGAAGGACCTTCTCCTAATGCCCAGCCTCACCCTCCCCTGGCACATCTCCCTGCCGCTCCCTCGGGGCCTGGCGTTGGGCACCAGAGAGCAGAGACCAGCCCTGCCCCTCCTCCTGCCCTCGGGAGGGGGCTGCAGAGCCCATGAGGCTGCCCTCGGCCCCCTCTGCTCCAGCTGAACGAGCCGTGGGAGGGCACAGCTGGCTCCCAGGCCTTCACAGCGCTGTGCAACACCCCAGTCTGAGCTTCCTGGGAGAGTTTGGGTGTTCATAACATAGCTGAGAGCTCAGCGCAGCTCAGGGCAGGTCCAGCAGTCACTGGTGACTGGGGTAAGTGCAGCCAGCTGAGGGGAGAACTGCCTTGGAGGCCTGGGGGGATTCTCAGCAGGTGAGGGGGATTTTGAGGGGATGGGGGAGGGAGGTGGCTGGGCTTTGTGTCACCAACGTGCAGGGTGAGGGAGGCTGACTGAGCTTTCTGCTGCAGGCGGGACGTGGGGCTGTGCGGGGTGCTGAAGGAGATCGCCAGTGCCGAGGAGGAGGGTGAGTCTGGGCTGCTCGTGGAGGACCTGAAGATTTCCTGGGTCTCTCTGGATCTCGTTTTGATCCTTTGGTTCCCTTCAGCCCCTTTCCCACCGCTGCTGTCCCTGCCTGTCACAGCTGCCTGTGTTTCCTTTGCCTGTCGGGCCTCTTGTTGAAGCCCACAGAAGTGATCGATGGTCCTTTACTCTCCGCAGGGCTGCAGTGGGTGAAGACAGGCTCGAGCTACACGCTGGCCGTGTGCCACTGGCTCTCCTCACTGCACGGCTCCTTGTTCCCCCACCTCTCGGTGAGTCTTTGCAGGACTTAACCCTTGTGCTCAGGAAGGCAGGGATGATGCGGCATGTCCTGCGACACTGACCCTGTACCAGGGGGATGGTTTGGCTGGCGGGTGGGCGCTTCCCAGCTGAAAACACAGCAAAATATTCCTCCTGGTGGTGCCCAGCTATGAATGCTGCGGGTTTCCTGCTCCAAAGGGAGGAGAATGGGCGCTAGAAAGGGATTAGGACAACAAAGTACTCCAAAAGAGACTGAAATCGAGGAGGGGGGAGAGGGAAGCAGGGGTTTGGATACCGGGGGGGTCCTCGCTGCTGTACCAGAGGCAGCTCCTGCTCTCACGTGCGCTGCCAGCTCAGTGTTAACTCTTCTCCCCTGAAGCTAACCAGCGAAGACATGATCGCAGAGTTCTCCCAGGCAGTGGACTGGTGAGTCCTGCGTGCTGTGAGACCACCGTGTCTGGGTGTCTGTGAAACCTTGTGAAATGGGGCTGGGGAGCTGAGTGAAAGGGGTGGGGGTACAAGGGCAGGATCACCTCATTTTTTATGTGCTCAACCTCCCCACTGGGTAGATGTTACAGCAACTATTTCCCTGTTGCCTCTGGCTGCCCCAGTTTGTCTATGACAGCAAGGAGCAAAGCGTGCCCTAATGCACTGCACATGGGGGGAGCTGCATTAAACGAGATCAGGGCTTGGAAAATTCCTTGAAATATCATCCCTTGACTGTTAACTGGCCCTTCGGCAAAGACCTGCAAATCATTGCCAGGAATGGGGAATTTATCAGAGAAAACGGTCCCATTCGACAGCGAAAAGACTTTATTTCACTGGTGACTCTGGGTACTGCCTTTGTTGGTCTTGGGGGGCTGCTGGGTGGTCACGCCTGATGCCTGAGCCCATCATTGCTGCCTTGAGCCCAAAATGCTGGTGCGGCAGCTGGTGTGCCTCAACCTGCCCCGTCCCTCCTTCCAGGGCTGGCTGCACCATCCGGGCCTTCGCCTGGCACCCCCACACCAGCAAGTTTGCTGTGGCTCTTCTGGATGACTCCATTCGGGTCTACAACTCCAACAGGTGAGGGCTGGGCTGCTCCTCGGGCACCACTGGCCACATCCCTGGAGACACTGCTCCTTGGGGGGTGCCTCCACAGACCCCCCTGCTCCCCATTTTGCCCTCTCACATCCACCTCAAGCTCGTACTGAGGATTCGCTGCCTTGCACTGCCTCGGTGTTTGCTCAGGCTTTGCTCTCACCGGCACCATGTCCCCAGAACTTCTTGTGTTCTCCAGCAAGACATCTCCAAAAATCTCTGGCCTACTTAAGCTTTGGTTTTTCTTTCCCTCTGTGCTCCTCGGGGCAGCCTGGGCAGGCGCAGGCTGTGGCAGCGTATGGCCTGGCTGCCATCATAGGCAGAGCAGCCTCTCGAGCGTCGTTGAGTCTCCTTTCTCCTCCAGGTCTCCCTGCTCCCCCAGTGCATGTAAAGCCTCCCTCAGGAGAAGACTCTGCCGGCTGGTCCTGCAGCCCTCCCCGCGCCTCCCCGCTGAGGCATTCTCCCCCAGCTGGGATTTCAAGCCAGCAAGTGCCATCTGCCGCCCCGGGGTCTGGCCGTGGGCAGCACAGGGCATGGTGCTTAATCGCACGAGGTGTGCTCTGGCTCGCTGCACGGCGCCGGTGTCACCTGGCTGGGATCTCCTCTGTCCCCCCCCATGGAAGCGGTTCATGCTGGGGCACACTCCCTCTCCCACTCTAAGCTTTTAGGCCCCCCACTGTGGTCAGAGCTGGAGAGAGGACACTGGGAGATGGTCCACAGCCCTCTCTGGGTGGTGTGAGGGCTCCAATCCCCCATTTTCCCTCTTGTCACGCTTCCCTCCTCTCTGGCAGCGCCACCATCCCCTCGCTGAAGCATCGCCTGCAGAGGAACGTGGCCGCCATGGCCTGGAAGCCGCTCTGCGCCTCCATCCTCGCCGTCGCCTGCCAGACCTGCGTCCTGGTGTGGCACCTGGATCCCACCTCCCTCTCCACGAGGTGACAGCCCCGGGCGTCTCCACAGCCCTGCTGTGGGTTGTTGCGAGCCCCTTAGGGTTGGCTTGGGGTTAAATCCAGGCAGGTGCCTGTCCTGCCAGCGGACACAACCCCAGCCTTCAGTGGCATGCGGGCCAGCCCTTCCTGCAATCAACCACGGCTGTTTCTCTCTCCTTCCCTCCAGACCTTCGTCCGGCTGCGCTCAGGTGCTGTCCTACCCCGGGCACAGCCCCGTCACCAGCCTGGTGTGGGCTCCCAGCGGGGACCTGCTGCTCTCAGCATCACCGGTCAACACGGCCATGCTGGTGTGTAAGAGGCTGTGCCTCCCGGGGTGCTTTTTGGGATACCGGAGCCGTGAACACGCCACGAGGTCACCAGGGGATGGTTTGGCTGTGGGACTGCTCGGCACAGGCAGCATTTCCTTGGAGGATGGATTAGGCAGCTCCTGAATTTGAACTAGATCTGAAAGCACCAGTCTTTATTTCCTAATCCATACAAAAAGTTGCCCAAAGCTGTGCTAATTACCCGGTCAGCATTCAGGTCCTGGTGTCGTTATCCTCCCCATTGTCCCCCTCCTCCAGGTATGGGACGTGTCCACCGAAAACTGCGTCCAGCTGCAGTGGTTTGGGGGCGGTGGCGTCACTTACTTGGCTTGGTCACCAGACGGCAGCAAGGTCCTGGCGGCCACTCCCTCCGCGGTGTTCAGGTGAGCTCCCTGCCTGCGAGATGTCTTCTTTCAGCCCTTATTGTCATTTTCATTGACTTCAAAACCAAGCAGATCTGGACTCTCTGTGTCCTAACTGCTCCCACTCCTACTGCATCCAATGTGGCGGGGGGAAAACGGGTGGGTAATGGGGTCTGATGTCTTGGACTCCTCCTGGAGCAGCAGAATTGGGGCGTATCCCAGCAATTTATCCCGCTCACTTCAGCTTGTCTCTCTTCCAGAGTGTGGGAGGCTCAGATGTGGACGTGTGAGCGATGGCCCACTATCAAAGGACGCTGCCAGGTAGGATGGGGGCATTTCCTACCCACACCGGGCAGATGTTGCCTCTAAGGCCCTCGGGTGCGTGTATGCACTACTAAAACATACATGCATTATTAAAACTCCTCTGTTTCCAGCTGGCTCTAAAACATGCCTTGCAAGCTGCCAGCTCCCCAGCCTGGGCTGCGGGTGTTAACGGGGCTCTGTGTCCCACAGACGGGGTGCTGGAGCCCTGATGGCAGCCGACTGCTCTTCACAGTGCTGGGCGAGTCCGTCATCTACTCCTTGTCCTTCTCGGAGTATAGGGGTGAGTCTGCGCCAGCTGGCCACCGAGGCGAAGCTTTCCAAGAGCTGGTGGCTGGTCCCCAAGCCATCTTCTTGCTTTTGGCTGCGGCTGGGCTTGGCCAGACGGGCTTTTTGTTTATTAGCTGTGTTTCCCAGCGTGGCAAAGCCAGGATGTGCAGGGGGAAGGGTGTCCCGGGGGTGTCTCAGAGCACAGAATCTCTGTGGGGTCACTTTTTTTTCTCCCCTTACCATTGCTTCATGCTTGCAGTTATGATCTTATATTCACAAACAGTTCCCAGGGAAACTTTTACAATGAGTTAAATGCCCAGCTCACATGGCTTTTTTCCATGGAGGTGACTGGTCCTGATGTTTGTTGAGGGGAAACCTCCTGTCCTTCATCCCGGAGAGAGGCAGATGCTGTGGGATAGCAGCATGTTGCTCCACAGCTGCCCTAAGAAACAGAGCTAAATGATGAATCACTTTGGAAATAAAAGTGTGATTTATGGAGCGAGATGACCCATGCAGTAATTCAAGCAGGAGACAAGAAGTGACCAGGTTGTTTGTTTCAGGGGAGATGCAAGGGCAAGTGGGAGGCTCAAAAACAGCTTCTATTGTGGCAGATCTGTCCGAGACCACCTTCGAGACGCTCTATGGTGAGGAGAGGTGGGTCTGGCTGCATCCGTTGCCCTAACACGACACTTGGGAGGCAGAGGGGGCCCGTGCCCGCCTCGGTAGCAGTCCTCCAGTGCTGGGGACATTGGCTGGGATGGGGGATCTCACTGCTGCTCATGCCACTTTCAGGATTGGAGGCGAAGTCCACTCCATGGTGTGGGACCCCACCGGTGAGAGACTCGCAGTGATCATCAGAGGTAAGTCCTGCCTCTGCCCTGCCTGCCCCAGCGCCGGGCTTTGGCTGAAAATCCCCCTTCCAGCAGGCAGAAGGGGGGCAAACCCCGCTGAGGTGAGGAGTCAGGTCGAGAAGGCAGCGCCTTCGTTCCTCACCGCGACTTGGTTCCTCTGTATCCTTCGGAGAGGGATGCATCCCAGTTCCCTCCCCACTTCCAGTTGGATGAATCACCTCTCCCAACCCCCCAGCAAGGTCTCTGTGTTCCCACAGTGCCCACATTACGCCTAGAGCCCGACTGGGCCTCTTGGCTCCATTTCTAGGAGCAGCCCCTGGGATAATCGAGCCATTCAGGCTCTTCTGGATGGGCCATGCTCTGAGACAAAGCAGACCTTTGAGGGAGCACTGAAACACAGTGCTGGGGATGCTGCTGCCTGGGGCTCCCTCCCTGCACGTCACCGGTGGGGAGATGGCTGAAGCTGCTGGGCCCAAACGTGAGGGGTTTTTGCTGTGCTTAAAGCTGGGTGGGGAAGAAACCAGGTTGGGAGAAAATCCGAGGGTATCAGGACTCCCATAGCTGGCTCCCCCTCATCCTCTGCACCTCCAGGTCCATCCTGCGAGGGTCTCAGTGCAGAAACTGCGATAGGATGGAAAATAACCTTCACGTTGGAGAGACCAGGCCCCCACGTCACACCTTAAAGGCTGGGGTGTTTCCAAAGGAATCGCCTCATCTGTTGCCCAAACCTTTTTCAGCCAAACCTACCTGCCCGAAACCTCGGAGCCAGCTTTAAATCACTGAGGGTCTTTTGAAAGCCCTGTCCTGGGTTCCTGCGCACCTTGGTGTGAGGAAAACGCGGTCTGCAGCCAGCTTTCGCCCTCCTCGGTGGCTGCCTGCCCCGGTCTCCACAGCGCCCGGCTGCTCCCTGCAAAAACCTGACCTCCGTGTCCCCGGTTTGGTGTGGAGGTGCCCGTCTGCGCCGTCCCTCGGACAAGGGAAAGCCTCACTGCTCCCCTCTCCCGTCTGCAGGGAATCCTGATGCTCCCGGGAGCCAGACGGTCATCGCTGTGTTTCGCACCCGCAACAGCCCCGTGTTTGAGCTCCTGCCGTGGTGCGTAGCGCCGGGTTTTGGGTTGGTTTGGGGTTGGTTGGATACCAGTAATCCGCTGGGGCTTGGTGGGGAAGAGTGGACCTGCCTCGGAGCAGAGAGATGCTGCCGCCTGTGCTCCTGCTTCGGGCAGCACCGCCGTTTTACCGCAGAATCAGTTGTGTTTTGGCCATATTGTCCATTATCCACGTGAAAACACTTCGTTTCAGGTTGCCTTTGCCTGGTGCATCCCAGCAGGGCCCAGATCTCTCCGCTTAACCACAGACTACCCTGAAAGCGCTGCGTTTGCCAGCGTGACCGAGTGCTGCCCCACAGTCGTGCTGTAACTTAGGGCTTTTCTTTCCCCCTGCAGTGGTTTCCTTCGAGGCGAGCGTGGTGCGCAGCCCCAGCTCATCGCCTTCCACCCCTGCTTCAAGAAAGGCGCCCTCCTGACTGTGGTGAGTGCAGTCCCCGGTTTCAGCAGCAGTTTTTGGGGCTCCCCATCGCTGTCGCTGAGGGAGATAAATCCAGTGGCTGAGCAGGGTGGGTGGAGAAACCTCCCCAGAGTGTCCTTGCAGAGAGGAGAGAGTGGGGAAGGTGTCCTTGCCGGGATCACGGGGAGGACAAGAGGGTGACGCTCAGGCTCTCATCCCCTGCTGTGTCCTGTATGTATCTGCCTGCTCACGTCCTCTCTCCCCTCCAGTGCTGGTCCACGGGGAAGATCAGCCACGTCCCCTTCTTCTTTGTGAGCGCCCACGTCCCCTGCGCCAGCCCCAGCCGCAGCCCCGTCACGGTCATGGCCAGCGCCAGCGTGCGGGAGCAGCCCCTCTTCTCGGAGCTGTGACAACACCCGGCTCCTCAACAGCGTCCTCCTGCAGAGCCGGCGCCGGGACGCTCCCTCCGCCCTCCATCCTCCTCCTCCTGGGACACACGGCACGGCCTTGGGTGCCTTTAATAACTCCGCGGGGGTCTTGTAGCTTATAAAGCCGGCTCTTTCCCCCCTGCCGCTCCTCGCCTTCTCTGCACCTCGCTCTTCCCTTGCCCTGGGTACGGCTGAAATTTTTGGGGAGGGTAAGTTCTTGAAGCTCTGCAGGTCTGGGTATGCTTCTGGGGCTCCAGTTCTGCTTTTCGATGTCAAAACTAGCTCAGGATGAACCTGCAGGAGAACAGCTATTCCCTGTGCTTTAATTTGGACAGATTTAAGGCTGCAGCACTGGTGGGTGTGAGCCCTCTGCAGCCCTGGGGCTTTTTTGGGGGGGTTAAAATGCTGCCTTAAGGGGGAAGGTGAGGGCAGAAGGGGCTGAGGCGTTCCTTGGCTGTGAGTGCAGCCTCTGGGCTTTACCTTGAGAGTGAGAAGAACCACCCAAAGTGAACCAAAAACTCTGGGGGTCCGTAAAAACCAAAATTTGGCCCATTTGGGGCTGCAACGGGGTGGTAAACGGCACTGGAGGGTCTGCTCCAGCCTGAGCCCCAGCCCTGAGCACTCGTGCGGGCCCACGTGAGCCCAGCCACTGCTGGCGTGGCCGTGGGGAGCAGACAGGCTGCCCTCCTGCCCAGAGTGGGGATTAACAGTGGTGCCAGGGGCGTAGTGTGGTTAAACCCTGGGATTACACATGGTTAATCCCTGGAATTGCGTTGTAAACCCTCTGGTAAAGCTGGGGCAGAGATGATGGGGAGACTACAGGGGCCCCACTCACCCCCACATCCTTGGCTACACAAACACCCCCCTGGGACCCCCAAAATCCTCCCCAAGGGCACACCCTGACACGGGGCAGGGAAGACCCCACACGGGTGAGGACGGCAGCAGCCAGCACCTCAGTGGGGTCACGCGGGGAGTGGAGCCGAGCCTGCACAAGGATATGGGGTGAAAACAACAGGCTACGAACCTGCTCCAGCTGCTGGGCCAGGTCTGGGGGCGCTTCATCTCCTCAGGGCTCCCCAGTTTTCTGCTGGTGATGGCTTGTGCCCTCGGCGCCTCAGAGGATGGTGCTGAGTGGCTCTTCCTCACCCTCCTCCTCCTCCTTGGGGTGGGGTGGTTCGCAGGGCAGTGCCCGCAGGTACTCGAGGTGCAGCCGGGTCTCTGCTCGGCTCCTCCGGACGTATCGACCCACGAAGATGAGGATGGCGCTGAGCCACCCGCCCACGGCCACCAGCACCGCCACATCTGGCACCCGCGGCCGCCCGCCCCCCACCAGGGTCTCGTTGCGGCTGCCGGTGGGGGGCAGCAACGGGGGGCCCCCCCCAGGGCACCGGCAGCCCCAGGGACAGCCAGGCAGCCCCAGCGCCAGCAGGAGCAACCAGGTCGCCCGCATCGCCCTGCGACAGGAGGCTGGGAGCGAGGGGGGGTTCTGCGTCCCCCCGCTTCGTACTGCCAGATGCATGGTTTTATGGCGGGAGGGGGGAGCAGGACGCCTGGGTTCCTCTCCCTGTAGGGGGGGGTGATGACTGCACCCACTTCTGCACCCCAATTCACAGCCCCTTGCAACCCCGTATCACCACACACAGCCCTATCCCCCCCCAAGAATCCCCCTACCCCCCCCAAAGAGCCCCCCACATTCCCTCCACTAGCCCCCCCACTGCCTGAGGAGCGAACGCACTAGGAACACACTGGTTTTTACTGGCGTTGGAAACCTGTTGGCAGCAGATACATATCAAGACTGGGGACAACCTTCAGAGAAATGGATCCAAGAAGTCTCGTGGTTTGGGCTCTGACTGGGTTTGCACCAGTCCAACACTGGGACTGGTAGAAGCAACACCCCTGGGGGGGAGCCAGCTCCCAGTTAGCATCCCACCACGATCCCATTACGCATGCCATGCGGGATGATCCCAGCCGTCCCTGGAACCGCCCCCACGCAGGGCAAGGGGTCCCTTTTGGGGTGACGGTGATGGGAGGGGGCTCATCCGCTCTGCGCCCCCGCCTCAGGCCGCTGCGCCAGCGTCCGCCGGGCCATCTCCAACGCCCCCTCCCGCGTGCGGTTGCCTCCGATGAAGCCGCTGGCGTGTACGAAGACGCAACCGGGGATGCCGGTGAGCTGGGACAGCGCCTCGTCCCGGACGCCTCGCCAGGGCTCGGGGAGAGGGAGGCTGTCGGGGGGGAGAAGGAGGCAGTGGGTGACAACCTGCTGTGGCGGGGGATGCTGCCGTGGCGGGGGGACACGGCGAGGGGATGGGTCTCACCGGCTCTGGAAGGTGTGTGGCCCCGTCGGGACGCTCTGCACCCGCCACTGCCCGCTGCGGTCGGCGAAAAGCACCAGCTGGAGGGGTTTGGGCAGCGCCAGTTCCTGCTCCAGGCTGAAGACGTGCTCCTTCCAGGGGCAGCCGCCCTGCGGGAGCTCCAGCACCATCCCGCTCGCATCCACCTGGTTGGGGAGGGGGGGACACACACTGGGCACACGGGGGTCCTGCCCACGCGGCCCCCAAACTGCCGCCCGTCTCGGTTTCCCGCCCCCACCCACATGTGTCTGCTGCTGGGTGCTCTGCCGAGCCTGCACAGGGAGCTCTGGGGTGCGTGAGCGTGTGTGTGTGATGTTGGGGTGCACAAAGGGGGTCCAGGGGAGCATGGGAAGGTGTGTGATCATGCACAGTGATGTGGGAGTGCACGGGGGGGTGCATGAGGATACTAGGGTACAGGTGGGTCATGTGCAGGGTATGGGGCGTGGGGTACATGGCCGTGTGGGGGTACGGGTGTGTACAGCAATACATAGGTATAGGGGCACAGGAGGGGGTGCACAGGCGTAGATAAGGATATAGGGGTACAGGAGGGGGTGCACGGCCATAGGTAAGGATATAGGGGCACAGGAGGGGGTGCACGGCCATAGGTAAGGATATAGGGGCACAGGAGGGGGTGCACGGCCATAGGTAAGGATATAGGGGCACAGGAGGGGGTGCACGGCCATAGGTAAGGATATAGGGGCACAGGAGGGGGTGCACGGCCATAGGTAAGGATATAGGGGCACAGGAGGGGGTGCACGGCCATAGGTAAGGATATAGGGGCACAGGAGGGGGTGCACGGCCATAGGTAAGGATATAGGGGCACAGGAGGGGGTGCACGGCCGTGCATAGGTGTACAGGGGAATGGAAGGGGGTCCACAGCTGTGTGCAGGGGTACGGGATGGGGTGCACAGCTGTGCGTAGGGCTATGGGGTGCAAGGCACGCCCTGGGCTGTGCAGGGAGGTTTATACCATGGGCACCCAGCCTCTCCTCACCCCATGCCCCTCCCAAACTTTCTGACCTCCCAGAATTGGCACGGTGGGTACCTCGAAGCGTCGACGGATGGCTTCCTCCACCAGTGCCCGTGCGGGCAGCCAGGCGCGGTGGTAGTAGTCGAGTCGGTCCATGAACTCACCCCCGACCAGCTCCATCGCCCGCCTGAACCCCGCCTGGGGACACAGAGGAGGGTCAGTGGTGACCCCAAGCAGGGTGGCCCCATGCTGTGTCCCTCCCCATGCCACAGTCCCCATCCCCACCTCGGTGTCCTGGTCGGGGTCGTTCCAGCGGGGGTTCAGGTGTCCCACGCGGGCGCTGAGGGTGGTGGTGAGGGCGTAGCGGGGCTCCCCCTCTGCCTGTGCGATGCCGTTGTCGATGGCATCGATCTCCTCCACAAAGTTCTCATACAGCTGGGGACAGAGCGGAGGGCACTGGGGGTCAGCCCAGATGGGAGCCCCACTGCGCACCAGTAGCTGGAACAAACTGGTCCCCTCTTTTATGGGGTCCCCCTTCCCAGAGTGCACTTCTACAGGGTGACCCCCACCAAGGAGAAGCCCTGGGGAAAAGCTGTGCAGCACTGGCAGGGTTAAAGCTCCTAAAGCTCCACACCCCCCCCCCAACTCTCCTGGCTCCCCCGGTACCTTATCGTAGAGCGCTGTCACAACAGGGCTGTCCTCTGGCTGCCCCAGGAGCCCCGCGAGGATCTGGGAGCCGAAGTGGCAATAGACCAGCCCGGCGCTGCTCAGCTTCGTGGTCCACGGCTTGTCAGGCCGCAGGCTCCGCATGGACTGTGTGAAGGACCTGCAGGGCCACGGGGTCAGCTCCAAGGGACCCCCAGCATCCAGGGGACCCTGGCGTCCAACGTGGGGGGGCCTCACCTCTGGTGATGGTCGTAGCGGTGTCGCTCAGGGTCGTACTCACCCCCTACGTCCACAACCACATCGCACTGGGCCAGGCGCTGGGGGTCCCGGGTTCGCACCACCTCCGCATCCTGCCAGAGGGGTGGAGTGAGGCTGGGAGCCCCAGGGTGGTCTCCAGCAGCAACCGGGGACCCCCAAGAGCTGCTCCTTGTGAGACCAGGGACCCCAAGAAGGCACTGAAAACTTAAAGGTGGCCCCCAGGTGGGACTGGGGACCTGAAGGGTGGCTGCCAGGTGCAACTAGGGACCATGAGTTGTGACTGGTGACCTATGGGTGGCCACAGGGTGGCCCAGGGACCCCAAGAAGGGACTGAGGACCTACGGGTGGCCACTGCGTGGGACCAGGAACACGCAAGGAAGGACTGGGGACCTAAGGGTGGCCCCCAGGTGTGACTAGGGACCCTCAAGTCGGACTGGGGACTGAAAGGTGGTCCCAAGAACCCCCAAGGAGGGACTGAGGACATAAGGGCGGCCCCTGGGTGGGACCAGGGAGCCACAAGTGGGACTGGGGACTGAAGGGTGGCCCCCAGGTGGGACCAGGGACCCACAAGGGTGTCTGGGGAACCTAAGGGTGGCCCATAGGTGTGACCAGGGATCCTCAAGTAGGACTGGGGACTGAAGGGTGGTCCCAGGGATGCCCAAGCGTGTCTGGGCACCCAGAACGTGGCTCCCAGGTGCAACCAGGGACCCCAAGTGGGACTGGGGACCCGAAGAGTGGCCCCCAGGCGGGACCAGGGACTCACAGGTGTGTCTGGGGACCTAAGGTTGGCCTCCGGGTGCGATCGGGAATCCGGAGAGATGCCCCCGGGTAACGGGGGACCCCGAAAGGGCACTGGGCATCTAAGGGTAGCTCCGAGGAGTGGCCGGGACTCGAGGGCGAGCAGGGGTCGGGTTGTTGCACGGTGTCTCCGTCCCGTCGCAGGGGTCCCGGGAGGGAGCCGGCCCGGTTGAGAGGGGGCCCGAGCACGGCCGCAACCGCGGTGCCGCCGCCCGGTGCCTCAGGGCCGTACCCGGTAGCGGGGCAGGAGGCGCAGCAGGTAGCACGCCAACACCTCGTCGCAGTGGAAGGTGCCATCGTGGGTGCCGATGCTCACGGCGGGCTCGGACCGCGGCCGCTTGGGTCCGGCCACGGCCCCGCTCCTGGTACCCACGGCGGCGGCCATGAGGCGGACGGCGCGCATTGCACTGCGCATGCGCGCGAGTGCACACTCCCCCCCGCCACGGTATTTCGCATGCGCAGAGCCGCACCCCTACGCTTCCATGTGGCGCATGCGCCAATGTCTCCCGCGCACCTTGCGGCTTTTCAGTCTGCGCATGCGTCAGCCCCACCCGACCCCTCCCCGCCGCTCTGCGCAAGCGGCGCACCGCCCACCCCTCCGCCCATTCGCTCTACGCATGCGTCAACCGCGCCCTGTTTCCACGCATCCGCCCCGCCCCTTCGCCAGTCCCGCCCAGTCCTCGCCCTTCTGCCCTGCGCATGCGCCAATTCACCCTGGTCCCCGCCCCTCCGCCGCGCGCCTGCGCCAGATCACCCCGCCCAGCACACGCCTCTACGGGATTGCGCATGCGCGCGACCACCGCCCGACCGCGCCCTGTGGCGGCTGCGCATGCGCCCTGCACGGCACCGCGGGGGCGGGGCCAGGGCGGGGCGCGCCCCGCCCTGGGGCGGGCGGGGGGCGCGCAGTCGGACCGACGGGCACAGCGGCGTGCACGCGGGAGCGCGCAAGGGCGCGCAGACACGGACGTGGGCACTGGGGCTGCCCGGCCCACGCGGAGACCTGCACCAGCCCCTCCCAGGATGGACAGACATACACGGTCCTGCACAGCCCACCCACGGACAGACGGACACGCAATAAAAAAGACCACCCCAGGCGCCGTTCCCAAGCAAGAGTTTATTTGCAAGGAGCAGCACCCGGCAGCGAGCTGGGACCCCTCCCAGACACTGTGCAGGCGCCGAGACCCCCCCCAGCCCCAAGCCCCCCACCCCAGGGGTTGCTCCACCAGCACCGAGGGGGGATGGGGGCACAGAGGAGCCCCCAGCACCTGCTTGCAGCATGGCACGGGACACCCCAAGGTGCCGAAGCCGAGCCGGGACTGCGGTCCTTTCCCGCGACGCCGTCACGGGGCGCGGGCATCACGCGGGTCCTGCGCAAGATCCGCAGCAAAGGGGGTCAGCTCAGAGAGCGGAGGAGTGGCCCCGAGATAGCCCTGCTCCCCCAAAGCCAGGCAGTAGTGTTGGGATTGCTCATTACAGCTCGTCCGGCTGTTCCCTCTGAGGGCCGAGGACAAATTCCCCCTCTCGGGGCTGATACAGGTGTCTTTGGCTTCGTCCCAGTCTCACAGCAGTTCACGGGAGTGGTTTTAACTGGTCTGTGGGGACACAGCCCATGGCATTTTCTGGCAGGGCTTTGAGGGGGTGCAATTCAATCAGCATCTCCCTTTAAAAGCAGGGGTGGGGGGCGAGCATTGCAGATTTTAGGAGGGGAGTAGAGTCCATCTCCCCACACAAAAACACCACAGTACTACTCCTTCCAAGCAGCCCGATTTTTCGGGTCAAGAAAGAAGTGATTTGAGGCGACCCAGACTCAAAATATCCATAAAGGGATAAGTCAGCTCTCCCAGACGGCAGGCGAGCGGAAAAGCTGCTCGCGGAGTGGGGGGAAACCACACGGATCTGGGTCTGTCACCGCTCCGCAGCAGGCAAACCTCAGGCGCCGTGGATGAGGAGACAAAGCAGGACCTCCAGTAGTGTGAAACCAAACCGTCTATGTACAAAACTCCTGCCCGGGGTCACGTCCCTCCGCTCGCTGCCTTGGGGAAGCCAGGCTGACTTATCCCTTTACTGGTGGGTGGTTCAACCCCACGGCCGGAGTCAGGAGATCTCGTTGCCGAAGACCTCGAGCACCAGCGGCGTGAGCTGCATACTGTGCTCGGGCTGGAAGGAGAGGCAGCGGTACTGCTTGGAGTGCTCCTCGTTCAGGCTCCGTAGGTCGGCCAGCTTCTGGATCATCTTGGCGTAGAGCAGGCGGCTGCCGGGAGGAGGGTGCCTGCAGCGGATGTAGGTCTGGAGGATCTCCGAGAGGCGATCCTGGAGGGATTCCACCAGCGAGGTGTCCTGCACACCTGGGCGATCTAGGAAACACCAGGGACCCAGGGTGATTCCCTTTTCCCAGCCGGTCGTGATGGAGAGGCAGGGAAAGGTGATGTTTTTGGGGATGCAGCCAAAACCTGGCAGGTTCGTGACCCTGGGGGATGCGTGTCCTCCTACCTGGGGACAGGATGCAGATGGCCATGAGGAGCACGTGCTCTTCTTCGTGAAGGTTCAGCTTCTTCAAGCCAACCTGGAATTTCACAAGCGGCTCGAGCAGGTCCATGCTGTGGCCAGCTGGGAAGAGAAAAGGAGCTTTAGCACAGCCTGCTCTGGAACAAGATCTCCCACAGCTGCAGGATGAGCATGGAGCTCAACACCTCCTCTTTCAGCACAGCAGAGCTGGGACAGTGGAAGACAACTTTTGGTAGAGCTTAAAACTTGTTGGTTTTTATTTGTACTTTTCTCCCCGGCAGTTTCTCTAAAGCAGGAGATTATGGAGCAGATTTTGCTTTCGAAATCTATAAAGATAATTAACCTACAGATATTTTACCTCGTTATCGTCACTTCCACGCTTCCCGTGTCCTGCACAAGTATCACAGTCCACACCCTGTGTGCCCTCGCTGCAAGCAGAGCTCTCTCCTGTTTTCAGTGGGTACCCACTGCCCTGTGCCTGGTCCCAACATGCTGCTTGCTCTGATTCTCCTGGGACCTCGCTGGGGGATCTCTGCCCTTGCACTGAGGATCTCGGCATCCCTGGGTTACTCTAAGGCTCTTCCAGGTGCAGGGAGAGATTTAAGGTCCATATTATATCATCTGCACATCCTGTTCTCCATGCTGGTCCCCAGATGCTCAAGTGGGGGAGGTTTAGGCCAGGATTCACCACCTTTCCCAGCAGAAGGGCTTCCTGGCTGCAGAGCAGCAGCAGCGGGAAGGCACAGCAGCCTTCCAGCCCTCACGGCAGCTTGGAGCAAACTGAACTCAACCCTCATTGCAGGGCAGAGGGGCTGGAGAAAGCTCTGAGCTACAGCCATGCTCCAGCTTTGCTTTCCTTCACAAGTTAATGGCTCTTTCCCAACACCTGGTCCAGCTGCAGCATCATAGAATCATTAAGGTTGGAAAAGACCTCATGGATCATCAAGTCCAGCCCAACACCCCCAGGCCTCCTAAACCATGTCCCCAAGTGCCACGGCTGCACGGTGTTTGAACCCCCCCAGGGATGGTGACTCCCCCACCTCCCTGGGCAGCCTGTGCCAGGGCCTGACCCCTCTGGCAGGGAAGGCATTTTCCCTCATCTCCAACCTAAACCTCCCCTGACGCAGCTTGAGGCCGTTCCCTCTCGCCCTGTCACTGGTGTCAGCCAGCACCCCCAGGGCCTTCTCCGCCGGGCACTTTCCACACGTGCCATAGCGCGGCTGGGGAGATGAACAGAGCACAGCTGATGCGGGGATGGGGATCTCGGCCCAGCCGTGGCACTGCCGAGCTGCTGGTGCTACCGCCTTCCGCAGCCATGCACCCTGCCAACACATCCCTGCTTCCAGACTGCTCAGCATGGGATTTTTGCATCTGAATTTAAGGCTGGGATGACACTTCTTAGCCCGCAGCAAGCAGGAGAGTGACTGGCAGCCTTTACCTTGGGTGACATCGCTGATCCTGTACTTGAAGTCATTGCTACCGCAGGTCCACGTCATGTCCTCGAGGGTGAAGGACTGGTTCGAGCGCAGCATGATCACCTCAATGGCGCTGGATTTCAGCAGGGCGATCTGGTCCTCTGCTGCCAAGTTCCTGGACGGGGGAAGAGGGTGATGTGAGACCTGTCTGGTGAGCGAAGGAACAGCCCACACTGCCCATGCACCAGGTTCTCCATTGGTAACTTGGTCCCTTTGCTGGGGGCACCCCAGCTTCTCCCTCACCCCAGGTTTCTATGTAATTAAGCAGCAGGTATTTCTGCAGCTACATTTTCTGAGTGGCACCACTCAGCACCCTGGGCACCAGCCTGGAGTTAAACAGGACCTGAAGTCCTTCACAGACCAGGACGGGACCACTCCCATGGTCGCCTCGAGCATCTTTCTTAGGAGCTCAAGCACTTTGCTGACAGAGTCTGGGTGAATCAGACAAGGTAAAATAGGAGACGAGTAACCCCAGGAAGGAGGAGAGGCAGAAAAACATGAAAGTAGGAACAGACCTGGGAAGGGAACAGAGCCTGAGGGACAGCTGTGAAGATGAAACAAAGAAAAGTGATCTGGCTGTGAAGAGTAGGACGGGATTTCCAAGAGCGGAAACCACCACAAACATCAGATCTGGGAGCAAACATCTCACCTGAATCCCGGGATCATTTTGGCAAAGCCGATCACCTTCTGTATGCTGTAGCTGACCAGGTCGGCCAAGTGCGGGAGCATGGAGAGGTGGGAGAAGTCGATGTTCATGGAGGAGCTCTCGTCATTCTCCTCGGAGAGGACCAGGTTCGAAAACATCTGGGGCTCCACAGACTCTGGAGAGAGGGAGATGGTCAGAGGGTACCTCGGTTGTGGGCAAGACATTATAGGTGAGGAGAGTGATGCCAGCCCGCAGCAGGAACGGCATCCCGCTGGCCAGGAGCACTTTGCGTTGCGTTTAGACAGCAGGACACGAGGAACGGGGCCGGGAGAGCAGTTGTTCGCTGGCTGCCAACAGCATCAAGACTTTTGCAGTGAGGCCTTTAACTCCTCTCCTGTGCAGTGATCAAGTCTGACCGCAGCCAGAGCAGCGATGATGCAGCCCAGCATTCCCGTTCACGCTCCTCTTGGCCATCCTGGAGGGCTCAGACACACAGAGGTCTGCAGGGCCACGATCCAGCCAAACGCTTAATGCTTTTTGCTCCCAAAAAGCCTTTGCAACACCCCCCAGGAAGGTCTTACAGTCAAATAAACTCCCCAGAAGAGGTAAAACAAGGGTCTAAATGGCCAGACTTAGTAAAGCTGCTGCACTTCTACCCCTATCACATACAGAGGGGCGAGTGCGGTACCTGGAAACGTACTGAAGGCATCGGAGCCAAAGAGGTCAGTGGAGTCCTCCGATGACAAATCTTGGGTGAGAATGGAGGGGGACCTTGCTGCACCCCTGTTGCTGGGGTTGCTTCTCACGGGAGGCTGGAAGAGAGAGCAGGATGTGAGGAACAGGGCTGGGAGAGCAATTTGATGGCAGGTGTTCACCTGCTGCCAACAGCATCAGGGTTCTTACGCTGGGGTTTTTAACTCCTCTCCAGGGAGAGGGCATGGGATGAAACGGGTTTGGTGTATCTGGGCAGGAACTGCTTGATCCTGTGCAGGGGAATTAGGGCTGGTGTGCCCTGGACGTACCCGAAACTTGGTGAAGTCGGCGTACGTGGGGTCGTAGGTCTTGCGATGAGCCTCGAGGAGGATGTCAATGACTTTCTGCTGCTCCTCTGAGAGTTTGGGCTTCAAGCTCTCCCTCAGTGCTTCCTCCTCCTTGCGCTTCAGTATCATCTCACGCTTCCTCTGAACTTCCTCGTCTGTCAAGATGACTGCAGGGACAGGGAAAGCATCAGAAACAGGCGCAGGGCAACAGGGACTGAAGCAACCCCGGGCCACTGCAGCCAGCACCCCCATCACCTTGCTAATCAATTATTAAACCTGCATCAATCTCGTCCTGCTCCTGTCCTCGACTGCCAGGTCACAGCTTCCCGCTATGAGACCACAACAGTTTATAACCCATTTGGGTGCTTTTAGGCAAGGACCAGGTGCAAATAAGGTCACGTCAGCGCAGCCACACGTCTGCTCCGTGCTGCAACCCCGCTGTTTGCTCTGTGCTTTCAGGTGAAAGAAAACTTGGTCCTGCAAGAGGCAGGCCAGTGGGTTCATCTCACTCCAGCATGGCTCCTGCGCCGCTGTCAGCGCCCGACAACAGAGGGAGCCCGCTGCGGCATCACTCAGCCTCCGTGTCCCGCTATCACGCTGCAGCGGCGATAGTCTAAGTATCCAGCAGCACTTCTGCAGCATCACAAGTACTTTTAAGCTAAGGGGAGATATAAATGTACCCCCACGCCCAGGGTTGGGTATTTATGGTTTGTGTTAAGGGTGACAACCTTCGGCAGCAGCCAAGGGTTGGACTCAAAGGCGATCCGCGAGGCTTCTCGCATTTATTTAGGGAAAGGGAGCTTCCACAGGCAATTTAGGCTCAAATCTTACCTTTATAAAAAGAGCTTAAAGACCTGACTAGGCTCACAGGCTTGAAAGAGCAGAAAAGCAACAGGGAACCGCAGTGATCTCTTGGGGTAGTAACCCCCCATCCTTGTAAGAGTCACACATTCAGAAAAGCTCATTAATACACACCAACCAGCAGGTCCTAAAAATAGCAAGGCCCATTCCTCAAGATGTTATTAGCTCTTTAACCCATCATTATAAAAAAAAACCCAAGCACGTTATCTGATGACAGGCGGCTTTCTGCCTGCCTTGGGTTGCAGAGAGATTGGATGCTGGGCGAGTCGAGGTGGGACTTGGGACGAGAGGTTGGCGAAGGGCAGCAGGAGCCACGGTCGCAGGGCTCGAGGCAAGGAACTGTTTGCAGTCCCCGTTCCCTTCTGCCACCTTTAGCCGACGGCATTTTTCCAATATGTTTTCAAACTTGCACAATCTGAGGGGCCTTGAAGATCTAAGAGGCACGGGAACGACCGGCTCGGGCCAAAAGGTTGCTCCCACCATCGGCACGTTACAGCCAGTTCTGCAGGGAGCAGCACGACTGCTTGGGGAGAAAAATGAGGATTTTGCCACCTCCCATCCTGGTTTTTATTACAAAAGCATCAGATCCCATCTGGGCACTGCATGCAAGAAGGGAAACTTCATAGATGAGGCAGCATCCGTAGGAAAAGAGCCACGTGGGGCTGGGAAGGAGGATAGGGCGAAGAGCCAAGCACTTGGGCTGTGGCCGTGGTGTTCAAAGTCTTTGCCAGCATGGTCTGTCCCGAGCATCGGGGCTTTGGGAGGGATTAGTGCAGGTGTCTACACCAAGCACAGCTCAGAGCCTGCAAGTGAATTGACCTGAAATTAGGAAGCATCCACAGAGTGGACTAGAAAGAAAAGGATGTTTCTGTGTTGGGGCAAGATTGCAAGGGAAACCTCCATGGGATTTCCCACCCACCTTTAGGAAATCCAGCCCTCAAACAGATTTGAAACAGCGAGGTGACAGCGTTTCTCAGTCTGGTAGGAGATGAAAAGCAAAAGCATTTCCCAAAGCATCACTTAGCAAGGGAACAAATGCTGGCAAGGTGCGATCCCCTAAGGCAGCCAGATTTCCCTGTACGGGGTCCGTGCAATGCAGCATCCAGCTCCCCTGCACACCCCAGGGCTGCCGGCTGCACCGAGGCTCGGCAGAGCACGGGGGCTGCGCGCTGCTGTGAATCCATCGCCAAACTGCCAG